>NW_025423850.1:1927748-2266389 GCF_020740605.2 Lemur catta | reverse complement strand
TGGAAAAATTGCGGGAGTCATATATAGGAATGTTAACATTCACTTAATGAAAGTAACTATTAGGGGGTGATTTCCAGGTTTGCTATACTCTAGTTTGTAAGAAGTGCGACAGTCTTATATAGGAAGGCTTACATTCACTAAGAGAAAGCAAGTATGGGTGGGTGCATTGTAGACATGCTGAACTCTAGTTTCGAAAAATTTTGAGACCCATGTATAGGAAAGCTTACAGTCACGTAGAGAAAGCAACTACCGGGGGTGGAGTGTAGGCTTGCTAAACTCTAGTTTGGAAGAAAGGTCATAGTCATATACAGAGAGGCTTAAATTTATTCAGAGAAAGCAGCTGTCGGGGATTGGTTTGTAGCCTTCCCGAACTCTAGTGTGGAAGAAGTGCGAGAGTCATATATAGGAAGGTTTACATTGACTCAGAGAAAGCTACTATGGCGGTGCTTTGTAAACATGCAAAACACTAGCTTGTAAAGCGTGTGACAGTCATACATAGAAATGCTTAAATTCACTCAGAAAAAGCAAGTACGGGAAGGGTGTTTGTAGGCATGCTAATCTCTACTTTGGAAGAAGTTCGAGAGTCACATGCACGAATACTTATATTCTCTCAGAGAAAGCAACTATGGGGGGTGTTATTTGGCATGCGAAAGTCTAGTTTGGAAGGAGAACGAGAGTCATATATAGGAACGCTTACATTCACACAGAGAAAGAAACTACAGGGTGGTGTTAGGTAGGCATGTTAAATACTAGTTTGGGAGAAGTTCCAGATTCCTATGTAGGAAAGTTAACAGCCACTTAGAAAAAGCAAGTGTGGGTGGGTGGTTTGCAAGCCTGCTAAACTCTATTTTCAATGAAGTGTATGTGTCATATATGAGACCGCTTGGTTTCACTCACAGAAAGCAATGTTGGGGTCGTCGCTTGTAGGCAGACTAAATTGTAGTTGGGAATAAGTACGAGAGTGATACATAGACACACTTACATTCATGGAGAGAAGGCATCTATGGGGTGGTTTTTTTGTAAGAATGCTAATTTCTAGTTTGGAAGATGTTCAAGAGTAATATATAGGAAAGCTTACACTCATTTAGAGAAAGCAACTCTCAGGGGGTGATTTGTAAGCCAGCTAAACTCTGCTTTGGAATAAATGCCAGAGTCATATATGGGAACGCTTACATTCACTCAGAAAAACAATGATGGGGTGGAGGTTTGTAGGCACAATAAACTGTAGTTTAGAAGAAGTACGAAAGTCATATATAGGGACGGTTACATTCACGCAGAGAAAGCAACTGTGCGGTGGTGTTTTCTAGGTATTCTAAACTCTAGTTTGGATGAAGTGTGAGAGTCATATATAGGAAAGCTTAGAGTTACTTAGAGAAAGCAACTGTCGGGGTGTGGAATGCAGGCCTGCTAAACTCTATTTTGGTTTAAGTGTGAGAGCCATATATGGGAAAGCTTACATTCACTCAGTGAAAACAAAGATGAGGTGGTGGTTTGTAGGCATACTGAACTGTAATTTGGAAGACGTATGCGAGTCATAGGTAGGAATGCTTACATTGACGCAGAGAAAGCAACTATATGGTATTGTTTGCACGCATGTTAATTACAGCTTTGAGAAATTTCGAGAGTCATATCTAGGGAATCTTACAGTGACTTCGAAAAAGGAACTCTCGCGGAGGGGTTTCTAGTCCTGCTAAGCTATTTTCCATGAAACGTAAGAATCATATATGGGAATGCTTACATTCACCCATATAAAGCAACGTAGGAGTGGTGGTTTTTAGGCACACTGATCTGTAGTTTGGAAAAGCTAGGAGAATCTTATATAGCAATGCTTACATTAACGCAGAGAATTCAACTATGCGGTGGTGTTTGTAGGCATGCTAAACTGTAGTTTGGAAGAAGTTCGGGAGTCTTATATAGGAAAGATTACAGTCACCTAGAGAAAACAACACTCTTGAGGTGGTTTGCAGGCCTGCTAAACTCTAATTTGGATAAAGTTTGAGCGTCATACATGGAAACGCTTATATTCACTCAGAGAAAGGAATGTCGGGTGGTGGTGTGTGGCCATGCTAAAGTCTAGTTTGGATGAAATGTGAGAGTCATATATGGGAACGCTTACATTCACTCTGACAAAGCAACCATGGGGTGGAGTTAGGTAAGCAGGCAAACTGCTAGTTTGGAAGAAGGTCAAGAGTAATATATAGGAAAATTTCAGTCACTTAGATTAAGGAACTCACAGTGGGTCCTTGGTAGCTCTTCTCACTTCTATTTTGGAAGAAGTGTGAGAATCTTATATGGGAACTCTTACATTCATTCAGAGAAGGCAACTATGCGGTGGTGTTTAGTAAGCGTGCTAATCTCTAGTTTGGAAGAAGGTCAAGAGTAATATACAGGAAAGCTTACAGTCACTTAGAGAAAGCAACTCTCATGGGGTGGTTTGTAATCCTGATAAAGTCTACCTTGGAAGAAGTGCGAGAGTCATATAGCGCTTACATTCACTCAGAGAAAGCAATGATGGGGTGGTGGTTCGTAGGCTCAGTAAACAGTTGTTCTGAAGAAGTATGTGAGTCATATATTGGAACCCTTACATTCACGCTGAGAAAGCAACTGTGGGGTGGTGTTTTCTAGGCATTCTAAACTCTTGTTTGGATGAAGTGTGAGAGCCATATATACGAAAGTGTAGAGTTACTTAGAGAAATTAGCTCTAGGGGTGTGGAATGCAGGCCTGCTAAACTCTTTCTGGTTTAAGTGTGAGTCTCATATATGGGAACGCTTACATTCACTTAGAGAATGCAATGATGGGGTGGTGTTATTTAGGAAAGATAACAGGCAGTTAGAGAAAGGAAGTGTCGGCGGGTGGTTTGTACGCCTGCAAAACCCTATTTTGGTTGTAGTGGGAGTCATATAAGGGAATGCTTACATTCACCCACAGGAAGCAACGATGGAGTGGTCTTTTGTAGGCATACTAAACTCTAGTTTGGAAGACGTACTAGTCATCTATAGGAATGCTTACATTTATGCAGTATTCAACTATGGGGTGGCGTTTCTAGGTATGTTAAAGTGTAGTTTGGAAGAAGTTCTAGAGTCTCATATAGGATAGATTACAGCAACATAGAGAAAGCAACTCTCAGGGTGGTTTGCAGGTCTGCTAAACTCTTCTTTAGAAGAAGTGCGAGAGTCATGTATGGGAATGCTTACATTCACTCAGAGAAAGCAACGATGCGGCGGTGGTTTGTAGGCATACTAAATTCTAGTTTGGAAGACGTACGAGTCATATATGCCAACGCTTACATTCACGCAGAGAAAGCAAATTTGTAGTGGTGTTTTCTAGGCATCCAAACTCTAGTTTGGATGAAGTGTCAGAGTCATGTATAAGAAAGCTTAGAGTTACTTAGAGAAAGCAACTCCCGGTGGCAGGAACGCAGGCCTGCTAAACTCTATTTTGGATTAAGTGTGAGGACTCATCTATGGGAACGCCTGCATTCACCGTAGAGAAAGCAATGAGGGGTGGTGGTTTGTAGGCATACTGCTCTGTAGTTTGGAAGAAGGACGAGAGTCATATATAGGAGCCCTTTATTCACGCAGAGAAAGCAACTATGGGGTAGTGTTTGTACACATGATATACTATAGTTTGGAGAAATTTCGAAAGTCATATCCAGGGCTGCTTACAGTGACTTAGAGAAAGAAACTTTTGGAGAGTGGTTTCTAGACCCACGAAACTCTTTCAATGAAATGCAAGAGTCATACATGGGAATACTTACATTCACTCAGTTAAAGCAAGGTTGGATGGTGCTTTTTAGGCATATTGAACAGTAGTTTGGTAAAAGTAGGAGAATCATATATAGGAACGCTTATATTCATGGAGAGAATTCAACTATGGGGTGGTGTTTTGCAGGCATGATAAATTGTAGTTTGGAAGAAGTTCGAGAGTCTTACATAGGAAAGATTACAGTCACCTAGAGAAAGCAACTCTCTGGAGGTGGTTTGCGGGCCTGTTAAACTCTACTTTGGATGAAGTGTGAGAGTCATATATGGGAACACTAACATTCACTCAGAGAAAGCAACGATGCAGTGGTTTTATTGTAGGCATACTAAACTCTAGTTTGGAAGACGTATGAGTCATATATAGGAATGCTAACATTTACGCAGAAAATTCAACTATGGGGTGGGGTTTTTCTAGCATCCTAATCTGTAGTTTGAAAGACGTTCAAGAGTAATATATAGGAAGGCTTACATTCACTTAGAGAAAGCAACTCTCGGGGTGATTTGCAGGCCTGCTAAACTCTTCTTTGGAAGAAGTGCGAAAGTCATATATGCGAATGCTTACATTCACACAGAGAAAGCAATACTTAGTGGTGTTTTCTAGGCATTCTAAACTCTAGTTTGGATGAAGGGTTAGAGTCATATATAAGAAAACTTGGTGTTATAGAAAGCAACTCCCGGCGTCTGGAAGGCAGGCCTTCTATACTCTATTTTGGTTTAAGTGTGACTCACATATGGTAACGCTTACATTCACTTAGAGAAAGCAATGATGAGGTGGTGGTTTGTAGACATAGTGAACTGTAATTTGCAAGAAGTAAGAGAGTCATATACAGGAACGCTTATATTCACACATAGAAAGGAACTATGTGGTAGTGTTTGTACACATGCTAAACTATAGTTTGGAGAAATTTCGAAAGTCATATCTAAGGCTGCTTACAGTGACGTAGAGAAAGAAACTCTCGGAGAGAGGTCTGTAGCAACTAAGGGGTGATGTTTTTTTAAGCATGCTAATCTCCAGTTTGGAAGAAGTTCAAGAATAATATATAGAAAAGCTTACGGTCACTTAGAGAAAGCACCTCTCGGGGGGTGGTTTGTAGTTTTGCTAAACTCTACTTTGGAAAAAGTGCGAGAGTCATATATAGGAATGCTTACATTCACTCAGAGAAAGCAACGATGGGGTGGTGGTTTGCAGGCACACTAACCTATAGATCGGAAGAAGTACAAGTGTCATACATAGGAAAGCATACATTCAGGCAGAGAAAGCAACGGTGGGGTGGTGTTTTCTAGGCACTCTAAACTCCAGTTTGGATGAAGTGTGTGGGTCATATATAAGAAACCTTAGAGTTACTTAGAGAAAGCAACTTTCAGGGTGTGGAATGCAGGCCTACTGAACTCTATTTTGGTCTAAGTGTGCGACTCATATATGGGAACGCTTACATTCACTTAGAGAAAGCAATGATCGGGTGGTGGTATTCAGGAGAGATATCAGCCACTATGAAAATGGAAGTTTCGGTGGGTCGTTTGTAGGCCTGCAAAACTCTATTTTGGTAGATTTGTGCATCATATGTGGGGACCCTTACATTCACAGAGAAAGCAATGATGGGGTGGTGTTTTTGTAGGCTTAATGAACTGCAGTTTGGAGGAAGTACGAGCGTCATATGTAGAAAAGTTTACATTCACGCAGAGAAAGCAACTATGTGGTAGTGTTTGTATGCATGCGAAACTGTAGCTTGGAGAAATTTCGACAGTCATATCTAAGAAAGCTTCAAGTGACATAGAGAAAGGACCTCTCGGAGAGTGTTTTCTAGGCCAGCTAAACTGAATTTTCAATGAAATGTAAGATTCATATAGGGGAACGCTTACATTCACTCTGAGAAAGCAGCTATGGGGTGGTGTTCAATAGGCAGGCAAATCGCTAGTTTGGAAGACGTTCAAGAGTAATAGATAGGAAAGCTTGAGTCACGTAGATTAAGGAACTCACAGGGGGCACTTAGTAGGTCTCAATTCTATTTTGGAAGAAGTGTGAGCGTCGTATACGGGAACTCATATTAATGCAGAGAAAGCAACGGTCCCGTGGTGTTTAGTAAGCGTCCTAATCTCTAGTTTGGAAGAGGTTCAATAGTAATATATAGGAACGCTTACAGTCACTTAGAGAAAGCAACCCTCAGGGAGTGGTTTGTAGGCTTGTTAAACTCTACTTTGGAAGAAGTGCGAGAGTCATATATGGAAACGCTTACATACACTCAGAGAAATCAACGATGGGGTGTTGGTTGGTAGGCATCCTAAACTCTAGCTTGGAAGAAGTACGAGTCGTATATAAGAACGCTTACATTCATGGAGAAAAAGCAACTTTCTCTGAGTGAATATACCAGTTGTCATATATGAGTCCTACACTTCATTGAATATAGAGTTTAGCGGGCCTACAAACCACCGACCGAGAGTTGCTTTCTCTAAGTGACTGTAAGCTTTCCTATATATTACTCTTGAAATTCTTCCAAACTAGAGATTAGCATGCCTACAATACAACATCCCATAACTGCTTTCTCTGCGTGAATGTAAGGGTTCCTACATATGACACTTGTACTTCCTCCAAACAACAATCCAGTATGCCTTCAAACCACCACGTGAACTTTGCTTTCTCTGAGTGAATATAAGCATTCCCATATATGATTCTCTCACTTCCTCCAAAATAGAGTTTACCAGGCCTACAAACCATCCCCCAAGAGTTGCTTTTTCTAAGTGACTGTAAGTTTTCCTACATATGACTCTTGAACTTCTTCCAAACTAGAGTTTAGAATACCTAGAAAACACCACCCCACAGTTGCTTTCTCTCCTTGAATGTAAGCGTTCCCATACATGACTCTCATACTTCTTCCAAAGATAGAATTCAGAAGACCTACGAAGCAACCCCGAGAGTTGCTTTCTCTAAGTGACTCAAGCTTTCCTATATATTACTCTTGAATTTCTTCCAAACTAGAGATTTGCATGCCTACCAAACACCACCCCATAGTTGCTTTCTCTGCCTGAATGTAAGCCTTCCCTTTAATGGCTGCGACAATTCATCTGAACCAGACTTTAGTACACCTACTAACCACCACCCCGACTTTGCTTTCTCCGAGTGAATATAAGCCGTCCCATGTATGACTCTCACACTTCATCCAAATTAGAGATTAGCAGGCCTACAAACCACCTCCAGAGGCTTGCTTTCTCTAGGTGACCGTAATCATTCCTATATAAGACTCTCGAACTTCGTCCAAACTACCCTTTAGCATGCCTAAAAAACACCACCCCATAGTTGAATTCTCTGCGTGAAAGTAAGCCTTCCTATATATGATTCTTCTACATTTTCCAAACTACAGTTTAGAATGCCTACAAACCACCGCCCTATCGTTGCTTTATCTGAGTGAATGTAAGCATTCCCCTATATAACTCTTAAACTTCATTGAAAACAGAGTTTAGCAGGCCTACAAACCACCCCGAGAGTTGGTTTCTCTGTCACTGTAGGCTTCCCTAGACACGACTCCCGAAATTCCTCCAAACTATTGTTTAACATGCGTAAAAACACTACCCCACAGTTGATTTCTCTGTGTGAATGTAGGCGTTTCTATATACGACTCGTACTTTTTTCCAAACTAGAGTTTAGTATGCCTACAAACCACGACCCCAAAGTTGCTTTCTCTGAGTGAATATAATCGTTCCCGTAAATGACACATACACTTCATTGAAAATAGAGTTTCGCAGGCCTACAAAGCACCCGCCGACACTTGCTTTTCCTAAGTGCCTGTTACTTTTCCTAAATAGGACTCTGCAACTTCTCCAAGAAAGAGTTTAGCATGCCTACCTAACACCACCCCATAGTTGCTTTCTCTGCGTGAATGTAAGCGTTCCTATATATGACTCTCGTTCTCCTTCCCAACTAGAATTTACCATGCCAAAATTACACCCCCCATAGTTTCTGTCTTTGAGTGAATATAAGCCTTCCTATATGTGACTCGAATTTCTTCCAAAGTAGAGATTAGCCTGCCTACAAACATCCTGCCCATAGTTGCTTTTTCTGAGTGAATTTAAGGATTCCTATGTATGACTGACGCACGCATTACAACCTTGAGTTTCGCATGCTTACACATCACCCCCATAGTTGCTTTCTCTGAGTGAATGTAAACCTTCCTATGTATGACTCTCGCAGTTCTTCCACACTAGAGTTGAGTAAGCCTACAAACCAATCCCCGACAGCTGCTTTCTCTGAATGAATTTAAGCATTTTTGTATGACTATGGCCTTTCTTCCAAACTAGAGTTTAGCAAGCCTACACACCACCCCCGGTTGTTGCTTTCTCTATGTGACTGTAAGCTTTCCTATACATGGCTCTCAAAATTTTTCACAACTACAGTTTAGCATGCCTACAATGCACCCACCCATAATTGCATTCTCTCAGTGAATGTAAGCCTTCCTATATAAGACTGTCGCACTTCTTCCAAACTAGAATATAGCAGACCTGGAAACCACCTCCTGATAGTTGCTTTCATTAAGTGAATGTTAACATTCCTACATATCACTCCCACGATTTTTCCAATCTAAGATTTTAGCAATACTGCAAATCCCCGCAGATACTTCCTTCCTCTAAGTGAATGTAAGCGTTCCTATACATGACTTTCCCCTTTTTCCAAACTAGAGTTTAGGAAGCCAAGAAACCACTCCTCATAGGTGCTTTATGTGAATGTAAGCCTTCCTATATATGACTCTTGACTTCCTCCAAAGTAGAGCTTAGCAAGCGTACAAATAAACTCGCTATAATTGCTTTCTCTGAATGAATGAAATCGTTCCTATATATGACTCTCGAACTTCTTCCAAACTAGAGTTTAGCAAGCCAAAAAGCAGCCCCCATAGATGCTCCCTCTAACTCAATGCTAACGTTCCTGTATAGGACTCACCCACTTCATCCAAACTAGAGTAAGGCAAGCCTACAAAGCACACCCCAATCGTTGCTTCCTATAAGTAAATGTAAGCAACCCTATATATGACTATCGCAAGTCTTCCAAACTGGAATTTAGCAAGCCTACATACCCACGGACCCCACTCCATCGTACTATGGGCATGGGCCTGTCACGCAGGACTCAGGCAGAGCGTCATCTCACACATGGCATGGTTGCAGTGTAGGCTTCCTTAACTCTGAGAATGGAAGAAGAGTGAGAATTAGGGATAGGGTTAGGGGTCGGGTTTGGTATAGGGTTAGGGTTAGTGTGAGGGTTAGGGTTAAGACTTAGGATTAGGCTTAAAAGTTAGGGTTAGGGTTAAGGGTTAGGGTTAGGGTCAAGGTTAAAGGTTAGGGTGAGGGTTAACCGTTAGGGTGAGGGTTAAGAGTTAGCATTAGTTTTAAGGGTTAGTGATAGGTTTAGGATTAATGGTTAGGGTTAGGTTTAGGGTTAAGGGATAGGGTTAGGGTTTGTGGTTTAGTTTTAGGGTTATGGCTAAGAGTTTGGTTTAGGGTTAGGGTTAGGGGTTAGGGTTAGTATGAGGGTTCCAGGTTATTGTTAGGGCAAGGGGTTAGGGTTAGGGTTATGGGTTAGGTTTAGGTTTAGGCTTAGGTCTAGGCTTTAGGGTAAGGGTTAGGGTTTAGGTGTTACGTTTATGAGTAGGAGTTAGGGTTACAATTGTGGGATAGGGGCTGTTGTCAGGGTAAGTCATGCATTAAGGTAAATTTAAAGTTAGGGTTAGGTTTGTGTGTTATGGTGAGCAATAGATTTGGGGTTAGTTGTTATGTTTAGGGGTAGGGTTATGGGTTAGGGGTAGTGTTTATGCTTAGGACATGTGTCCTGCCTGCACTAGGGTGATGGTTTATGTGGCTGGGATTGTCACCGGGAACCCCCTCTACTGTACACTGGGTATGGGCCAGTGGGTTTCATGCAGGACACAGCGGTAGAGCCTCCCTTCACTCATGGCATGGGATGATTGCAGGTTTACTTAACTCTGAGAATGGAAGAAGTGTGATAATTATGGTTATGGTTAGGGTTAGGTGTTTGTGGTTAGGGGTTAGGGTCAGTGTTAGTGTTAGGGGTTAGTGGTTAAGGGTTAGAGTTAGTGTTAGGTTTAGGCGGTAGGTGTTAGGGTTAGGGTTAAGGATTAGGGTTAAGTGATAGGTTTAGTATTAGGGTTAAGGTTTAGGGTGAGTGTTAATGGTTAGGGTTAGGGTTAAGGGTTGGGGTTAGAGCTAATTGTTAGTGTTAAGATTTGGATTAGCGTGAAAGAGTAAGGTTAGAGTTAAGGGATAGTATTAGGGTTAAGTGTTAGGGTTAGTGCTAGGGTTAAGGTTTAGGGTTAGGGTTATTGGTTAGGGTTAAGGTTTAGGGTTAGGGTTATTGGTTAGGGTTAGGTTTAGCATTAAGTGTTAGGGTTATGATTAAGGTTAACTGTTAAGGTTAAGGGTTAGTGTTAGGCTTAAGGGTTAGGGTTAGGGTTAAAACTTAGACTTAGGGTTAAGTGTTAGGGTTAGGGTTAGGCTTAAGTGTAAGGGTGAGTGTTAACAGTTAGGATTAGGGTGAGGGGTTGGGTTACTGTTAGGGTTAAGGGTTAGTGTTTGAGGTTATGGTTTGGGTTGGTGGTTAAGTGTTAGGTTTAGGACATAGTGTTAGGGTTAGGATTAGGTTTAGGGTTTAGTGTTAGTGTTAGTGGTTAGGGTTAGGATTAAGGGTGAAGATTAGATTTAGGGGGTATGGTTAACATTAGGTTTAAAGGTTAGTGTTAGGGTTACCATTTGCCGTTAGGTTTAGGGTTAAGGGTGAGGTCTAGGATTAATATTAAGGGTTTGGTTTAGGGGTAGGATAAAGTGTTAGGGTTAGGACTAGGTTTAGGGTTAAGGGTTAGTGTGAGGGTTAATGGTTAGTCTTAGAGTTAAGTGTTAGGTTTAGGGTTGGGGTTTGCGGTTACGTGTTAAGTTTAGTGTGAGGATTAGGGGTTAGGTGTTAGGATTAGGGTTAGCTTTTAGGGTTAGGTTTATGGCTAGGGATTAGTGTTAGGGATAGGACTAGTGTTAGGGATAGGACTAGGTTAGTGTTAGGGTTAGGGGTAAGGGTTAGGATTAGGATTAAGGGTTAGTGTTAGGGTTACGGTTAAGTGTTAAGGGTAGGTTGAAGTGTTAGGGTTAGGGTGAGTGTTAATGGTTAGGGTGAATGTTGAGAGTTAGGGTCAGAGGTAAGGTTAACGGTTAGGGTTAGGGGTTAAGGTTTAGGATTAAGCTTAAGGGTAAGGTTAGGGTTAGTTTTAAGTGTTTGTTTTAACATTAAGTGTTTGTGTTAGGGCTAAGCTTAACGGTTAGGGATAGGTTTATGGTTAAGTGTCAGGGTTAGGGTTTGTGGTTATGGTTAAGGGTGAGGATTAGGGTTAAGGGTTAGGGTTAGGGTTAAGGGTTATGTTTAGGGTTAAGGGTTAGTATTAGGGTTAAGGTTTAGGGTTAGATTTAGGGTTAAGGGTTAGGGTTAGGTTTAACGGTTAGGGTAGGGTTTAGTGTTAAGGGTTAGGGTTAAGTTTACAGTTAGGGTTAATGGTTAGGGTTAAGTGTTATGTTTAAGGATTAGGGTGAGGTTTAACAGTTAGTCTTAGTGTTAATTTTTAAGGTTATGGTTAGCGGTTTGTTGATAGGGCTAAGGGTTAGTGTTAAGGGTAGGGGTTAGGGGTTACAGTTTTGGGTTAGTTAGGTTTAAGGGTTAGAGTTAGGGTTAGGTTTAGGGGTAGGGCTTAGTGTTAGGGTTAGGGGTTAGGGTTAGGGTAAAGGGTTTAGATTAGGGTTAAGGATTAGGGATAGGTTTAAATGTTAGGGTTAGGGTTAGGTTTAGGGGTAGGGTTAGAGTTAGGTTTAGGGCTATAGCTAGGGCTAGGGCTAGGGTTAGGACTAAGGTTATTGTCGGGCTATTGCTAGGGCTAGGGCTAGGGTTAGGGTTAGGTCTAGGGCTAGGGCTAGGGTTTGGGCTAGGGCTAGGTTTAAGGTTAGGGTTAGTATTAGGCCTAGTGTTAGGGTTAGGGTTAGGTTTAGGGCTAGGGTTAGGTTTAGGTTTAGTGTTAGGGCTAGGACTAGTGCTAGAGCTACGGGTAGGGTTAGAGTGAGGGTTATGGCTAGGGTTGGGTTAGGATTAGGGCTAGGGCCAGGCGTAGGTTTAGGTTTAGGTTTAGGTTTAGAGGTTGGGGTTAGGGTTAGGGTAGGGGTTAGGGTTAGGGTTAGGGGTTAGAGTTAGGTTTAGTGTTAGAGTTAGTGCTAGGGCAAGCAATACGGCCAGAGCTAGTATTAGATTTCAGGTTAGTTTTAGTGTTGGAGCTAGGGCTAGGGTTATGGTTAGGTCTAGGTCTAGGGCTAGGGCTAGAGTTATGTCTAGGTGTAGGGCTATGGCAAGGGCTAGGGTTAGAGGTAGGGTTAGAGTTAGTGCTAGGGTTATGGTTCTTTTTAGGTGTTAGGGTTAGGGTTAGGGTTAGGGTTAGGTTTTAGGGTTAGGGTAAGTGTTACCGTTTGGGGATAGGGTTAGGGTTAGGGTTAGGGGTTAGGTTTAGGGTTAGGGGTTAGGTTAAGGGTTTTGGGTTAGGGTGAGTGTTAGGGTAAGGTTAGGTTTAGGGGGTAGGCTTAGGTTTAGGGGATAGGGTTGGGTTTAGGTTTAGGCTTAGGGTTAAAATTAAGGTTGGGGTTAGGTGTTATGGCTAGGGTTAGTGTTAGGGTAAGGCTTAACAGTTAGTCTTAGGGTTAACTGTTAGGGTTAGGATGTGAGGTTTGGGGTTAGGGGTAAGGGTTAGCGCTAAGGTTAGGGGTTAGGATTTGGTGTTACTGTTAGGGTTAGGGGTTTAGTGTTAGTTTCAGGGATAAGGGATTGGGTTAAGTTTAGGGTTAGTGGTTAGTGTGGGGTTTAGTGGTTAGGGTTAGGTTTTTGGTTAAGATTAGGGTTAAAGGTTAGGGTTAGGGTTCGGGTTAGGCTTAGGGGCAAATGTTAGTTGTTAGGGTGAGGGTTAAGGGTTAGGATTAGGGTTAGGGTAGAAATAGGGGTTAGAGTTAGGGTTAAGGGTTAGGATTTTGTTTATGTTTAGGATTAGGGTTAAAATTAGTGTTAAGGATAGTGGTTAGGGTTAGGGTTATGGTTAGGGGTTAGGGTTAAGCTTAGAGTTAGCATTAGGTGTTAGCAGTTAGTGTTAGGGTTAGTCTTAGCGTTACGTT
The DNA here is from genome assembly GCF_020740605.2 of Lemur catta. NCBI lineage: Eukaryota > Metazoa > Chordata > Mammalia > Primates > Lemuridae > Lemur > Lemur catta. The sequence continues at coordinate 2,253,444 of NW_025423850.1, read as the reverse complement.
TAGGATTAGGTTTAGGGTGTTGTTTTAGTGTTAGGGTTAAGGTTAAGGTTAGGGATTAGGGTTAGGATTAAGGTTAGGCGTTAGGGTTAGGGTTAATGTTTGGGATTAGGGTTAGGTATTAGGGTTACGTTTAGCATTAGTGTTAGGATTAGGATTAGGGTTTAGGGTTTGGATTGGGGTTAGGGTTAGCTTTACATATACGGTTAGTGTTAGAATTAGGGTTAGGGTTAGTGGTTAGTGTTAATATTAAGGTTAGAAGTTAGGGTGAGGGTTAGGGTTAGGGTTAGCAGTTAGAGTTAGAGTTAGGGTTATGGTTTGGGGTTAGGTTTATTGTTAGGGTTAGGGGTTCCAGGTGTTAGGGTTAAGGTTATGGTTAGGGATAGTGTCAGGGTTAGTGTTAGGGCTAGGGTTAGGGCTAGGGCTATAGCTAGGGCTAGGTTTAGGTCTAGGTCTAGGGTTAGGGCTAGGGTTAAGGGTTAGGGCTGGGGTTAGGGTTAGGGTGAGGGTTAGGGTTCGAGATTAGTGGTAGTTTTAGGGTTAGGGTTTAATGTTAGGACTAGGATTAGTTTTAGGTTTAGGAATAGGGGTTAGGGTTAGGGTTTAGTGTTAGGTTTATGTTTATGGTTAGGGTTAGAATTATGATTAGGTTTAGGGGTTAGGGTTAGGGTTTGGGGTTATGGTAAGTTTAGTTTAGGGTTAGGGTTAGGGTTAGTGTAAGGGTTGTGTTAGGTTTAGGGTTAGGGTTATGGTTAGGGATTCGGTGTGGGTTTAATGTTAGGGAGTTAGGCTTATGTTTGGGGTTAGGGGTTAGGGTTAAGTTTAGTGTTCTGCTTAGTGTTATGGTTAGGGTTGGGTTAGGTTTAGCATTAGGGTTAGGTGTCAGGGTTATATTTAGAATTAGTGTTAGGGCTAGGGATAGGGCTATGATAAGGGCTAGGGCTAATGCTATGGCTAGGGCAAGTGTTAGGTCCAGGTTTGGGTTAGATCTAGGGTTAGGCTTAGGCCTGGGGTTAGGGCTAGGATTAGGCATTAGGGTTATGGGTAAGGTTGAGGTTAGTGTTATGTTTAGGGTAAGGGGTTAGGGTTAGGTTAAGGGTTAGGGTTAGGCCTTATGGATAGGGTTAGGTTAGTGTTAGGGATTAGGATTAGGGTTAGAGGTTAGGGTTGGGTTTAGGGTTACGGTTAGGGGTTAGTGTTAGTGTTAGGGTTAGGGTTTAGTGTTAGGGCTAAGGTTAGTGTTAGGGTTAGGATTACGGGTTAGGGTTAAAGTTTAGTGTTAGGTTTATATTCAGGGTTAGGGTTAGAATTAGGATTGGGTTTAGGGGTAGTGTTCGGGTTTGGGTTAGGGTTAGGTCTTAGAGTTATGGTAGATTTAGGTTAGGGTTAGGGTTAGGGTTAGTGTAAGAGTTGTGTTAGGTTTAGGGTTAGGATTAGGGTTAGGGATTATGGGTATGTTTATTGTCAGAGGATTAGTGTTAGGGTTTGGGTTAGTGGTTAAAGTTAGGGTTAGTGTTCTGGTTAAGGATAGGGTTAGGTGTTAGGGTTAGGTTTAGGGTTAGTGTTAAGTGTTAGGTTTATGATTAATGGTTAGGGTAGCGTTTTGGTTTATGGGTTAGTGTAAGGTTTAAACTTTAGTCTTAGGGTTAACTGTTATGGTTAGCGGTTTGGGGTTCAGGGTTAAGGATAGTGTAAGGTTAGGTGTTAGGGGTTAAAGTTTGGGGTTAGTGTTAGGGTTAAGGGTTTAGTTTTAGGTTTAGGGGTATAGGATAGGGTTTCGTTTAGTGTTAGGGGTAAATGTTAGTGTTCAGGTTTGGGTTAGGGTTATGGATTAGGGTTAAGTTTAAGGGCAACTGTTAGGTTTATGTTTATGATTAGGGTTAGAAGTAGGGTTAGGAATAGGTGTAAGGTTTAGGGCTAGGGCTAGGGCTAGTGGTAGGATTAGGGCTAGGTCTAGGGTTAGGGTTAGTGCTAGGTTTAGGGTTAGTGTTAAGGTTAGGGCTAGGGTTAGGGCTAGGTTTAATGTTAGGCTTAGGTTTAGGGTTAGGGTTAGGTTTAAGTGTTAGAGTTAGTGGTTAGGGTTAGGGTTTGGACTAAGATTAGGGGTTAGGGTTAGCATTAGGGGTTAGGATTAGGGTTAGGGTTAGGGTTAGGGGTTAGGGTTACAGTTAGGGTTAGGTTAGGGATAGGGTTACGTTAGGGTTAGGGTTACGGTTATGTGTTAGGCCTATGGTTTGGTATTAGTGTTAGTGTTATGGGTTAAGTGTTAGGTTTACTGGTTAGGGTTAGGGTTATGTTTAGGGCTAGAGGTTAATGTTAGCATTAGGGTTTAGGGGTAGTGTTAAGGTTTAAGATTAGTGTTAAGAGTTAGTGTTATTGCTAGGTTTAAAGGTTGGTGTTAAGGTTAATGTTTACGGTTAGGTTTAGGGTTAAGGGTAAGGTTTAGGTTTAAGGTTAGGGTTTAGGATTACGGTTAGGGTTAAGTGTTAGGGTCAGGGTTAGGGTTAGGGTTAGGGGTTAGGGTTAGGGTTAGGGTTAAGGGTTAAGGGTTAGGGTTAGGGTTAAGGGTTAGGTGTTAGGGTTAGGGTTAGGGTTAAGTGTTAGGGTTAGGGTTAGGTTTAGTGTTAGGGTCAGGGTCAGGGTTAGGGTTAGGGTCAGGGTCAGGGTCAGGGTTAGGGTTAGGGTTAGGGTAAGGGTTAGGGTCAGTGTCAGGGTTAGGGTCAGTGTCTGGGTCATGTTCAGGGTCAGGGTCAGGGTCAGGGTCAGGGTTTGGGTCAGGGTCAGGGTCAGGGTTCGGGTCAGGGTCAGGGTCAGGGTTAGGGTCAGGGTCAGGATCAGGGTTAGGGTCAGGGTCAGGGTCAGGGTTAGGGTCAGGGTCAGGGTCAGGGTCAGGGTTAGGGTCAGGGTAAGGGTCAGGGTTTAGGGTTAGGTTTAGGATTAGATTTAGGGGTTAGGGTTACGATTAGGGTTAGGGGTTAGGGTTTGGTTTTTGGTTTAGTGTTAGGGTTACTTCTTAGTGTTAGAGTTAGTGTTAGGTGTTAGTGTTAGGGTTAGGGGTTCTGGTTAGGGTTAGGGTTAGAGGTAAGTTCAGGGTTACGTTTAGGGTTAGGGGTTAGGATTAGGGTTAGGTTTAAGTGTTAGGGTTAGCATTAGGGTTTGGGGTTAGGGTTAAGGTTAGGGTTTGGGATTATCATTAGGGTTAAAGTTTAGGATTAAGGGTGGGGTTAGGGTTCGGGGTTATGTTTGGGGTTAAGTTTAGGGTATAGTTAAGGTTATGGTTACGCATTAGTGTTACAACTTTGCAATAAGGTTTAGAGTTAGGGTAAAGCTTAGTGTTAGCTTTAGGGTTAAGTGTTAAGGGTTAGGGGTTAGGGGTTATGGTTATGGTTAGAGCTAGGGTTAGGTGTTACAATTAGGGTTAGGGTTAGGGTTATGTGTTAGTGATAGTTTTAGGGTTAGGGTTAGGTGTTAGGGTTAGGGTTAGAGTTAGCAGTTAGGTTTACGGTTTGGGGTTAGCATTAGGGTTAGGGTTAAGGTTTAGTCTTAGAGTTAGGGTTAGGTTAGGGGTTATGGGTTCTGGTTGGGGTTAGTGTTAGGGTTAGGTTAGGGTTAGGATGAGGGTTAGGGGTTAGTATTATGGTTAGGTTTAGGCGTTACAGTTAGGATTAGGGTTTGGGGTTAGGGTTATAGTTAGGGTTAGGGGTTAGTGTTAGGGTTCAAGGTTAAGATAAGGGTTAGGATTAAGGGTTATGGTGAGGTTTAACGGTTAATGTTATGGTTAAGTTTTAGGGTTAGGGGTTTTGGTGAGGGTTATGTTTTCAGGTTAGGATTAGGTTTAGAGTTAAGTGTGATGGTTCTAGATAGGGGTTTAAGTCTAGGTTTAGGTTTCAGGGTTAGTGTTAGGTTTAGGGGTTAAGGTTAGGGTTAGCGTTAGTATTTAGGTTTAGCATTATGGTTAGAGCTTAGTGTTAGTGTTCAGGGTTAGGGTTAGGGCTAGGCATTAGGGTAAGGGTTAGGGTTAGGGTTAAGTATTAGGGTTAGTTTTAAGTGTTAGGCTTAGGATTAGGGTTTAATGTTTGTGTTAGGGTAGGGTGTAGTGTTAGGGTTAATGGTTAAGGGTTAGGTTTAGGTCTAAGCATCAGGGTTAGCGTTAGCTTTTAGGGTTAAGTTTAGTGTTTAGAGTTAGTGTTGGAGGTTAGCTTCAGGGGTTAGGTTTAGGATTTGGGTTTAAAGTTAGTGTTAGGGCTTAGATTTAGCAGTTAGTTGGAGGGCCCAGGACCTGTATAATCTATGTTGAGAGGGGTCCAGACAGGGTCACTGTGACACCACACCATCATACACTGGGCCTTGGACCCTAACTGTCATGTAGCACTCAGGTGGAGCCTGATCTCACGCATGGCATGGATGGATTCTAGGCATGCTTAACTCTGAGAATGGAATAAATAAATAGGGTTAGAGTTAGGGTGAGGGGTTAGGGGTTAGGTTTAGGGTTAGGGTTAGGGTTTACGTTTAGCATTAGGGTTAGAGTTTAGGGTTGGGGTTAGGTTTAGGGATAGGGTTAGAGTTAGGGTTTAGGGTTAGGGTTAGGGTTTAGGGTTAGGGTTAGGTGTTAGGGTTATCATTAGGGTTAGGTCTAGGTGTTATTTTTAGGGTTAGGGTGAGGGATTAGGCTTTCAGATTCAGGTTAAGACATGGGCCCTATATGATCTATCAGTGGTGGGGAACTGGGAAGATCGCCTGGGCCCCACTCCATTGTACACATGGGCATGAGCCTCAGCCTTTCCTGTAGGACTCAGGGACAGAGCCTCATCTCATGTATGGCATGGGTGGATTGTAGGCTTCCTTAACTTTTGAAATTGAAGAAGTCTGAGAATTAGATTTAGGGTTAGGGTAAGGGGTGAGGATTAAGGTTAGGGTTAGGTGTTAGGGACTAGGATTAGGTTTAGGGGTTACAGTTAGAGGTTAGAATTAGGGTTAGTGTTAATGTTAAGCTTAGGGATTAGGACTATGTTTAGTGGTTAGGTTTAGGTTTAGGGTGAGGGTTTATGGTTAGGGTTAGGGATTAGGTTTAATGTTAGCAGTTAGACTCATGGGTTATTTTTAGGGCTAGGGATTTGGGTTAGTGTTAGGATTAGGGCCTATGTTTACTGTTTAGTGTTAGGGCAAGGGCCCTGTCTAATCTATGGGGCACTGGCGGTGTGGAGCATGGCTGCGTCCCCACTCCATTGTACCCTAGGCCTTAGGCTCTGACTGTCACGCAGGAATCAGGCAGAGCCTCATCTCACGCATGGCATGGCTACATTGTAGGTTTGCTTAACTCCTAGAATGGAAGAAGTGTGAGCAATAGATTTAGGGTTAGGATTAAGGTTAGGGTTTAGGATTAGGTTTAGTGTTAGGGTAAAGGGATAAAGTTAGGAATATGGTTAGGGTTTGGGGCTAACGTCAGTGTTACGGCTAGGGTTTTGGGTTAGGGGTTAGGGTTAGGATCGTTATTTGGTTAGAGTTAAGGTTAGGTTCATTGTAAGGGGCAAGGTTCAGGTTAGGGTTGTAGTTAGGGTTAGGGTGAGCATTAGCATTTTAGGGTTAGTGTTAGTGGTTAAGTATTACACTTTTGGTTACGGGGTTGTGTTAGAGTTAGGGGTTTGTGGTTAGGAATAGTGTTAGAGTTAGGGATGAGTGTTAGTTTGAGAGGTTAGGGTTAAGCTTAGTGTTAGGGTTAGCCTTAGGGTTAGAGTTAGGGTTTAGAGTTAGGCCTTAGGGTTAAGGCATGAGACCTATATGCTCTATGCAGAGTTGGGACAGGGAGCATGGCCTGTAACCCACTACTTTGAACCCAGGTCATGAGACCCTGGCTCTCATGTGTGATACGGGGGTGGAGCATCATCTCATGCATGGCATGTGTTGGTTGTATTCTTGTTTATCTTTGCGAATGAAAGAAGTGTGAGAATTACATTTAGGGTTAGGGTAATGGGTTAAAATTATGGTTAGGGATAGGTTCTGTGGTTAGGGTTAAGGTTAGGGTTTAGAGTTAGTGTTAGGGGTTAAGGTAAGGGGTTAAGTTTAGGGTTAGGGTTTGGCGTTAGTGTTAGGGCTTAGATATAGTGGTTAGTTTAAGAGCAGAGGACCTGTATAATCTATGGTGACACGGATGCGGACAGGATCACCGAGACACCACACCATCATACACTGAGCCTTTGGCCCTGACCCTCATGCATGACTCAGGCAGAATCTAATCTCATGCATGGCATGGCTGGGTTGTAGGCTTGCTTAATTCTGAGAATGGAAGAAGTGTGAGAATTAGGGTTAGGGTTAGGGTTTTGGGGTTGGGGTTAGAGTTAGTGTTAGAGTTAGGGGACAGGGGTTAGGGGTTGGGGTTAGTGTCAGGGTTAGGAGTTAGGTGTTAGGTTTGGGGGTTAGGGGTAGGGTTAGGTTTAGGGTTAGGGGGTTAGTGTTAGGGTTAGGGTTAGTGTTAAGGGTTAGGATTAGGGGTAAGGGTTAGGGATAAGGTTAGGTTTAAAACTTAGGGTTAGGGTTAACAGTTATGGATAGTTTTAGGGTTAAGTGTTAGGGATACGGTTAGGGTAAAGGGTTAGGGTGAGTGTTAACAGTTAAGGTTAGGTTTAAAAGTTAAGGTTAGGGTTAGTTGTTACGGTTAAGGATGAGAATTAGGTTTAAGGGTTAGGGTTAGCGTTAGGGTTAAGCGTTAGTATTAGAGTTAAGGCTTAGCTTTAGGGTTAGGACTAAGGGTTAGGCTTAGGGTTAACGGTTAGTGTTCAGTTTAGGGTTAAGGTTTTTGGCATAGGGTTAGAGTTAGGGTTAACGGTTATGGTTAGTTTAGGGTCAAAGTTTAGGGTTAGGGTTTGGTTTAACAGTTAGGGTTAAGTGTTAGGTTTAGATTTAGTGGTTTGGGGTTAGGGGTTAGTGTTATTGTTAGGGTTTGCAGCTAGAGGTTAAGGTTCAGGGTTAGTGCTTTGTTTAGGGGTTGTGTTAGGTTTACGAGTTATGGTTAGGGTTAGGTTTAGGTTTAGTGGTTAGTGTTAGTGTTAGTGGTTAGGTGTTAGTGTTAGGGTTAAGGGTTAATGTTCCGCTTAAGGGTTAGAGTTGGGGTTATGTTTAAAGTTTAGGGTTAGGTTTAGGGTTAAGGGTGAGGTTTAGGGTTAAGGTTAGAGGGTAAGGTTAGGTTTTGGGTTAATTGTTCTGGTTAGGATTAGGGTTAGGTTTCAGGCTTAGGGTGAGGCTTAACATTTAGGGTCGGGGTTAAGGTTTTGATTTATCGTTAGGGTTGGTGTTAAGTGTTATTTTTAGAGTTAGATATTAGGGTTAAGTTTAGGGTTCGGGTTAGGGTTAGGGTTAGGGGTTAGGATTAGGGTTAGGGTTAAGGGTCAGGGTTAGATATAATGGTTTGGGTTGGGGTTAGGGTTAAGATTTAGTGTGACATTTAATGGTTAGTCTTAGGTAAGTGTTTGGGTTAGGGTTAGCGGTTTGAGGTTAGGAGTTAGGATTAGTGTGAGGGTTAGATGTTATGTGTTAGGGTTAGGGTTAGGTTTAGGGTTAGCAGTTAGTGTTAGGGTTAGGACTAGGGGTTAATGTTAGGTTTAGGTGTAAGAGTTAGGATTAGAGTTAAGAGTTAGTGTTAGGGTAACGGTTTAGTGTTAGGGTTATGGTTAAGGTTTAGGGTTAGGGTCAGGGTTATGGTTTAGGGTGAGTGTTAGCGGTTAGGGTTAGAGGTAAGTGTTAGGGTTAGGATTAGTGGTTAGGGTTAAGGATTAAGATTAGCGTTAAGGGTTAAGGTTAGGTTTAGGGATAAGGGTTAGTATTAAGGTAAAGGTTTTGCGTTAGGGTTAGAGTTAAGGGTTAGTGTTAGGGTTAATGGTTATGGTTAGCTTTAGGATTAAGGGTTAGGGTTAGGATCTGTGGTTTAGTTTTAGGGTTAGGTTTAAGCATTCAGTTTAGGCTTAGTGTTAGAGTTAAGTGTAGTTGTTAGGCTTAGCGGTTAGGGTTAAGATCAGGGTTCAGGGTTTGTGTTAGGGTAAGAGCTTAGCGTTACAGGTGGGGTTTATGGTTAAGGTTAGGGTTAGGTCTAGGCTTTAGGGCAAGGTTTAGGGTTTGGTTGTTACAATTATAGTAGGAGTTCTGGTTAGAATTATGCGCTAAGGGTTGTTGTCATTGTAAGTGTTATGCATTATAGTTAGGTTAAGCAGTTAAAGTTACGCTTACTGTTAGGTTTACTTGTTAAGGTGAGAAATAGGGTTAGGGTAAGGTGTTATGTTTAGGGTTAGAGTTATGGGTTAGGGGTAGTGATTATGCTTAGGGCATGGGCTCTGTCTGCACTAGGGGTGGTTAGGGTGCTGGGATTGTCACCAGGAATCCATTCTACCATACTCTGGGTATGAGCTCCTGGGTCTCATGCAGAACACAGTAGCACAGCCTCCTTTCACGCATGGCATGGGAGGATTGTAGGCTTTCTTAACTCTGAGAATCAAGAAGTCTGAGAATTAGATTTAGGGTTAGGATTATGGTTAGGGTTAAGGATTAAGTTTAGTGTTAGGGTGAGGGTCTGAGGTTAGTGGTTAGGGTTAGGATTAGGGTACTTGTTTCTTTAGGGTTAAGGCTAGAGATGTTGTAAGTGGTAGTGTTACGCTTACGGTTGTCATTAGGCTTAGGGTTAGTGTTTTACAATTAGTGTTATGGTTTAGGTACCGTTATGGTTATGGGTTAGGGTTAGATTTGGGGGTTAGTGGTTGGGTTTAGCATTAGGGTTAGGGTTAGGGTTAGCAATAGGGTTAGGTTTAGGTGTTATGGTTAGGGTTAGGGGTAGCGGTTAAGTTTAGGGATAAGGGTTAACGCATGGGTCTTATCTGCTCTACGCAGGGTCGGGAACAGGGAGCATCAAAGGGACCCCACTCCATTGTACCCAGGGCATGGGACCCTGCCTCTCACTTGGGATACTGGGGTGGAGCCTCATCTCACGCACGGCTTGGGTTGGTTGTAGGCTTGCTTATGTCTGCGAATGGAAGAAGTGTGAGAATTACATTTAGGATAATGGTAAGGGGTTAAGATTATGGTTAGGATTAGGGATTAGGAGTAGGTTTAGGGGTTAAGGTTAGGGTTAGGGGTTACAGTTAATGTTAGGGGTTAGAGTTAAGGTTAGGGATTAGAGTTAGGTTTGGCTGTTAGAGTCAGGGTTTAGGTTTAGGGTTAGGTGTTAGGGTTAGTGTTAGGGCTTAGATTTAGCAGTTAGTTTAAGGGCACAGGACCTGTCTATCTACGGTGAGAGGGGGGTGGGCAGGGTCACTGCGACACCACTCCATCGTACCCTGGGCCTAGGGCCCTGACTGTCATGCAGCACTCAGGTGGAGCCTCATCTCATGCATGGCATGGCTGGATTGCAGGCTTGCTTAGCTCTGAGAATGGAAGAAGTGTGAGAAACAGGGTTAGGGTTAGGGTTAAGGGTTAGGAATTAGGGGTTAGGGTTAGTGTTAGTGTTAGGGGTTAGGGGTAGTGGTTTGCATTAAGGTTAGGGTTTAAGGGTAGGGTTAGTTTTAGGGGTAGGGTTAGGATTAGGGTAATTGGTTAGGGTTAGCATTAGATGTTAGGTTTAGCATTAGGGTTAGGGTTGGGTGTTATGTTTAGGGCTAGGGTCAGGGATTAGGTTTACGGATTCGGCTTAGGACATGGGCCCTATATGACCTATCAGGGGTGTTGAAATGGGAAGATCGCTGGGGTTCCACTCCATTGTACCCTGGACCTTGGGCCCAGACCTACATGCAATACATGGAGCCTCATCTCACGCATGGCATGGCTGTATTGTAGGCTTCCTTAACTCTGAGAAGGGAAGAAGTGAGAGAATTAGGGTTAGGGTTATGATTAGGGGTTTGAGGTTAGGGGTCAGGGTTGGTGTTAGGGTTAGTGGTTAGGGGTTAGGGATTGGGGTTAGGTTTTAGTTTTAGGGGTATGGTTAGGGTCAGGTTAAGGCGTTAGTGTTAGCGTTAGGTTTAGGGCTTACGGTTAGGGTTAGGGTTAAGGGTTAGGATTAGGGTTTAGAGTTAAGGTTAGCATTAAGTTTAAACGTTAGTGTTAGGGTTGATGGTTACTGTTAGGTTTAGAAGATAGCTGGGGCCCCACTTCATCATATCCTGGGCCATGGGCCCAGACCTACATGCAAGAATACATGGAGCCTCATCTCACACATGGCATGGCTGGATTCTAGGCATGCTTAACTCTGAGAACGGAATAAGTGTGAGAAATAGGGTTAGGGTTAGGGGTTTGGGGTTAGGGTTAGTGTTAGGGTTAGGGGTTAGGGTTTATGTTTCGCATTAGGATTAGGGTTTAGGTTTAGGGTCAGGTTTACGGGTAGGGTTAGGGTTAGGGTTTAGTGTTTGGGTTAGTGTTAGGGTAAGGTGTTAGGGTTAGCATTAGGTTTTTTGGTTAGCGTTAGAGTTAGGATTAGGTGTTATTTTTAGGGTTAGGGTGAGGGATTAGGGTTTCAGATTCAGGTTAAGACATAGGCCCTATATGAATTATCTGGGATGGGGAACTGGGAAGATCGTCTTGGTCCCACTCCATTGCACACAGGGCATGGGCCCCAGCCTTTCATATAGGACACAGGGGCAGAGCCTCATCTCATGCATGGCATGGGTGGATTGTAGGCTTCCTTAACTTTTCGAATTGAAGAAGTCTGAGAATTAGATTTGGGGTTAGGGTAAGACGTTAGGATTAAGGTTAGGGTTAGGTGTTAGGGACTAGGATTAGGTTTAGGGGTTATGGTTAGAGGTTAGAATTAGGGTTAGTGTTACTGTTATGCTTAGGGATTAGGACTATGTTTCGTGGTTAGGTTTAGGTTTAGGATGAGGGACTATAGTGAGGGTGAGGTCTTAGGGTTACTGTTAGGAGTTAGGCTCATGGGTTATGGTTGGGGCTAGGGGTTCGGGTTAGTGTTGGGGTTAGGGCTCAGTTCTACTGATTAGTGTTATGGCAAGTGCCCTGTCTAATCTATAAGGCATTGGCGGTGTGGCTGCGTCCACACTCCATTGTACCCTGGGACTTAGGCTCTGACTGTCACGTAAGACTCAGGCAGAGCCTCATCTCACGTGTGGCATGGCTATATTGTAGGTTTGCTTAACTCCTAGAATGGAAGAAGTGTGAGCATTAGGTTTATGGTTAGGATTAGGGTTAGGGTTTAGGATTATGTTTAGTGTTAGGGTAAAGGGATAGGGTTAGGAATATGGTTAGGGTTTGGGGCTAACATTAGTGTTAGGGCTAGGGTTTTGGGTTATGGGTTAGGGTTAGGGTCATTGTTTGGTTAGGGTTAGGGCTAGGTTCATTGTAAGGGGTAGGGTTCAGGTTAGGGTAGTGTTTAGGGTTAGGGTGAGGGTTAGCGTTTTAGTGTTAGTGGTAGTGGTTACGCTTTTGGTTAAGGGTTTGTGTTAGAGTTAAGGGTTTGGGGTTGGGATTAGTGTTAGGGATAGGGTTAAGTGTTAGTTTGAGAGCTTAGGCTTAAGCTTAGGGTTAGGCATAGGGGTTTGGTTTAGCCTTAGGGTTAGAGTTAGGATTAGAGTTATAGATTAGGGTTAAGGCATTGGCCCTATCTGCTCTATGCGGTGTCAGGACTTGGAGCATGGCCGGGAACACACTCCTTTGTGCCCAGGTCATGGGACCCTGGCTCTCACGTGGGATACAGGGGCAGAGCGTCATCTCAGGCATGTGATGTGTTGGGTGCAAGCTTGATTATTTCTTTGAATGGAAGAAGTGTGAGAATTACATTTAGGGTTAGGGTAACTGGGATTATGGTTAGCGATAGGGTCTCCGGTTAGGGTTAAGGTTAAGGTTTAGGGTTAGTGTTGGGTGTTAGGGTCAGAGGTTAAATTTAGGGTTAGGGTTTAGGGTTAGTGTTAGGGCTTAGATTTAGTGGTTAGTTTAAGGGCACAGGACTTGTCTAATCTACGGTGAGAGGGATGCGGACAGGATCACCATGACACCACACCATAGTACCCTGAGCTTTTGGCCCTGACCCTCATGCATGACTCAGGTGGAATCTAATCTCATGCATAGCATTGCTGGGCTGTAGGTTTGCTTAACTCTGAGAATGAAAGAAGTGTGAGAATTAGGGTTAGGGGTTTGAGGTTCGGGGTTAGGGTTAGGGGTTAGGGGTTGGGGTTAGTGTTAGGGTAAGGGTGGTTGTTTGGTTAGGGTTAGGGCTAGAGATGTTATAAGTGGTAGGGTTAGGCTTAAGGTTGTCATTAGGGTTACGGTTAGGGTTAGTGTTTTATAGTTAGTGTTATTGTTTCGGTACTACAGATATGGTTATGGATTAGGGTTAGAGTTAGGGATTAGAGGTTTAGGTTAGTGTTAGTGTTAGTGTTAGTGTTAGCAATAGGGTTAGGTTTAGGTGTTATGGTTAGGGTTAGGGGTAGCAGTTAGGGTTAGAGATTAGGGTTAACGCATGTGCCGTATCTGCTCTATACTGGGTTGGGAACAGGGAGCATCACCGGGACCCCATTCCATTGTACCCAGGGCATGGGACCCTGACTGACTTGGGATACTAGGGCAGAGCCTCATCTCACACATGGCTTGGGTTGGTTGTAGGCTTGTTTATCTCTGCGAATGGAAAAAGTGTTAAAATTACGTTTAAGATAAGGGTAAGGGGTTGGGATTATGGTTAAGATGAAAGATTAGGAAGAGGTTTAGGGGTTAGGGTAAGGGTTAGGGGTTAGGGTTAACATTAGTGTTTAGAGATTCTGTTTGCGGTTACGGTCAGGGGTTAGGATTTGGGTTAGGTGTTAGTGTTAGGACTTAGATTTAGCGGTTAGTTTAAGGGCACAGGACCTGTTTATCTATGGTGACAGGGGGGCGAGCAGGGATGCTGTGACACCACTCCATCGTACACTGGGCCTAAGGCCCTGACTGTCATGCAGCACTCAGACAGATCCTCATCTCATGCATGGCATGGCTGGATTGCAGGCTTCTCTAACTCTGAGAATGGAAGAAGTGTGAGAATTAAATTTAGGGTTATAGTTAGGGTTAGGGGTTGGGTTAGGGTTAGGGTTTAGGGTTCGGGTTAGGGTTAGTGTCAGGGGTTAAGGGTAGCATTAGGGTTATGGTTAGGTGTTATGTTTAGAGTCAGAGTCAGGGTTTAGTGTTACGAATTCGGGTTAGGACATGGGCCCTATCTGATTTATCAGTGGTGGGGAACTGGGAAGATCGCCAGGGCCCCACTCCATTGTAGCCAGGGCATGGGCCCCTGCCTTTCATGTAGGACACAGGGGCAGAGCCTCATCTCACGCATGGTACGGGTGGATTGTAGGCATTCTTATCTTTTCAAACTGAGGAAGTCTGAGAATTGGATTTGGGGTTAGAGTAAGGGGTTAGGATTAAGGTTAGGGTTAGGTTTTCAGGACTAGGATTAGGTTTAGGGGTTACGGTTAGAGGTTAAAATTAGTGTTAGCATTATAGTTACGGTTAGGGATTAGGATTATGTTTTCTAGTTAGGTTTACATTTAGGGTGAGGGGTGATGGTTAGATTTAGGAATTAGGGTTACTGTTTGGAATTAGGTTGATGGGTGTCAGTCAGGGTTTGGAGTTCCAGTTAGTGTTAGCTTAGATTTACTGATTAGTGTCAGGGCACAGGCCCTGTCTAATCTATGGGGCATTGGGTGTGTGGAGCTTGATTTCATCCCCACTCCATCATACCCTGGGCCTTGGGCTCTGACTGTCTCACAGGACTCAAGCAGAGCCTCCTCTTACACATGGCATGGCTAGATTGTAGGCTTGTTTGACTACTATTATGAAAGAGGTGTGAGAATTTGATTTATGGTTAAGATTAGGATTAGAGTTTAGGATTAGTTATAAGGTTAGTGTAAAGGGTTAGGGTTAGGAATATGGTTAGGGTTTGGGGACAAGGTTAGTGTTAGGGCTAGGGTTTAGGGTTAGGGGTTAGGGTTAGGGTCGGTGTTTGGTTAGGGTTAGGGCTAGGTTCATTGTAATAGGTAGGGTTAGGAGTAGGGTTGTGGTTAGGGTTATGGTGAGGTTTAGCTTTTCAGGGTTAGTGTTAGTGTTTAGGTATTACGTTTTGGTTATGCGTTTGTGTTAGGGTTACGAGTTAGTGATTGGGGTTAGGGTTACTGTTAGGGATGAGGGTTAGTTTGAGAGGTTAATGTTAAGCTTAGTGTTAGGTTTAGGAGTAGGTTTAGCAATAGGTTTAGTGTTAGGGGTTAGAGTTAGGGATTAGGGTTAAGGCATGGGCCCTGTCTGCTCTATGCGGCGTCGGGACTGGGAGCGTCACTGGGACCCCACTCCATTGTACCCAGGTCATGCGATCCTGGCTGTCATGTGGGACACAAGGGCAGAGCGTCCTGTCACGCATGGCATTTGCTGTTTGTAGGTTTGGTTATTCCTGTGAATGAAAGAAGTGTGAGAATTACATTTAGGTTTAGGATAGTGGGTTAGAATTATCGTTAGGGATAGAGTCTGTGGTTAGGGTTAAGGTTAGGGTTTAGAGTTAGTGTTGGGGGTTAGGTTCAGGGGTTAGGTTGAGGGTTAGGTGTTAGGGTTAGTGTTAGCGCTTAGATTTAGCAGTTAGTTTAAGGGCAGAGGACCTGTCTAATCTATGGTGAGAGGGGTGCGGAAAGGGTCACCATGACAGCACACCATCATACACTGGGTCTTGGGCCCTGACCTTCATGCAGGACTCAGGCGGAGTCTAATTCCACGCATGGCATGGCTGGATTGTAAGCTTGCTTAACTCTGAGAATGGAAGAAGTGTGAGAATTAGGGTCAGGGTTAGGGTTAGGGGTTAAGGGTTGGGGTTAGTGTTAGGGTTAAGGTTAGGTGTTAGGGTTAGGTTTAAGGTTAGTGGTTAGTGTTAGGGTTAGGGTTGGGGTTAACGTTAGAGTTAAGGATTAGGATTAGGGTTAAAGGTTAGGATTAGGGTTAGGGTTAAGTGTTATGGTGAGGGTTAACCATCAGGGTTAAGGATACCTGTTAGGGTTAGGTTTTATGGTTAGGGTTAAGGGTTCAGGTTAGCATTAGGGTTAGAGTTAAGGGTTATAGTTAGGATTAGGGGGTTAGAGTTAGGTTTAGGGTTCATAGTTAAGGTTAGGGTTAGGGGTTAGTGTTAGGTTTAGAGGCAGTGTTAGGTCTAGGTTTTAAGGTAAGGGTTAGGTTTAGGGTTAAGTGTTTGGGTTAGGTTTAAGGGTTAGGGTTAGGATTAGGTTTAAGTGTTAGTGTTACAGTTAGGGTTTAGGGTTTAGGGTTAGTGTTAAGGGTTAAGGGTTAGAGTTAGGGTTAGGGTTTAGGGTTAGCATTAAGGTTAAAGTTAGGGTTAAGTTTAGGGTTTTTCTTAGGGTTATGTTTAGGGTAATCAGTTTCGGTTAGGTTTAGGGTTTAGCAGTTACAGTTATGGCTAGAATGTAAGGTTAGTGTTATGAGATAGGGTTTGTTGTTAGCGTAAGGGTTATACATTAACGTTAGGTTAAGGGGTTAGGGTTAGGGTTATGGTTAGGGTTATGTTTTAAGGTGACCCATAGGGTTACAGTTAGGTGGTACGTTTAGAGTTAGGGTTATGAGTTAGGGGTAGTGTTTATGCTTAGGGCACGGGCCCTGTCTACACTAGGTTGGTGGGTTAGGGAGCTGGGATTATCGCTGGGAACCCTTTCTATTGTATGCTGTGTATGGGCCCATAGGTTTCATGCAGCACACAGTGGCAGGGCCTCCTTTCATGCATGGCATGGGAGGATTGTAGTCTTGCTTAACTCTCAGAATGAAAGAACTGTGAGAATTATGGCTATGGTTTGGGTTAGGGGTTTGGGATTAGGGGTTAGGATTAGTGTTAGTGTTAGGGGTTAAGGGTTAAGGTTAATGTTAGGGTTAGGGGCTTAGGTGTTAGGGTTAGGGTTAAGGGTTAGGGTTACGGTTAATGGTTAGGGTTAGTTTTAGGTTTAAGGGATAGGGTTAGGGGTTAGGGTTAGGGTTAGTGTTAAGTGTTCAGGTTAGCGTTAGAGTTAAGATTTATGGTTAGGGTTAGTGGTTAGGGTTAGGATCAGGGTTCAGTGTTAGTGTTAGGGTAAGGGTTTAGGTTTGGGTTTAGGGGTTAGGGTTAGGTTTAGGGTTAGGTCTAGGCTTTAGAGTAAGTTTTAGGAAATAGGTTTTATGGTTATGGCTAGGAGGTAGGGTTAGAATTATGGGATAGGGGTTCTTCTCAGGGTAAGTGTTATGCATTAAGGTTAGTTTAAGGGGTTAAAGTTAGGGTAACAGTTAGGTTTACATGTTACAGTGAGCAAGAGCTTTAGGGTTAGGTGTTATGTTTAGGATTAGGGATACGGGTTAGGGGTAGTGTTTATGCTTAGGACATGGGCTTTGTCTGCACTAGGGGGGCACGTTAGGAGGCTGGGATTGTCGCTGGGAAGCCCCTGTATCCTACGCTGGGTATGGGCCCCTGGGTTCCATGCAGGGCACAGTGGCAGAGCTTTCTTTCTCACATGGCATGGGAGGTTAAGGGTAAGCTTTCTTAATTCTGAGAAAGCAGGTAGTCTGAGAATTAGATTTAGGGTTAGGATTATGGTTGGGGTTAGGGATTAAGATTAGTGTTGGGGTGAATGCTTAGTGTTAGGGGTTACAGTTAGGACTAGGGTTAAGTTTTGGGTTCATGGTTATGGTTAGGGACACAGGTTAGGGTTACGGTTAGTGGTTAGGGTTAGGGTCAGGGATAGGTCTAGGCATTGGGGTAAGGGTTAGGGTGAGGGTTAGGGTTAAGGTTTATGGATACCGTTAGGTATTAAGATTATTGCTAAGGGTTAGGGTTAGGCTTAGGTTTTAGGGTTATGGTTTAGGGTTAGGTTTAGAGTTGTTTGTAGGGTTAAGGTTAGGATTAGCGGTTTAGGGTTAGGGTTAGGGTTTAGGTGTTACGGTTATGGCTAGGAGGTAGGGTTAGAGTTATGGAATAGTGGCAGTTTTTAGGGTAAGGGTTATGCATTAAGGTTAGGTTAACGGTTGGGTTAGGGTTAGGGTTATGGTTAGGTTTATGTGTTAAGGTGAGCAATAGGGTTAGGGTTAGATGTTATGTTTATGGTTTGGGTTATGGGTTAAATGTAGTGTCTATGCTTAGGGCACTGGCCCTGTCTGCACTAGGGGCATGGGTTAGGGTGCTTGGATTGATGCCAGGAACCCACTCTATTGTATGCTGGATATGGGCACTTGGGTTTCATTTAGGACACAGTGGCAGAGCATCCTTTCACGCATGGCATGGGATGATTGTAGGCTTTCTTAACTCTAAGAATGGAAGAAGTCTGAGAATTAGATTTAGGTTTAGGATTATGGATAGGGTTATGGATTAATGTTAGTGTTAGCGTGAGGGTGTAGGTATAGAGGTTAGGGTTACGGTTAGGGTGGTTGGTTAGGGTTAGGGCTAGAGATGTTATAAGTGGTAGGGTTAAGCTTAGAGTTATCATTAGGGTTAGGGTTAGGGTTAGTGTTTTACAGTTAGTGTTATGGATTAGGTTAGGTTACGGGTAAGGGTTAGAGTTAGGGTTTAGAGGTCGAGTTCAGTGTTAGGGTTAGGGTTAGTAATAGGGTTAGGGTTAGGTGTTATTCTTAGGGTTCGGGATAGCGGTTAGGCTTAGGGATTAGGGTTAACGCATGGGTCCTATCTGCTCTATGCGGGGTCGGGAACAGGGAGCATCACCGGGATCCCACTCCATTGTACCCAGGGCAAGGGACCCTGCCTCTCACTTGGGATACTGGGGCAGAGCCTCATCTCACGCATGGCTCAGGTTGGTTGTAGGCTTGCTTATCTCTGCGAATGGAAGAAGTGTGAGAATTACATTTAGGATAATGATAAGGGTTTAAGATTATGGTTTTGGTTAGGGATTAGGAGTACGTTTAGGGGTTAGTGTTAGGATAAGGGGTTAGGGTTAAGGTTGGGGTTTAGAGTTAGTGTTGGGGGTTAGGGTCCTGGGTTAGGTTTAGGGTTAGCTGTCAAAGTTAGTGTTAAGGCTTAGATTTAGCGGTTAGTTTAAGGGCACATGACTTATCTATGTATTGTGAGAGGTGGGCAGACAGGGTCGCTGTGACACCAATCCATCGTACCCTGGATCGAAGGCCCTGACTGTCATGCAACCTTCAGGTGGAGCCTCATCTCAGGCATAGCACGGCTTGATTGTAGGTTTGTTTAACTCTGAGAATGGAAGAAGTGTGAGAATTAGACTTAAGATTAGGGTTCAGGCAAGTGTGTTAGTGTTAGTGTTAAGGAAGTGTGAGAATTAGACTTAAGATTAGGGTTAAGGTTAGGGTTAAGGTTTAGGGTTTAGGGTTTGGGTTAGGGTTAGGGTCAGGGGTTAGGGTTAGCATGACGTGTTAGAGTTAGGGGATTCAGGTTAGGACATGGGCCCTATCTGATCTATCAGGAGATGAGGAAATGGGAAGATCGCCAGTGCCCCACTCCACCATACCCAAGGCATGGGCCCCTGAGTTTCATGTAGGACACAGAGGCAGAGGCTCATCTCACGCATGGCATGGGTGGATTGCAGTCTTCCTTAACCTTTCAAACTGAAGAAGTTTGAGAATTACATTTGGGGTTAGGGTAAGGGGTTAGGATTAAGGTTAGCATTGGGTGTTAGGGACTAGGATTAGGTTTAGGGGTTATGGTTAGAGATTACAATTAGGGTTAGGGTTACTGTTAGGGTTAGGGATTAGGACTATGTTTAGTAGTTAGGTTTAGGTTTAGGGTGAGTGATTATGTTTAGGTTTCAGGATTAGGGGTTACTGTTAGGAGTTAGGTTCCTGGGTTACGGTTTGGGCTAGGGGTTTAGGTTAGTGTTAGCTTAGGTTTAATGATTAGCTTAATGATTAGCGTTAGGGGTTAGGGTTAGGTTTAGGGTTTTTCATTGGGTTAACGTTCAGGTTACTGGTTTAGGGTTAAGGTTAGGCTTTAGGTGTTATGGTTATGGCTAGGAGGTAAGGTTAAAGATATGGGATAGGTATTTTTGTTAGGGTAAGGTTTATGGATGAAGGTTAAGGGGTTAGAATTAGGGTAACATTTAGGTTTACGTGTTAAGGTGAGCAGTAGGGTTAGGGTGAGGTTTTATTTTTAGGGTTAGGGTTATGGGTTAGGGGTAGTGTTGATGCTTACGGCACCGGCCCAGTCTGCAGTAGAAGGGTGGGTTAGGGGGCTGGGATTGCCGCCGGGAAGCCTCTCTATCATATGCTGAGTATGGGACCGTGGGTTTCATGCAGGACACAGTGGCAGAGCCTCCTTTCACGCATGGCATGGGAGGATTGTAGGCTTGCTTAACTCTGAGAATGGAAGAAGTGTGAGAATTAGATTTAGGGTTAGGGTGAAGGGTAGGGTTAAGGTTAGGGTTTAAAGTTTGGGTTAGGGTTAGGATCAGGGTTTAGGGTTAGCATTATGTGTTAGGGTTAGCATTAGGGTTAGGATTAGGTGTTATGTTTAGGGTTAGAGTCCGTGGTTAGGGTTACAGATTTGGGTTAGGAAATAGGCCCTATCTGATCTATCAGCGATGGGGAAAAGGGAAGGTAGCTGGGGCCCCACTCCATTGTACTCAGGGCATGGGCCCCTGCCTTTCATGTAAGACACAGGGGCAGAGCCTCATCTCACGCATGGCATGGGTGGATTATAGGCTTCCTTAACTCTGCAAAGTGAAGAAGTCTGTGATTTACGTTTGGCATTAGCGTAAGGGTTAGGATTAAGGTTAGCACTGGATGTTAGGGACTAGGATTAGTCTTAGGGGTTAGAGGTTAGAAATAGGGATAGATTTACACTTATGGCTAGAGATTCAGATTATGTTTAGTAGTTAGGTTTATGTTTAGGGTGAGGGCTATGTTTAGGTTTCGGGATTAGTGTTACTGTTAGGAGTTAGGTTCCTGGGTTACTATTAGGGCTAGGTGTTCGGGTTATTATTAGCTTAGGTTTAATTATTAGTGTCAGGGCACAGGCATGTCTAATCTATGGGGCACCACGGGTGTGGAGAGTGGTTGCATCCCCACTGCACCATACCCTGGGCCTTGGCTCTGACTGTCACGCAGGACTCAGACAGAGCCTCATCTCACCTATGGCATGGCTAGATTGTAGGCTTGCTTAACTCCTAGAATGGAAGAAGTGTGAGAATTAGATTTAGGGTTAGGATTAGGGTTATGGTTTAGGTTTAGGGTAAAAGGTTGTGGTTAGAAATATCAGGGTTAGGGGCTAACGTTCGTGTTAGGGCTGGGTTTAGGGTTAGGGTCATTGTTTGATTAAAGTTAGGGCTAGGTTCATTGTACGGGATTGGGTTAGGGTTAGGGTTATGGTTAGGGTAAGGGTTAAGGATAGCGTTGGGGTTAGTGTTAGTGGTTAGGTATTATGGTTTTGGTTATGGGTTCATGTAAGAGTTAGAGGTTGTGGTTAGGGTTAGGGTTAGGGATGAAGGTTAGTTTGAGACGTTAGGGTTAAGCTTATGGTTAGGTTTAGGGGGTTGGTTTAGCATTAGGCTTGGGTTATGGGTTAGAGTCAGGGATTAGCGTTAAGGCATGGGCCCTATCTGCTCTATTCGGGGTTGACACTGGGAGCATCACTGAGTCCCCACTCCGTTGTACCCAGGTCATGGGACCCTGGATCTCATGTGGGACACAGGGGCAGAGCATCATCTGACACATGGCATGGGTTGGCTGTAGGCTTGCTTATTTCTGCGAATGGAAGAAGTGTGAGAATTACATTTAGGGTTAGGATAATGGGTTAGGATTATGGTTAGGGATAGGGTCTGTGGTTACTGTTAAGGTTAGGGTTCAAAGTTAGTGTTGGTGGTTAGGTTCAGGGGTTAGGTTTAGGTTTAGGGGTTAGGGTTAGTGTTATGGCTTGGATTTAGTGGTTAGTTTAAGGGCACAGGACCAGTCTAATCTATGGTGAGAGGGGTGTGAAGAGGGTCACCGTGACACCACATGTTTGTACCCTTGCCTTGGGCCCAGACCTACTATCAAGGCTCAGGTGGAGCCTCATCTCACGCATGGCATGGCTGGATTTCAAGGTTGCTTAACTCTGAGAATGGAAGAAGTGTGAGAATTAAGGTTACGGTTAAAGTTAGGGGTTGGGGTTGGGGTTGAGTTTAGGATTGTTCTTACGGTTCGGGTTAGGGGTTAGGTTTAGTGTTAGGGGTTAGGGTTAGGGTTAGGGTTTAGTGTTAGGGTTAAGGTTAGGGTTAATAGGGGTAGAGTTCAGGGGTAGGGGTAGGTAAGGTTAGGGTTATTGTTTAGTTTTACTGTTAGGGTCATTGTTAGGGTTAGGGTTAATTCTAATGGGTTAAGGATAAGGTTAGTGGTTTTGATAGTGTTAGGGTGAGAGTTTTTGAGTTAGTGTTAGAGTTTAGGTGTTACGGTTATAAATAGGGGTTAGTGTTAGTGTTAAGGGGTAGGGTTTGGGCTTAAGGTTAGGGTTACTTTTAGGGTTAGGTTTAGGGTTTGGTGTTAGCATTAGGGTTAGGATTAGGTGGTATGGGTAGGATTAGACTGATGGGTGAGAGCTAGGGTTTAGGGTTAGGGAATGGACACTATCTGCTCTATGGGGGGGGAGTCAGGAACTGGGAGCATTTCTGGTACCCGACTCCATTATACGGAGGGCAAGGGTCCCGGCCTTTCATGTGGAACACAAGGGCACAGCTTCATTTCACGCTTGGCATGAGGGTATTGTAGGCTTTCTTAACTCTGATAATGGAAGAAGTATGAGATTTAGATTTAGGGTTAGGGTTAGGGGTTAGGATTTGGGTTAAGAATAGAGTTAGGGGTTAGGGTTAGGGTTAGGAATTAGGATTAGTTTTAGGAGTTAGGGTTAGGGTGACCAATTACTGTTAGGATTAGTGCTTAAGTTTAGTGTTAGGGGTTAGAGTCAGTGGTTTGGTGAGGATTATGTTTAGGGTTAGTGGTTAGGTTTAACGTTTATGTTTAGGCTCGAGCCCTGTCTACTCTATGTGGGCTCGGGGGCAGAGAGCGTCACAGGGATCCCAATCCAGCGTACCCTAGCTATGAGGCCCTGACTGTCATGCAGGACATGGGCAGAGCTTCATCTCACAAATACCATGGCTGGATTGTAGTCTTGCTTAACTCTGAGAGTGGAGGAAGTGTGAGAGGTTCTGTCAAACACAATGAAGAAAGAGTCATTTCATAGGAAGAGGGTAACTCTTAGCTTGAGAGGAGTCATGAACCAGAACCCTTACATTCACGGAGAGAAAGCCACTATAAAGAGGTGGATTGTAGGATTGACCTAATGCCTAACACTAACCCTAACCCCAACCCCTAATTTGAACCGTAACCCCAATCCCAACCTACACCCGGACTCCAACCCCTAACCCTACCCCTAACACAAACCCCAACCCTATCCCCAACCACAACTCTAACTTTAACCCTAACCCTTACCCTAACCCCAAACCCCATCCTAATGCTAAACTTAACTGTAACCCCTAACACTAATCCTAACTGTAACCCTACTTCCTAGCCATAACCGTAACACCTAAACCCTAACCCTAAACCATTAACCCTAACCACAACCCTACAAACAACCCTAACCCTAACTCTGACCCCTAGCCCTAACACTAACCCCTAAACCCTAAACCTAAACCCAACCCTAACCCTCACCCTAACACTATTCTTAACCCTAACATTAACCCTAACCATTAATCCCTAACCCCTAACCCTACCACTAACCCTAATCCCTAATCCCAATCCCCTAACCCTAACCCTAACCCTAATTCTCACACTTCTTCCATTCTAAGAATTAAGCAAGTCTAAAATCCAGCCATACCATGCATGAGATGAGGCTGCACCTGAGTCTTGCATGTAGGTCTGGGCCCAATGCAGGGGTAAAATGGGGTGGTGTCGTGGTGATCCTCTCCATACCCCTCTCACCATAGATTAGACAGGTCCTGTGCTCTTAAGCTAACCACTAAATCTGAGCCCTAACACTAACCTTAACCCATAACCCTGAACTTAACCCGTGACCCTAACCCCAACACTAACTCTAAACCCTAACCTTAACCCTAACGACAGACCCTATCCCTAACCATAATCCTAACCGGTTACCCTAACCCTAAATTTAATTCTCACACTTCTTCCATTCGCAGAGGTAAACAAGCCTACCACCAACACATGCAATGTGTGAGATGACGCTCCACCCCTGTATCCTACATGAGAGCCAAGGTCCCATGAACTGGGCACAACCAAGTGAGGTCCCGGCGATGATCCCAGTCCCGACCCTACATAGAGCATATAGGGCCCATGCCTTCATCCTAATTCGTCACTCTAACTCCTAACCCTAAGCCTAAAGCTAAACCTAAGAACTAAACCTAACCCTCAGCTTAACCCTAACCTCTCAAACTAAACCTCATCCCTAACCCTAACCCCAACCCCTAACCCCTAACACTGAGACGAAGCCATAGCCAAAACTGTAATACATAAACAATAACACTAACCGTAAAACGCTATCCTTAACTCTTACCCTAACCACATCCCTAACCCTACCCCTACCCCTTACAATGAACCTAGCCCTAACCCTAACCTAACAACGACCCTCACTCTAACCCCTAACCCTAAACCCTAGTACTAACACTAACTTTAGCCCCTAACCCTAATGATATTCCTAACCCTAACCCTTTACCCTAAACCTAAACCTAAACCCTAACCCTAATCCTAACCCAAAATATAACTCTCACACTTCTCCCATTCTAGAATTTAAGCAAGCCTACAATCTAGCCATGCCATGCGTGAGATGAGGCTCTGCCTGAGTCCTGCATGACAATCAGACACAAGACCCATGGTATGATGAAGGGGAGACGCACCCACGCTGCACACCCCCAGTGCCCCATAGATTAGACAGGGCCTGTGCACTGTCACTAATCATTAAACCTAAGCTAACACTAACACGAATCCCTAGCCCTAACAGTAACCCATGAACCTAAATCCTAAAAGTAACCCTAATCCTTAACCCTAACCATAACCCCTCACCCTAAACCTAAGCCTAACTACTAAACATAATTCTAATCCTTGACTGTAACTGTAACCTTAACCCTAATTCTAACCTCTAACCATAACCCCTAAATCTAATCCTAGTCCTGAACACCTAACCCTAACCTTAATCCTTAACCCATTACCCTAACCCCAAATGTAACTCTCAAACTTCTTCAATTTGAAAAGTTAAGGAAGCCTACAATCCACCCATGCCATGCGTGAGATGAAGCTCTGACCCTGTAGCCTACAGGAAAGGCAGGGGCCCATGCCCTGTGTACAATGGAGTGGGGCCCAGGCGATCTTCCCAGTTCCCCACCACTGATAGATCAGATAGGGCCCATGTCCTAACCTGAATCCATAACCCTAAACCCTGACCCTAACCATAAACATAACACCTAACCATAATCCTAATGCTAACACTAACACCTAATGCTACCCCTAACCCCTGGCCCTGACCCAAACCCGAAGCCCTAACCCTAACCCTAACCTTAACCCTAACCCTAAATCTAATTCTCACACTTCTTCCATTCTCAGAGTTAGACAAGCCTGCAATCTAGCCATGCCATGCATGAGACTAGGATATGCCTGAGTGCTGCATGACAGTCAGGGTCTTTGGCCCAGTGTACGATGGAGTGGTGTCACAGCGACTCTGCCTGCCCCCCTCTCACCATAGATAGACAGGTCCTGTGTCCTTAAACTAACCGCTAAATCTAAGCCCTAACATTAACCCTAACACCTAACCCTAAACCTAACCCCTGTGCCTAACCCCCAACACTAACTCTAAACCCTATGTTAACACTAACCTCTAACCTTAACCCTAACACCTAAACCTACTCCTAATCCCTAACCCTAGCCATATTCTTAATCCCTTATGCTTATCCTAAACGTAATTCTCACACTTCTTCCATTCGCAGAGATAAGCAAGCCTACAACCAACCCAAGCCATGCGTGAGATGATATCTACCCCAGTATCCCAAGTCGGTCAGGGTCCCATGCCCTGGGTACAATGGAGTGGGGTCCCGGTGATACTCCCTGTTCCCAACCCAGCATAGAGCAGATAGGGCACATGCATTAACCCTAATCCCTAAGCCTAACCACTACCCCTAACCCTAACCATAATATATAACCTAACCCTACTGCTAACACTAATTATAACCCTAACACTAAACCAAACCTCTAATCTCTTACTCTAACCCTAACCTGTAACCATAACCATAGTACCTAAACCATAACACTAACTGTAAAACACTAACCACAACCCTAACCCTAATGACAACCCTAAGCCTAACACTACCACTTACAACATCTCTAGCCCTAACCCTAACCAAACAACCACCCTAACCCTAACACTAACCCCTAACACTAAGCTCTCACCCTAACTCTAACGTTAATCCCTAACCCTAAACATAATCGTAACCCTAAATATAATTCTCAGACTTCTTCCATTCTAAGAGTTAAGCAAGCCTACAATCCTCCCATGTCATGCGTGAATGGAGGCTCTGTCACTGTGTCCTGCATGAAACCCATGGGCCCATATCCAGTGTATGATAGAGTATGTTCCTGACGACAATCCCAGCCCCCCAACTCACCACCCTAGTTCAACTAGGGCTCATGCCCTAAGTATAAACACTACCCCTAACCCATAACCCTACCCCAAACATAACACCTAACTCTAAAGCTCACCATAACATATAAACATAACCCTAACCCTAACATTAATCCCATAAACTAAACTTAATGCATAAGACTTACCCTGAAATCTACCCCTATCCCATAACTCTAACACTAACTCCTACCCATAAACGTAACACCTAATCTCTAAACCTTACCCTAAGGCCTAGACCTGAACGTAAACCTAACCCTAACCCCTAATCCTAACCCTAACCTCTCACACTAACTTTGAACCCTGATCCTAACCCTAACTGCTAAGCCTAACCGTAATCCTTAACTATAACACTAACCCTAACCTGAACCCTTAAACCTAACCCTAAAACTAAACCACAAACCCTAATCCTAACCCTTAACCCTAACCCTAACCCTAACCATTAACCCTAAACTTAACCCTCAAACCGACACTAACACAAACCCTTAACACTAATACTGACCCTTAACCCTAACCTTAACCCTTAATCCTAATCCTAACCCTTAACCCTAATGCTTACCCCAAACCTAACCATTAACACTGACCCTAACCGTTAACCCTGACCCTAACCCTAAACCTTAACGCTAACACTTAGCCGTAACTCTAACCCTAACTCTTAACCCTAATCCTAACCCTTACACCTAACCATAACACTAAGCCCTAGTCCTAACCCAAACACTAACCACTAACCCTAAACCTAACCCCTAACCCTCATACTAACCCTAACCCTTAACTCCTAACCCCTAACCCTAACCGTAACCCTGTTTCTCACACTTCTTCCATTCTCAGAATTAAGCAAGCCTACAATCCAGCCATGCCATGCGTGAGATGAGGCTCTGCCTGAGTGCTGCATGACAATCAGGGCCCTAGGCCCAGGGTACGATGGAGTGGTGTTGCAGCGACCCTGCCCGCCCTCCTCTCACTATAGATAGACAGGTCCTGTGCCCTTAAACTAAACTCTTAATCTAAGCCATAACACTAACCCTAACACCTAACCCTAAGGCTATCCCTGGACCATAAACCCCAACCCTAACTCTAAACCCTAACCTTAACCCTAACCCCTAACTCTTACATTAACCCCTAAACCTAGTCCTAATCCCTAACCCTAACGGTAATCCTAACCCCTTATCCTTATCCTAAATGTAATTCTCACACTTCCATTCTCAGAGATAAGGAATCCTACAACCAACCCAAGCCATGCATGAGATGAGGCTCTGCCTCAGTATCCCAAGTGAGAGGTAGGGTCCCATGCCCTGGGTACAATGGAGTGGGGTCCCGGTGATGCTTCCTGTTCCCGACCCGTCATAGAGCAGATAGGGCCCATGCATTAACCCTAATCCCTAATATTAACCGCTACCCCTAATCCTAACCTTAACACCTAAGTCTAACCCTATTGCTAACCCTAACCTTAACCCTAACCCTAACACTAAACCCAATCTCTAACCCCTAAATCTAACCCTAACTCATAAGCATAACAGTAGTACCTAAACCATAACACTAACTGTAAAACACTAACCCTAACCCTAACCCTAATGACAGCTGTAAGCCTAACACTACCACTTACAACATCTCTAGCCCTAACCCTAACCAAACAAGTACCCTAACCCTAACCCTAACCACTAACCCTAAGCCCTCACCCTAACACTAATGTTAATCCCTAATCCTAACCATAATTCTAACCCTAAATCTAATTCTCAGACTTCTTGCTTTCTCAGAGTTAAGAAAGCCTACAATCCTCACATGCCATGCGTGAAAGGAGGCTCTGTCACTGTGTCCTGCAGGAAACCCAGGGACTCATACCCAGGGTATGATAGAGTGGGTTCCCGAAGACAATCCCAGCACCCTAACCACCCCCAGTGCAGAGAGAGCCCATGGCCTAAGCATAATCACTACCCCTAACCCATACCCTAACCCTAAATATAACACCTAATCTAACCCTATTTGTCACCTTAACACGTAAACCTAACAATAACACTAACTTTAACCCCTTAACCTAACCGTAATGCATAACAATTACATTGACAACAACGCGTATCCCATGATTCTAACCCTAACTCCAAGTTATAACCGTAACAACTAAACCCTAAACCTTACCCTAAAGCCTAGACCTAACTGTAACCCTAACCCTAAATCCTAAACCTAACCTTAACCTCTTACGCTAACACTAACCGTGAACCCTGATCCTAATCTTAGCCACTAAGCCTAACCATAACACTTAACTCTAACACTAAGCATAACCTGAAACCTTAAAGCTAACCCTAAAACTAAACCACAAACCCTAACCCTAACCCTAACTCTTAAACCTAAAGCTAACCATAGCCGATAACCCTAACTCTAACATAGAACCTAACCCTAACACAAATCCTTAACCCTAATACTAACCCTTAATCCTAATCCTAGCCTTAACCTTTAACCCTAATTCTAACCCTGAACCCTAACCCCTAAAATTAACACTAACGCTTACCCCCTGATCCTAACCCTAAACCTTAACCCTAACAGTAACATTTAACCATAACCCTAACACTAACTCTTAACCCTAATCCTAACTCTAAGACCTAACCCGAACATTAACCCCTAGTCCTAACCCTAACACTAACCGAGAACGCTAAACCGAACCCTAAGCCATAACCCTAACCCTAACACCTAAACCCTAACAACACCTAAACCCTAACGCTCACACTAACCCTAACTCCTAACCCAAACCCCTAACCCTAACCTTAACACTTAACCCTAAGACTAACCATTAAACCTCAGTCTAACCCTTAGCCCTAATCGTAACACAAACCATTATACCTAACCCTGACCCTGAACCCAAACCCTAACCCCTAACCCTAACCCTAACCATGAACCCTAAACCTAATCCTAATATCTAACCCTAAAAATAACCCTTAATGCCAAATCTAACGCTAACCCGAAACCTTAACACTAACCCTAAACCCCAAACCTAACCCTTAACCCTAGTCCTAACCATTAACCCTCACCATAAGCTTTAATCCTAACCCTAATCCTAACCCTAACAATTAACCTGAAACCTAAACATAACCTCTAACCTTAACTCTAAAACTCACCCTTAACCCTAAACCTAACCGTAAACTTCAACCCTAACACTAAACTTTAAACCTAACCCCAACCCTAACCCTTATCCAGAATATTAACCCTTAACCCTAACCCTAACACCTAACCTGAGCATTAACCCATAAACCTAACAAATAACCTGTAAACCTAACACTAACCCCAAAGCCTAACCTCTAACACCTACCCCTAACAAAAACCCTAACCCAGTTCAGGGTTAGGGTTTGTGGTTAGTGTTAGGATTAGGGGTATAGTATTAGGTTTAGGGGTAAGGGATAGGGTTAGATTTAGGGTTAGGGGTTAATGTTAGGGTTAGGGTTTGGGTTAGGGTTAAACTTAAGGGTAAGTGTTAGGTTTATGTTTAGGGTTAGGTTTAGAATTAAGGTTAGGGATAGGTGTTAGGTTTAGGGTTAGGGCTAAGGGTTAGTGTTCGGGTTAGGGTTAGGGTTGGGGTTAGGGTTGGGGTTAGGGTTAGGGTTGGGTTTAGGTGTTAGGGTTACAGTCAGCGTTAGCGTTAGGTTTAGGGTTAGCGGTTAAGGTTATGATTAGGTATAGGGTTAGGTTTAGGCTGAGAGTTAGGGTTATGTTTAGTGTTAAGTGTTAGGTTTAGGGTTAATTGTTAGTGTAGAGTTTAGGGTTAAGCGTTAGGGTAAGGATTAATGATTAGTCTTAGGGTTAACTAGTAGGGTTAGGGTTAGTGGTTTGGGGTTCTGGGTTAGGGATAGTGTTAAGATTAGGGGTTAGGGGTTAGGGTTTGGGGTTAGTGTTAGGGTTAGGGGTTTAGTTTTAGGTTTGTGGTAAGGGATAGAGTTAGGTTTAGTGTTAGGTGTTAGTGTTATGGTTAGGTTTAGGCTTAGGGCTATGGCTTAGGGTTAAGGTTAAGGGTAAGGGTGAGGTTTATGTTTAGGGTTAGGGTTAGAAGTAGGGTTAGGGTTAGGTGTTAGGTTTAGGGTTAGGGATAGGGGCCAGTGTTCAGGTTAGGGTTAGGGTTAGGGGTTATGGTGGTTAGTGTTCGGGTTTCGGTTAGGCATTAGAGTTATGGTTAGGGGTTAGAGTTAGGGTTAGTGTTAGGGTTTATTGTTAGTGTTAGGGTTAGGTATTAGGGTCAGGGTTAGTGATATGGTTAAGTTTTACGTTTAGATTTAGCGTTAGGGTTAGGGTTAGGATTAGCTGTTAGGGCTCGGGTTAGGATTTAGGGTTAGGGTTAGGGTTAGGGTTAGGGGTTAGTGTTAGGGTTCGTGTTAGGGGTTAGGATTATGGTAAGGGTTAGCGTTAGCGGTTATGGATAGGGTTAGGGTTAGGGTTAGTGTTAGGGTTTAGGGTTAGTGTTAGAGTTAGGGTTAGGATTTAGTGTTAGAGTTAAGGTTACATTTAAGGGTTAGGGCTAGGGCTAGGGTTAGGGATAGGGCTACGGCTAGGGCTAGGACTAGGGCTAGGTTTAGGTTTAGGGTTAGGGGTAGTGTCAGGGCTAGGGCTAGGACTAGGGCTAGGGTTAGGTCTACATCTAAGGCTAGGGCTAGAGCTAGGGTTAGAGCTAGGGTTGAACTTAGGGCTTGGTTTAGTGTTAGGGTTAGGGTAATGGGTTAGGGTTAGGGTAAGGGTTAGGGTTTGAGGTTAGGATTAGGGTTAGTGTTACAGGTTAGTTTTAGGGTTAGGGGTTAGCGTTAGGGTTAGGGTTTAGTGTTAGTGTTACGGTTTATGGTTAGGGTGAGTGTTAGTGTTAGGGTTTAGGATTAGTGTTAGAGGATAGTGTTAGGTTTAGGTTTAGGCTGAAGTTTAAAATTAAGGTTAGGGTTAGGTTTTAGGGATAGAGTTATGGTTAGAGTAAGGTTTACCAGTTAGTCTTAGGGTTAACTGTTAGCATTAGGATGTGAGGTTTGGGTTTATGGCATGGGATTAGTGTTAAGGTTAGGGGTTAGTGTTTGGTGTTACTGTTAGGGTTAGGGGTTTAGTGTTAGGTTTAGGGGTAAGGGATAGGGTTAGCTTTAGGTTAGGTGTTATTGTTAGGGTTAGGTGTTAGGGTTAGGTTTATCATAAAATTGGGGTTAAAGGTTAGGGTTAGGGTTCGTGTTAGGGTTAGGGGCTAAAGTTAGTGTTAGGGTTAGGGTTAGTGGTTAGGGTTATGGTTAGTGTTAGGAATTGGGGTTAGGGTTAAGGTTAAGGGTTAGGGTTTGGTTTAGGTTTAGGCTTAGGTTTAGAGTTAGGGTTATGTATAGTGGTTAGTCTTAGGGTTATGGTTAGCAGTTAGGGTTAGGGTTAGAGTTAGCATTCAGTTACTGTTAGGGGTTAGAGTTAGTGTTAGAGTTATTCTTAGCATTAGGGTTAGGGTTAGGTTTAGAGTTTAGTGTTATTCTTAGGGTTAAGGTTAGTGTTAGGGGTTAGGGTTAGTGTTAGGGTTAAGGTTAGGGTTTAGGGTTAGGGTTAGTGTTAGGTTTTAGGGTTAGGTTTAGCTTTAGGGTTAGGATTAGGATTAGGGATTAGAGTTTGTATTAGGGGTTAGGGTTAGGTTTATGTTTAGGGTTACAGTTAAAATTAGGGTTAGGGTTAGGGGTTAGGGTTAGGGTTAGCATTAAGGTCAGGATTAGCAGTTAGGGTTAGGGGTAGTGTTAGGATTAGGGCTTGGGGTTAGGTTACTGTTAGAGTTAGGGTTAGAGCTGTTAGGGTTAGGTGTAGTGTTAGCGGTTAGGGTTGTTAGGGTTATGGTTAGGGTTAGGGATATTGTTCATCCTAGGGTTAGCGCTAGGGCTAGGGCTAGGGCTTGAACTAGGGTTAGGTTTAGGGTTAGGGTTAGTGTTAAGGCTAGGTCCCTGGTTATGATTAGGGCTATGGCTAGGGCTATCGCTAGGGCTAAGTTTAAGTCTAAGTGTAGTGTTAGAAGTAGGGTTAGGGTTACGGTTAGACGTTAGGGTTAGGGTTAGGATTAGGTTTAGGGGTTAGTGTTAGGGTCAGTGTCAGGGGTTAGGGTTAGGGTAACGGTTAGGCTTAGAAGT
Organism: Lemur catta; assembly: GCF_020740605.2. Taxonomy (NCBI): domain Eukaryota; kingdom Metazoa; phylum Chordata; class Mammalia; order Primates; family Lemuridae; genus Lemur; species Lemur catta. Next base: position 2,221,764 of record NW_025423850.1, on the reverse strand, counting down.
TATGGATAGTTTTAGGGTTAGTGTTAGGGATTAGTTTTAGGGTTAGAGGTTACAGTTAGAGTTAGGGTTAGGGTTTAGGGTTAGGTTTAAGGTTTGGGTTTAGGGATAGGGCTAGGGTTAGTGTTAGGGTTAGGATTCAGGGTTAGGGTTAGGTTTAAAATTTCGGGTTATGGTAGTTTTAGTTTAGGGTTAGGGTTAGGGTTAGTGTTAGGGTTAGTGTTCTGGTTAGTGTTCTGGTTAGGGATAGGGTTAGGTTTAGGGTTAAGTTAAGTGTTAGGTTTAGGTTTAGTGTTAGAGTTAGGGTTAGGATTAGTGTTCAAGTTAGGTTTAGGGTTGATCGTTAGGGTAGCATTTAGGGTTAATGTCTAGGGTAAGATTTAACGGTTAGTCTTAGGGTTAACTGTTAGGGTTAGGGTTAGCGGTTTGTGGTTCGGGATTAGAAATTGTGTTAGGATTAGATATTTGGGGTTACTGTTTGGTGTTAATGTTAGGGTTAGGAGTTTAGTTTTAGGTTTAGGGTTAAGGGATAGGGTTATGTTTAGATTTAGGTATTAGGGTTAGGGTTAGGGTTAGGGTTATGGGTAAGGGTTAAGGTTAAGGGTAAGGGTTAGTTTTATGTTAGGGTTAGGGTTAGAAGTAGGGTTAGGGATAGGTGTTAGGGTTAGGGTTAGGGTTAGGGGTTAGTGTTCGGGTTAGGGTTAGGGTTAGAGATTAGGGATTAGCGTTTTTAGGGTTGGTTTTATGGTTAGGGTTAGCGTTTGGAGTTAGGTTTAGGGTTAGGGCTAGGGTTAGGTGTTAGAATTAGGGTTAGGGGCTAGGGTTAGGTTTATTGGTTAGGGTTAGGTTTAGGTGTTGGAATTACTGTTAGGGGTCAGGGTTAGTGTTAGGTTTAGGGGTTAGAGTTAGGGTTAGGGTTAGGTGTTAGTGTTACGGTTAGTGATAGGTTTAGGTTTTACGTTTAGGGTTAGCATTCGTGTCAGGCTTAGGATTAGCAGTTAGGGTTACAGTTAGGGGTCAGGGTTGTTTACATTTAGGGTTAGTTTTAGAATTATGGTTTTAGTTAGTGGGTAGGGTTTGGGTTATGGTTAGGCTTAGGGGTTAGGGTTAGTGTTAGGGTTAGGGTTAACGTTAGTGTTAGGGTTAGGTGTTAGGGTTAAGGTTATTGTTAATGTTATGGTTTGGGGTTAGGGTTAGTGGTTATGGCTGGTAGGGTTAGAGTTATAGTTATGGTTAGTGTTAGGGTTAATGTAAAGGCTTAGGGTTTTTAGGGTTAGGGTCAGGGTTAGGGATAGTGTTAGGGTTAGGGTTATGGCTATGGTTAAGGATAGGGCTAGGGTGAGGTTTAGGATTAGGTTTACATTCAGGGCTAGGGCTAGGGGTATGGTTAGGTCTAGGGCTAGCGCTAGGGCTATGGCTAGGTTCAGAGCTAGGTTTAGATTTAGGGCTAGTGTTAGAGTTAGGGTTCATAGTTAAGGTTAAGCTTAGGGTTAGGGTTAGAGGTCAGGATTAGGGGAAGTGTTAAGGTTTGGGGTGAGGGTTAGTGTTAAGGTTAGGGGTTAGGTTTAGGGTTAGGGCTTAGGGTTATGGTTAGGATTAGGGGTTTGTGTTAGGGGATAGGATTAGGTTTAGGTTACGGGTTAGGGTTAGAATTAAGGTTAGGGTTAGGGTTTAGAGCTAGGGCTAAATTTAGTGTAAGGTTTAATGTTTAGTCTTATTTTTAACTGTTATGGTTAGGATTTGAGGTTTGGATTTAGGAGTTAGGATTATTGTCAAGGTTAGGGGTTAGGGGTTAGGATTTGGTGTTAGTGTTAGAGTCAGGGATTTAGTGTTAGGTTTAGGGGTAAGGGACAGGATAAGGTTTAAGGTTAGGGGTTAGTGTTAGGGTTAGGGGTTAGGGTGAGGTTTATGGTTAAGATTACGGTTAAGGGTTAGGGTTAGGGTTCAGGTTAGGGGTAGGGGCTAGTGTTAGGGTTAGGGTTAAGGGTTAGTGTTAGGGTTAGGGTTAGAGATAGGGGTTATGGTTAGGGTTAAGGATTAGGGTTAGGTTTAGGTTTAGGCTTAGGGATAGAATTAGTGTTAGGGATAGGGGTTAGGGTTATGGTTAGGGGTTAGGGTTACAGTTAGAGTTAGCCTTAGGGTGACGGTTAGGGGTTAGGCGTTAGAGTTATTGTTAGTCTGATCATTAGAGTTACAGTTTGGTTTCAACGGTAGGGTTAGTGTTATGGTTAGAGTTACGGTTAGGGGTTAGGGTTACGCATTAGGGTTAGGGATTCCAGTTAGGGTTAAGATTAGGGTTTAGTGTTAGATTTAGCATTAGGTTTAGAATTAGGATTGTGGTTTAGGGTTTCAATTAGGGGTTAGGGTTAGGTTTACATTTAGGGTTAAGGTTAGAATTACAGTAAGTGTTAGGGATTAGTGGTAGGGTTAGTGTTAGTGTTTAGGGTTAAGGTTAGCGTTAGGCTTAGGGTTAGTCGTTCTGGTTAGTGTTAGGGTTAGGCTTAGGGTTAGGATTTGGAGTTAGGGTTAGTGTTAGGGTTAGGTGTTAGGGCCTTTAGGGTTAGGGTTATGGTTAGGGTTAATGTTAGTGTTAGTGTTAGGGTTTAGGGTGGTTAGAGTATGGTTAGGGTTAGGCATAGTGTTAGGGTTAGTGTTAGGGATAGTGGAGGGTTAGTGTTAGGGATAGGGTTACGGCTAGGGCTAGGGCTAGGTTTACATTTAAGGTTATGGTTAGGATTAGGGTCAGGTTTAGGGGTTATGGTTAGGGTTAGGGTTAGCGGTAGGGTTTTGGGCTAGTGTTAGGGTTAGGGTTTTGTGTTAGGGTTAGTGTTAGGGTGAGGGTTAGTGTAGGGTTTAGGTGTAGGGTTAAGGGTTAGTGTTAAGGTTAGGGGTTAGGGTTAGGGTTGTTTGTAGGGTTATGGTTAGAGTTAGTGGTTTAGGATTAGGGTTAGGATTTAGGTGTCAGGTTTATATCTAGGAGGTAGGGTTATGGTTAGGATTAGTGTTAGGGGTTAGGGTTAGGTTTAACATTAGGGTTAGGGTTGGGTTTAAGGTTAAGGGTCAGGGTTAAAGTTAGGGTTGTGGTTGGGGTTAGGTTTAGGTTTGGGGTTAGGATTAGGGTTAGGATTGGGGATTGGGGTTCAGGTGTAGGTTGGGATTGGTGTTAGGGTTCAAATTAGGGGTTACAGTTAGTGTTAGGCGTTAGGTCAATTCTACAATCCACCCCTTTATAGTGGCTTTCTCTCTGTGAATGTAAGCGCTCCTGTTCATGACTCCTCTCTGGCTAAGTGATACCCTCTTTCTATGAAATGACTCTTTCTTAATTGTGTTTGACAGAAGCTGTCATACTTCTTCCACTCTCAGAGTTAAGCAAGACTACATCCACTCATGCTATTTGTGACAAGAAGCTCCACCCATGTCCTGTGTGAGAGTCAAGGCCTCATGCACAGGGTATGATGGAGTGGGGTCCCTGTGACGCTCTCTGTCCCTGAGCCCTCATAGAGTAGACAGGGCCCAAGCCTAAACCTAACCATTAACCCTAAGCACTAACCCTAAACCTAATCCTCAACAAACCGCTGACCCTAATCCCTAACACTAAACCTAAGCACTAATCTTAACAGTAATTGCTCACCCTAACCCTAACTCCTAAAACTAATCCTAATTCCTAACACTAACCCTATCCCCTAACTCTATTCCTAACCCAAATGCTAACCCCTAACCCTAAATCTAAATCTCATACTTCTTCAATTATCAGAGTTAAGCAAGCCTACAATACACCCATGCCAAGCGTGAGAAGAAGCTGCACCCTTGTGTCCCACGTGAAAGGCAGGGAACCCTGCCCTCCATAAGATGGAGTTGGGTCCTGGAAATGCTTCCAGTTCCTGACCCCCCCTTAGAGCACATAGCATCCATTCCCTAACCCTAAACCTTAGCTCAAACCCATCACTCTAATCCTACCCATACCACCTAATCCTAACCCTAATGCTAACATCAAATCCTAATCCTAATCCTAAAAATAACCATAACTTTAATCAGAAACCCTACCCCTTAACACTAACAGTAACCCCTATATATAACAGTAACACCTAAACCCTAACACTAACTCAAAAACTCTCACCCTAAGCCTAACACTATTGAAAACCGTAACCATATCCCTAACCCTAACAACCCTAACCCTAACAACGACCCTAACACTAACCCTAAACCATAACCCTAACCTTAACCCTACCACTAACCATAACCCCTACCCCTAACAGTGAACCCTAACCCTAACACTAACACTAACTCCTGACCCTAACCCTAACCCCTAACACTAACCATAACCCCTAACCCGAAGCCTAACCCCAATCCCAACCTCAACCCCAACCCCAACACCTAACCTTAACCCTAACCCTAATTCTCACACTTCTTCCAATCTCACAGTTAAGCAACCTTAAAATCCAGCCATGCCATGCATGAGATGAGGATCCACCAGCGCTGAGGTCTGGGCCCAAGGCAAGGGTACAATGGTGTGCTGTCATGGAGACCCTCTCCACAGCCCTTTCACCATAGATTAGACTGGTCCCGTGCCCTTAAACTAACCACTAAATGTAAGTCATAACACTATCCCTAACCCCTAAACCTAAACCGAACACCTGACCCTAACCACCAACACTAACTCTGAACCCTAACCTTAACACTAACCACAGACCCTATCCCTAACGAAAATCCTAACCCATTATTCTAACCCTAAATGTAATTCTCACACTTCTTCCATTCGCAGAAATAAGCAAGCCTACAACCAACCCATGCCATGTGTCAGATGACGCTCCACCCCTGTGTCCCACATGAGAGCCAGGGTCCCATGACCTGGGTACAATGGAATGGGAACTCAGCAATGCTCCCAGTCCCAACCCTGAATAGAGCAGATAGGGCCCATATCTTAACCCTAATGCCTAACTCTAACCCCTAACCTTAACCCTAATGTGAAACCTATCAATTAAAAACTGGGAGCTTAACCCTAACCTCTCAAAGTAACCCTCATCCCTAACCCTAACCCTAACCACAACCTCTAACTCTAACATGAACCCATAACCAAAACCATAATACTTAACCACTAACACTAACCCCAGGACCCTATCCTTAACCCTTACCCTAACCACAACGTTAACCCTAACCCTACCCCTTACAATGAACCTGGCCATAACCCTAATCAAACAACGACCCTAACCATAAAACCTAGCCCTACCACTAAAGGTTAGCCCCTAACCCTAATGATATCCTTAACCCTAACACTTTACCCTAAATCTAAACCTAAACCATAACCCTAATCCTAACCCAAAATATAATTCTCACACTTCTTCCATTCTAGGAGTTAAGCAAGCCTACAATCTATCCATGCCATGCGTGAGATGAGGCTGTGCCTGAGTCCTGCGTGACAGTCAGAGCCAAGGCCCAGTGTATGATGGAGTGGGGACGCAACCACACTCCACACCCCTAGTGCCCCATAAATTAGACAGGGCATGTGCCTTGACACTAATAATTAAACCTAAGCTAATACTAACCCAAACAGCTATCCCTAACAGTAACCCAGGAACCTAACTCCTAACAGTAACTCTAATGCTGAAACCTAAACATAACCCCTCACCCTAAACATAAACCTAAAGACTAAACATTATCCGAATCTCTAACGATAACAGTAAATCTAACCCTAATTCTAACCTCTAATCGTAACCCCTAAACCTAATCCCAGTTCCTAACACCTAAAGCTAACCTTCATCCTAACCACTTACCCTAACCCCAAATGTAATTCTCAGACTTCTTCAGTTTGCAAAGTTGAGGAAGCCTACAATCCACCCATGCCATGCATGAGAGTAGGCTCTGCCCCTGTGTCCTACATGAAAGGCAGGGGCCCATGCCCTGGGTATGATGGAGTGGGGCCCCAGGTATCTTCCCTTTTCCCCATCCCTGATAGATCAGATAGGGCCCATGTCCTAACCCAAATCCGGAACCCTAACCGCTGACTCTAACCCTAAATATAACACCTAACCCTAACCCTAATGCTAACCCTAACAACTAATGCTAACTATAACCCCTGACCCTAACCCTAACCCAAACCTTAAACCCTAACCTTAACCCTACCCTTAACCCTAACCTTAACCTTAACCCTAAATCGAATTCTCACACTTCTTCCATTCTCAGAGTTAAGCAAGCCTACAGTCCTCCCATGCCATGCGTGAAAGGAGGCTCTGCCACTGTATCCTGCATGAAACCCACGGGCCCATACTCAGCATATGATAGAAGGGCTTCCCAGCCACAATCCCAGCCCCCTAACCCAACAACCTACTGTAGACAGGGCCTGTGCTGTAAGCATAAACACTACCCCTAACCCATAACCCTAACTCTAAACATAACACCTAACCCTAACCCTATTGCTCACCTTAACACGTAAACCTAACCGTAACCCTAATTCTAACACCTTAACTTTAATCCATAACCCTTACCCTAACAAAAATCCCTATCCCATAACTTTAACCCTACTTCCTAGCCATAACCATAACACCTAAAGCCTAACCCTACCCCTAAACCGGTAACCTGAACCTTAACTCTGCGAAATACCCTAAACCTAACCTTAAATCCTAACCCTAATCATTAACCAAATCATTAAACCTAAGCTAACACTAACCTGAATCCCTAGCCCAAACCGCAACCCAGGAGGCGAACTCCTAAAAGTAACCTTAATCCCTAACCCTAACAATAACCCCCCACTGTAAACCTAAACCTAACTACTAAACATAGTCCTAATCCCTAACCCTAACAGTAACCCTATCCTTAATTGTAACCTCTAACCGTAACCCCTAAATCTAATTCTAGTCCCTAACATCTAATGCTAACCTTAATCCTAACCCCTTACCCTAATCCCAAATGTAATTCTCAGACTTCTTCAGTTTGAAAAGTTAAGGAAGCTTACAATCCACCCATGCCATGTGTGAGAGGAGGCTCTGCCCGTGTGTCCTACATGAAACTCAGGGGTCCATGCCCTGGATACAATGGATTGGGGCCCTGGCGATCTTCCCATTTCCCCACCTCTGATAGATAAGATAGGGCTTATGTCCTAACCTGAATCCACTACCCCTAACACCTAATGCTAACCCTAAACCTTGAACCTAACCCTACCGAAACCCTAAACCCTAACCCTAACCCTACACTTAACACTAACCTTAAACCTAATCCTAAGTCTAATTCTCACACTTCTTCCATTCTCAAAGTTAAGCAAACCTACAATCCAGCCATGCCATGCATGAGATGAGGATCCACCTTAGGGCTGCATGACAGTCAGGGCTTTAGGTCCAGGGTATGATGGAGTGGTGTCACAGTGACCCTGCCTGCCCCCCTCTCACCATAGATAGACAGGTCCTGTGCCCTTAAACTAACCACTAAATCTAAGCCTTAACATTAACCTTAACACTTAACCCTAAACATAACCCCTATGCCTAACCCCCAACACTAACTCTAAACCCTAACCTTAACCCTAACCCTTGATCCTAACACTAAGCCCTAAACGTACTCCTAATCCCTAACCCAAACCATATTCCTAACCCCTTACCATTATCCTAAATGTAATTCTCACAGTACTTCCATTCACAGAGATAAGCAAGTCTACAACCAACCCGGGCCATGTGTGAGATGAGGCTCCGCCCCAGTATCCCAGGTGAGAGGCAAGGTCCCATGCCCTGGGTACAATGGAGTGGGGTCCCGGTGATGCTCCCTATTCCCGACCCCACATAGAGCAGATAGGACCCATGCGTTAACCCTAATCCCTAAGCCCAACCTTTACCCTAACAATAACTTGTAACCCTTACCCTGTTACTAACCTTAACCCTAACACTGAACCCGACCTCTAACCCCTAACTCTAACCCTTACCTGTAACCATAATGGTAGTACCTAAACCATAACACTAACTGCAAAACACCAACCCTAACACTAACCTTAATGATAACCCTAAGCCTAATCCTACCACTTATAACATCTCTAACCCTAACCCTAACCAAACAACCACCCTAACCCTAACACTAACCCCTAAACATACACCCTCATGCTAACACTAACATTAATCCCTAAGCCTAACCATAAACCTAAATCTAATTCTCAAACTTCTTCTATTCTTAGAGTTCAGAAAGTCTACAATCCTCCCGTGCCATGCGTGAAAGGATGCTCTGCCACTGTGTCCTACATGAAACCCAAAGGCCCATACCAAACATACGATAGAGTGGGTTCCTGGCGACAATCCCAGCACCTTAACCCATGCCCCTAGTGCAGACAGGGCCCGTGCCCTAAGCATAGACACTACATTTAACCCATAACCCTAACCCTAAACTTAACACCTAACCCTAACCCTATTGCCTACCTTAACACATAAACCTAACGATAACCCTAAACCTACCCCTTAACCTAACCTTAATGCATGACCCTTACCCTATCAACATCCCCTATCCCATAACCCTAACCCTACCTCCTAGCCATAACCATAACACCTAAACCCTAACCTCAACCCTAAACCACTAACCCTAACCTTAACCCTACAAACAAGCCTAAAGCTAACCCTAAACCATAATCCTAAAAACTAAGCCTAACCCTAATCCTTAACACTAACCTTAACACATAACCCAATCCATAACCCTTAACCCTAACCCTAACACTTACCCTAATGCCTAGACCTATCCCTGACCCTAAACTTAACCACTAACCCTAACCCTAACACGTATCTGTAACAGTAACCATGAACCCAAAACTTAACCCTAGTCATAACCATAACCCCTAACACTAAGCACTCACCATAACACTAACCTTAATCCCTAACCCCAACCATAATCCTAACCCTAAATCTAATTCTCAGCCTTTTTTCTTTCTCTGAGTTAAGAAAGCCTACAATCCCCCCATGCCATCCGTGAAAAAAGGCTCTGCCAATGTGTCCTCCATGAAACTGAGGGGCCCATACCCAGCGTAGGATAGAGTGGGTTCCCGGCGACAATTACAGCCTCCTAACGTGCCCCCTTAGTGCAGACAGAGCCCGTGTCCTAAGCATAAACACTATCCCTAACCCGTATCCCTAAACCTAAACATAACACCTAACCATAAATCTGTTCCTCACTGTAACATGTAAACCTAGCCATAACCCTAACTGTAACCCCTTAAATAAATGTTAATGCATAACACTTACACTGACAAAAACCCCTATCCCATAATTCTAACTCTACATCTGAACCATAAGCGTAACAATTAAACCCTAACACTTACCATAAAGCCTAGACATAACCCTAACCTAATCCTAACCCCTAACCCTAACCCTAACCCCTTACCCTAACACTAACACTGAACCCTGATCCTGACCCTAACCCCTAACTCTAACCATAATTCTTAACTTTAACACTAACCCTAACCTGAACACTTAACACTAACCCTAACCCTAACCCCTAACCCTAACCCTATCCCTTAATCCTAAAAATAACCCTAACCATTAACCCTAACACCTAGCCCCCTAACCCTAACACTAACCTTAATCCTTATCCCCTAACTCCTAACACTAACACTAACCCTATTCCCTAACCCCAAACCCCTAACCCAAACGATACCCCATTTTTCACAGTTCTTCCATTCTGAGAGTTAAGCAAGCCTACAATCCTCATGCATGAAAGGAGGCCCTGCCACTGTGTACTGCATGAAACCTATGGGCCCATACTCAGCATACGATAGAAGGGGTTCCTGGCGACAATCCCAGCCCTCTAACTCAGCAACCTAGTGTAGACAGGGCCCGTGCCCTAAGCATAAACACTACCCCTAGCTCATAACCCTAACTCTAAATGTAACACCTAACCCTAAACCTATTGCTCACCTTAAAACTTAAACCGAACCATCACCCTAACCCTAACCCCTTAACCTAACATTAATGCATAAAACTTACCATAACAACAACCCCTATCCCATAACTCTAACCCTACATCCTGGCCATAACTGTAACTCCTAAATCCTAAACTTAACCAGAAACTGCTAACCCTAACCATAATCCTAAGAAAAACCCTAAACCTAACCCTATCTTTAACCCCTAATGCTAACCCTAAACCCTAACGCTAACTCTAAGCCTTAACCCTTAACCCTAACACTAAACACTAAACCCTAACCGTAACCCTCACTCTTAACCCTAATCCTAACCCTAACCCTTAAACCTAACCCAAACCCTTAACCCTAAACGCAACACTTACCTTAACACCTAGACCTATCACTACCTCTAAACCTAACACTAACACCTAATCTTAACTTTAACCATGAACGCTAAACCTAACTCTAACCCTTTAACCCTAACCATAACCCTTAACTCTAACCCTAATGCTAAACAGAACTCTTAACCCTAACCCTAAAACCTAACCCTAACCAGTATCCCTAACCCTGACTGTTAACCCTCACCCCCACCCTTAACCCTAACCCTAATCCCAACCTTTAACCCTAACCCTACCACTTAACCCTAACCCTAACCCTCACCCTTCACCATAAACCTAACCATAACAGTTAACTCTAACACTAACCTTAAACCTAAACCTAAGCTTAACACTTAACCCTAATCCTAACCGTTAACTTCAACATAAACCCCAACCCCTAACCCTAATGCTAACACTAACCACTAAGCCTAAACCTAACCCTAACCCTACCGACTAAACCTCCCACCTAACGCTAACCGTAACAGTAACCCCAACCCCTAACCCCTAACCTTAACCCTAACCCTAATTCTCACCTTCTTCCATTCTCAGAGTTAAGGAAGCCTACATTCCAGCCATGCCATGCGTGAAATTAGACTCCACCTGAGGTCTGCATGAAGGTCAGGGCCCAAGACCAGGATACCATGGTATGCTGTCTCGGTGACCCTTTCCACACCCCTCTCACCACAGATTATACAGGTCCTGTTCCCTTAAACTAACTGCTAAATCTAAGCGCTAACGCTAACCCTAACACATAACCCTAAACCTAACCCCTGACTCTAACCCCCAGCACTAACTCTAAACCCTAACATTAACCCCAACCACCGACCCTATCTTTAACCATAATCCTAACAGATTCCCCTAAACCTAAATGTAATTCTCACACTTCTTTCATTCACAGGAATAAGCAAGCCTACGACCAACCAATGCCATGCATGACATGATGCTCCACCCTTGTGTCCCACATGAGAGCCAGGGTCCCATGACCTGGGTACAATGGAGTGGGGTCCCAGCAACACTCCTAGTCCCAATGCCGCATAGAGCAGATAGGGCCCATGCCTTAACCCTAATCCCTAACACTAACCCCTAACCCTAAACCTATTGCTAAACCTACTCCCTAAACCTAACACTAAGCTTAACACTAACCTCTCAATCTAACCCTCATCCCTAACACTAACCATAACCCCAATCACTAACCCATAAACCTAACACAAACCCGTAAACAAAACCGTAACACCTAACCAGTAACACTAACCCTGAAAAGTTAAACCTCACCATAACCCTAACCACAACCCTAATCCTAACCCTACCTCTTACAATGAACCTAGCCCTAACCCTAACCAAACACCGACCCTAACCCTAAGCCCTAACCCTAAACCCTAGCCCTAACACTAAGTTTAGCCCCAAACCCTAACCATATTCCTAACCCTAACCCTTTACACTAACGCTAAAACTACTCCTAAACTCTAACCCTAATCCTAACCCTAAATCTAATTCTCACACTTCTTTCATACTAGTAGTCAAGCAAGCCTACAATATAGCCATGCCATGCATAAGATGAGGCTCTGCTTGACTCCTGCGAGACAGTCATAGCCCAAGGCCCAGGGTACGATGGAGTGGGGATGAAATCACGCTCCACACACCCAGTGCCCCATAGATTAGACAGGGCCTGTACCCTGACACTAATCAGTAAACCTAAGGTAACACTAACCTGAACTCCTAGCTCTAACCGAAACCCATGAACCTAACTCCAGACAGTAACTCTAATCCCTAAATCTAACCATAACTCCTCACCCTAAATGTAAACCTAACTACAAAACATAATCCTAATCCCTAACTGTAACTGTAACCCTAACACTAATTCTAACCTCTAACGATAACCCCTAAACCTAATCCTAGTCCTGAAAACCTAACCCTAACCTTAATCCTAACCCCTTACTCTAACCCCAAATCCAATTCTCAGATTTCTTCAGTTTGAAAAGATAAGGAAGCCTACATTCCACCCATACCATGCGTGAGATGTGGTTCTGCCCCTGTGTCCTGCATGAAAGGCAGGGGCCCATGCCCTGGCTACAATGGAGTGGGGCTCTGGCGATCTTCCCAGTTCCCCACCACTGACAGATCAGATAGGGCCCATGTCCTAACCAGAATTCGTAAACCTAAACCCTGAGCCTGAATCTAAACATAACTACTAACCATAACCCTAATGCTAACACTAACACCTAATGCTACCCCTAACCCCTGACCCTAACCCTAATCCAAACCCTAAACCCTAACCCTAACCCAACCCCTAGCTCTAACTATAACCCTAAATCTAATTCTCACACTTCTTCCATTCTCAGAGTTAGTCAAGCCTGCAATCCAGCCATGCCATGCATCAGATGAGGATCCACCTGAGTGCTGCATGACAGTCAGGGCCTTAGGTCCCGTGTACAATGGAGTGGTGTTGCAGCATCCCTGCCCGACCCCCTCACACTGTACATAAACAGGTCTTGTGCCCTTTAACTAACCGCTAAATCTAAGCCCTAACACTAACACTAACCCCTAAGCCTAAACACAACCCCTGACCCTAACCCCCAACACTAACTCTAAACATTAACCTTAACCCTAACCACAGAACCTATCCCTAACCATGATCCTAACGCGTTACTTTAGCCCTAAATGTAATTCTCACACTTCTTCCATTCACAGAATCAGCAAGCCTACAACCAACACATGCCATGCATGAGATGACGCTCTGCCCCTGTATTCCACATGAGAGCCAGGGTCCCATGACCTGTGTACAGAGGAGTTGGTTCCCGGCCATGCTCCCAGTCCCAACATCGCATAGAGTAGATAGGGCCCATGTCTTAACCCTAATCACTAACTCTAACCCTAAGGCCAAACGTAACCCCTAAACCTAACCCTAAGCTTAACAGTAACCTGTCAAACTAACCCTCATCCCTAACGCTAACCCTAATCCCAACCCTGAAGTCCTAACTCTAACATGAACCCATAACCAAAAGCAAAATACCTAGCCACTAACACTAACCCTAAAATGCTAACGCTCACCCTAACACAAACTACAACCATAACCCTAAACCTACCCCTTACAATGAACCTAGCCCTCACCCAAACCAAACAACGACCCTAACCCTAAAACCTAACCCTTAACCCTAGCCCTAACACTAACGTTAGCCCCTAACCCTAATGATATTCTTAACCCTAACCCTTTACCCTAAACCTAAAGCTAAACCCTAACCCTAATCCTAACCCTAAATCTAATTCTCACACTTCTTCCATTCTAGGAGCTAAGCAAGCCTACAATCTAGCCATGCCATGTGTGAGATGAGGCTCTGCCTGAGACCTGCATGACAGTCAGAGCCTAAGGCCCAGGGTACAATGGAGTTGGGATGCAGCCAAGCTCCACAACCCCAGTGCCCCATAGATTAGACAGGACCCTTGCACTAACACTAATCAGTAAACCTAATCCCTAACCGTAACACTAACCTGAACGACTAGCCCTAACTAACCCATGAGCCTAGCTCCTAACTGTAACCCTAATCCCTAACCCTAATTATAACCCCTCACCCTAAACTTAAACCTAACCACTAAACATAGTCCTAATCCCTAATCATAACAGTATTCTAACCCTAATCCTAACTTCTAAACGTAACCCCTAAACCTAATCCTAGTCCCTAACACCTAACCCTAATCTTATTCTTAACCCCTTTCCCTAACCCCAAATGTAATTCTCAGACTTCTTCAATTCAAAAATTTAAGGAAGCCTAAAATCCACCCATGCCATGCTTGAGATGAGGCTCTGCCCCTGTGTCCTACATGAAAGGCTGGGACCCATGCCCTGTGTACAATGGAGTGGGGCCCTGGCGATCTTCCCAGTTCCCCACTCATGATAGAACATATAAGTCCCATATCTCAACCTGAATCCGAAACCCTAATCCCTCACTGTAACCCTAAAATAACAACTAACCATAACTCTAATGCTAAGCTTAAAACCTAATGCTAAAACTAACACCTTACCCTAATCCTTACCCAAACCCTAAACCCTAACCCTAACCCTCCCCCTAAACCTAAACGTAACACTAAACCCTAACCCTAACGCTAACTGTAAGCCCTAAACCCTAACCCTAACCTTATTTCTCACACTTATTCCATTCTCAGAGTTAAGCACGCCTACAACCCAGCCATTCCATGTGTGAGATGAGGCCCTGCCTGAGTGCTGCATGACAGTCAGTGCCCAAGGCACAGTGTACAATGGTGTGGTCTCACGGTGACCCTGTCCGCACCCCTCTCACCATATATTATACAGGTCCTGTGCCCTTAAATTGACTGCTAAATCTAAGCCCTGACACTAACCCTAGCCACTAACACTAAACCTAACTCCTGAACCTAACCCCCAACATTAACTCTAAAAACTAAACTTAACCCTAACCCCTAACACTAACCCTAACCACTAATCCTAACACTAACCCCTAATCCTTAACCCTAACACTACACTCTAACACTAATGCAAACTCTTAACCCTATTCCTAACCCTAACCCTAAAACCTAACCCCTTATTCTAATGCCTGGACCTAACCTTAACCTTAATACTAACCCCTAACACTAAATATAACCCCTAACCCTAACACTAACCCTGAACCCTGACCCTAACCCTAACATTAAACCCTAACCCTAACCCTAACCTTAACCCTAACCACTAAGTCTAAGCATAACCTCTAACCCAAACCATAAACCTAACCCCTAACATTAACTGTTACAATAACCCTAATCCCTAACCCTAACACTAACCCCTAACCCTAACACTAACACTAGACCTAATGCTAACCCTCACCCCAAACCTAGCCCTAGCCTAAACCCTAATCCCAGACCTAACACTAGCCCTAGCCCTAGCCTTTGCCCTAGCCCTAGCCATAGACCTAACCCTAGCCCTAGCCCTAAAACTATCCCTAACCCTAACCCTAACAACCCTAACAGCTAATACTAATACTAACAATAACCATAATCATAACCATAAACCTAACAGACTTAACCCTTAACCCTAACCCTAACCCTAATGCATAACACTAAACCTACCCCAAGCCCTATCCATAACTCTAGCTCTAAACCTAGTCCTAGCCCTAGCCCTAGACCTAAACCTAGTCCTAGGCCTAGCCCTACCCCTAAACATAGCCCTATGCCTAGCCTTAACCCTACCCCTACCCCTAACCCTAACCCTAGACCTACCACTAGCCCTAGCCCTAGCTCTAGCCCTAACCCTCACCTAACCCTAATCCTAATACTATTCCTAACCATAACCATAACCCTAACAACCCTAACCACTAACACTAAACCTAAAGCTAAGCCTAAACATAAACCTAACCCTGACAACATTAACCCTTAACACTAACCCTAACACTAACAACAAACCCTAACCTTAAATCAAGCACTAACAACTAACCCTAACCATAGCGCAAATCCTAACCCAACCCAAACCCTAACAACTCTAACCCTTAACCCTAACCCTAACACTAACCCCTAAACATAACCCTAACACTAACACCTAAACTTAACCCTAATCCTAACCTTAACCATAACACTAAAACCAACCCAAAAGCTAACCCTAACACTAACCTTTACCCCAAACCATATCCTGAACCCTAACCCTAACCCCTAACCCTAAACTTAATGCTAACTCTAACCCTAACCAAAACCCCTAAGCCTAATCCTAAGCCTAACCTCTATCCCTAACCCTAATTGTAACTTAAAGCCTAAAACTAAACCTAATCGTAACCCTTAACGCTAACCCTAACCCCTATGAATAACCCTAACCCTAACCCTAACCCCTAACACTATCCTAACACTAGCCCCTAACCCTAAACCAAACCCTAACCCTAACCCTTAAGCCTAATCTTAACCAAAACCCAAACCCTAACACGTAACCTTCACACAAACCCCTAACCCTAAACCTAACCCTGTCACCCCTAAACTTAACACTAAACCACTAATCCTAACACGAAACCTCAATCCTTAACCCTAACAGTTTTCCCTAAGAGTAACCGTTAAACCTTACCCTAACACTAACACTAACCCGAACCCCTAAACCTAAACCTAATTCTAACCCTAACCCTAAACCTAAACCTAGCCCTATCTCCTAACCCTAATCCTAACCCCTAATCCTAACCCTAACCCTAACCCTAACCATAAACCCTAACCCTAACACCTAACCCTAACCCTAACCCTAATGCTAACCCTTACTGCTAACCCTAACACCTAACCCTAATTATAACCATAAACCCTAACGTTTACCCTAAGACTAACACCTAACTGTAAAGCTAACCCCTAACCCTAACCCTAAGCATAGCCCTAACTGTAACTCAAGCCCTATCCCTAGACCTAAAACAAGCCCTAGCCCTATCCCTAGACCTAACCAGAGCCCTAGCCCTAGCCCTGACACTAACCTTAACCCTACACCTAATCCTAGCCCTAACACTATCCCTAACCCTAACTCTAAACCTAACAACCCTAACCCCTTACACTAACCCTAACCCTAAACCTAACACTAGCCCCTAACCCTATCCCAAACAATAACCGTAACACTAAACCCTAATCTTAACCATAAACCTAACCCTAACACCTAACCCTAATACTAACCCCTAACATTAAACCTAACCCTATCCCTTACCCATAAATTTAAGACTAAAACCCTAACCCTAACACAAACCCCAGACCCTAACCCCTAACCTTAACACTAACTCCAAACCCTAACACTATCTCTGGCCCTAACTCTAACCCTAACTCTAAACCTAGCCCTAGCCCTAGCCCAACGCTAGCCCTAGCCCTAACCCTAACACTATCCCTAACCCTAACCCTAACCCTAACAACCCTAACAGCTAATACTAATCCTAACACTAACCCTAACCATAATCATAAACCTAACAGCACTAACCCATAACCCTAACCCCAACCCAAACCCTAACGCTAACCATAACCCAAACCTGAACCCTAACAACCCTAACTCCTAATCCTAACCCTAATACAAACCCTGAAACATAATCCTAACCCTAACACCTAACCCTAACCCTCACCCTAAACCTAACCCTAACCGTAACACTAAACCTAACCCCAAACGTTAACCCTAACACTAACCATTACCGCAAACCCTATGAAGAACCCTAACCCTAACCCTAACCCCCAACCCTAAACCTAATGCTAACTCTAACACTAACCAAAACCCCTAACCATAACCGTAACCCTAACCCCTATCCCTAACCCTAATTCTAACCCTAAGCTTAAACCTAAACCTAAACCTAACCCTTAACCCTAACCCTATGACTATTCTTAACCCTAACCCTAACCCCTAACCCTCACCCTCATCCAAACACTAGCCCCTAACACTAAACCTTAAAGCTAATATTAAACAAAACCCTAACACTAACCCCTAATCTTCACACTAACCTCTAACCCTAAGCCTAACCCTGTCACTTACCTCTTAACCTAACACTAAACCCCTAACCCTAACACTAACCCCAAACCGTAAACCTAACACCTAACCTTAACACAAACCCTAAACCCTAACACCAAACCTCAAACCCTAACCCTAACAGTTAACCCTAAGAATAACTGTTAAACCTTACCCTAACACTAACACTAACCCTAACCCCTCACCCTAACTCTAATTCTAACCCTAACCCCAAACCTAAACCTAACCCTATCCCCTAACCCTACAACTTATCTCTAATCCTAACCCTAACCCTAACCCTAATGCTAACCCTAACCATAAACCCTAACCCTAACCCCCAACCCTAACTCTAACCCTAATGCTAACCCTTAACCCTATCCCTAATGCCTAACCATAATTCTAACCACAAACCCTAAAGGTTACCCTAACCATAACACCTAACCCTAACCCTAACCGTAACCCAAAAACCTAACCCTAACCCTAACCCTAACTGTAACCGTAGCTCTAACCCTAGCCCTAGACCTAGACCTGACAATAGCCCTAGACCTAGCCCTAGACCTAACCATAGCCCTTGCCCTAGTTCTAGCCCTAGCCCTAACCCTAGCACTAGCCCTAACACTAAGATTAACAAAAAACCTAACCTCAACCCTAACAATCCTAATACCTAATACTAACCCTAACATTAACCCTAACCATTACCCTAACTCTAAAAGCCCTAACCACTAACCCTGAACCTAATGCTAACCCTAACCCTAACCCTAGCACCTAACCCTAATCTTAATACTGACGCTAACCCTATACATAAAACTAGCCCTAACCCCTAACCCAAATCCCTGGTTCTAACCCTATGAGTAAACCTAGCCCTTACTCAAACCATAAACCTAACCTTAACCTCTAAACCTAACCCTAAACCTAACACTAACCCTAACCCTAAACTCTACCATAGACCTAACCCTAAAAGTAACCCTTAACTCTAAACCTAACCAACTTATGCTAACACTAACGCTAACCCTTAACCATAAACCTAACACTAACCCTAACCCTAACCTTAACCCTAACCATAACACTAGCCCCTAACTCTAACCCGAACTCTAAACCTAACCCTTAAACATAATCTTAACCATAAACCTAACACTAACCCCTAATGCTAACACTAACCCCTAACCCTAAACCTAACCCTATCCCTTACCCCTAAACCTAAACCTAACCCTTACCCTAAATTTAACCCTAACCCATAGTGCTAACCATAACCTTAACCCTAACACTAATGCCTAACCCTAAACTTAATCCAATCCCTTACCACTAAACCTAAAACTAAACAGCTAACCCTAACAGTAACCCCAAACCATAACCCCTAACCTCTGACCTTAACACTATCCCTAACCCCGAAGCCCAAACCGCTAACTCTAACCCTAACAGTTAAACCTAAGACTAACCATTAAACATTACCCTAATGCTAAACCCTAAATGCTACCATGAACATTACACCTAAACCTAACACTTAACACTAACCCTAAGCCTAAAACTAAACCAAACCCTAACACCTAACAATAACCCTAAAACTAACCCTATCCCTAACCATAACCTTAACAAGAACACTAATCCTAACCCTAACTCCAAACCTAACCCTAACCTTAACCCACTAACACTAACCCTAACCCTAATCCCTACTCCTAATCCTAAACCTAACACAACATTAACACTAACCCTACCTATCATAAACTTAAACCCTAACCCTAACAGTAAGCCTAACCCTAAACCCTAACACCAACCATAATCCTAACCCTAACCCTAACCCTAAGTGTCAGCCTAAGCCTAAACCTAACACTAACACTAACAGTAACACAAACACTAAACCCTAACACTAACCCTAACCATAATGCTAACCCTAACACTAAACCATAAACCAAAACCTAAACTAACCCTAATTCTAAACACTAACAGTAAACCTAACTTTAAAAGTAACCCTTAACTCTAAACCTACCCCCAACACTAACCCTAACCCACACCTCTAACCCTAACCCTAACACAACCATAACCCTAACCATAACCTTAACCCTAATCCCTATCCCGAACACTAATCCTAAACCCTAACCCTAACCCTAAACCCTAACAATAACCCTAATCTGTAACCCTAACCCTAAACCTAAACCCTAACCCTCACCCTAACCCTAACTCTTAACCCAAACCCTAACCCTAAACAAAACCATAACACTAACTGTAACCCCTAAGCCTAAGCCTAACCCTAAACCTAACCCCTAACGGCTAACCATAATCCTAACACTAACCCCTAAACCCTAACCCTAAATCTAACAATAACACTAACTCCTAACCCTAACCCTAATGCTAACCCTAACCCCTAAGCCTAATCCTAACCCTAACCACTATCCCTAATTTGTACGGTAACCCTAACCACTAACCCTAACGCTAACACCTAACCCTAACCCTAACCCTAACTCCTAACCCTAACCCTAGACCTAACAGTAACCCTCACACTAACCCTAGTCCTAGCCCAAACCCTAACCCTAACCCTACCCCTAAACCTAGCCCTAGCCCTAACTCTAACATTAGTTCTAAACCTAACCCTAAGAATAACAACCCTAACCCCTAATACAAACAATGACACTAACCACAAGCATTACCCTACCCCTAAAAGCTCTAACCCCTAAACATAACTGTAACACTAACCCTAATGCTAACCCTAACCCTAACCCTAACCCCTAACCCTAATCCTAATTCTAACCTTAACCCTAAACATAAACCTAGCCCTAACCCCTAACCATAACATTATCCCTAACTCTAACCATAATCCCTTACCCTAACCCTTACCCTAAACCTTACCCCTAACACTAACACTAAACCTAAACCTAACCCTAACCATAACACTAAAAATAACCCCAAACACTAACCCGAACCCAAACCCAAACCTGAACCCTAACAACCATAACCCCTAACCCATACCCCTAAACCTAACCCTAACATTAACCACTCACCCTAACCCTCACCCTAGCCCCTAACACTAACTCTAACACTAACCCCTAACCCTAATTCTAACCCTAACCGTAACCCTAAACCTAACCCCAAACCCTAACACTAACACTAACCATAACCTCAAATCCTTACTGGAACCCTAAACCTAACCCTTAATGCTAATCTTAACCATAACCCTAACACTAACCCATTACCCTAACACAACCCCTAACCCTAAAACTGACTCTATCCTTTACCCTTAAACCAAACACTAAACTCATAACCTGAATACTAACCCCAAACACTAACCCCAAATCTCTAACGTTAATACAAACCCTATCCACTAACCCCAAACTCTAACCCTAACCCTAACAGTTAACCCTAAGACTAAACTTTAAACCTTACTCTAACCCCAACTTTAAACCTAACCACTAACCCTAACCCTAATTCTAACCCTATCCCTAAACCTAAACCTAAACCTAACCCTAATCCCTAATCCTAACTCTAAACCCTAATCCTAACCCTAAACCTAACGCTAACCCTAACCATAAACCCTAACCATAACCATAACCTCTAACCCTGACCATAACCCTAACCCCTAACCCTAAACCTATCCCTTAAATCTAACCCTAACATTAACCCAAAACCTAACACTTACGCTAACCGTGTCCCCTAACCCTAACCCTAACACTATACCCTAACTGTAATCCCAAGCCTAACCCGTAACCATAAACTTAAACCAAGTCCTAACTCTACCCCTATTTCTAACCCTAGCCCTGGCCCTAGTCTTAGCCCAAGAAGTGACCCTAGCCCTAGCCCCAGCCCTAGACCTAATCATAGCCTTAGCCCTAGTCCTGAAACTAACCCTAACCCTAAACCTAACCCTAGCCCCAGGTCTAGCCCAAAACCTAGCCCTAGTACAAACCCTAGCAGTATCCATAACACTAAACCTAACCCTAACAACCCTAACCTCTTACGCTAACCATAACCCCAACACTAAACAAAAATATAACCCTAACAGCCCTAACCACTAACCCTAACTATAAACCATAACCTTCAAACTAACCCTAACCCCAAAACTTAAAAGTAACTCTAACCTAACAGCTAACACTAACCCTAACACTAACCCGAAAACTTACAACTAACCCTAACCCTAATTCTAACCCTAACCCCTAACACTCACCCTAATTCTAACCCTAAACCTAAACCTTAACTTAATGCTTAACCTGAACCCTAATCCTAATTCGAAATCATAACCCTAAACCTAACGCTAACCCTAATCGTAAGCCTAACTCTACCCTTAACCCTATTCCCTAACCCTAACCCTAAACCTAAGCCTAAACCTCAGCCCTAACCCTAACCCTAACTCTAACTGCTAACCCTAACACTAAACCTATGTAACACTAATCCTAACCCTTAAGCCTAAACCTAACCCTAAACCTAACCCTAATCATTAACTGCTAATCGTTAACCCTAACCCTAACCCAAACACTAACCCTAACCCTGACCCTAACACTAACTCCCCAACCCTAACCCTAAATCTAACACTAACCCCTAACCCTAACCCTAACCCTAACACCTATCCCTAACACTTACCGTAACCATAACAACTAACCATAACCCTAAGCCCTAACCCAAACCCTAACCCTAACCCCTAACCATAACACTACACCTAAACCTAACCCTCACACTAACCCTAAACCTAGCCCAAACCCTAACCCTGACCCTAGCCCTAACAGTAGCCCTAGCCCTAAACCTAATCCTAGCCCTTGCCCTAGCCATAGACCTAGCCCTAACCCTAGTCCCACCTCTAATGCTAACATTATGCCTAAATCTAACTTTAACCCTAATTACCCTATCCCCTAGTACTAACCGTAATGCTAAACATAACCATTACCCTAACCGTAAAAGCCCTAACACGTAACCCTAATCCTGACCCTACCCTAATCATAACCCCTAACCCTAAACATAATCTTAACTGCTAACCCTAACCCTAATTCCTACCCTAACCCTAAACATAAACCTAGCCCTAACCCTAACCCTAACATAAACCCTACACCTAACCCTAATCCTAACCTAACCTCTAACCCTAAGCCTACCCCCAACACTAAACCTAACCCTAAACATAACCCCTAACCCTAACACTTACCCTAACCCTAACCCCTAATTATAACCCCAACACTAGCCCCTAACACTTACCCAAACCCTAACACTCACACTTAAACCTAATCTTAACCATAACCCTAACCCTAACCCCTGACCTTAATAGTAACCCCTAACCCTAAACCTAACACTATCCTTTACCCCTAAACCTAACACGAAACCCCTAACCCTAGCACTAACCCCAAACACTAACCACAAACCCATAACATTAACACAAACCCTATCCCCTAACCCCAAACCTTTAACCCTAACAAAACAGTTAACCCACCGACTAACTATTAGGCCTTGCCCTAACCCTAACTCTAAACCTAACCACTAATTCTAACCCTAGTTCTAATCCTAACCCTAAACCTAAACCTACACCTAACGCTAACCCATAACCCTAACCTTAACCCCAACCCTAACCTGAAACCCTAACACTAACCATAACCGCTAACCCTAACACCTAACCCTAACCCTAAACTTAATGCTAACCCTAACCTTAACCCTTACCCCAAAACGTGACCCTTACCCTAACTGTGTCCCCTAACACTAACCTTAACCCTATCCCCTAACCCTGACCCTAACACTAACCCCTAATCCTACCTCTAACCCAAGCCCTAACTCAAAATCTAGCTTTGACACTAGCCATAGCCCTAGTCGTAGCCCTAGCCCTAGACGTCACCCTAGGCCTAGCCCTAGCCTTATCCCTAAACATAGCCCTAGCCGTAGCCCTGACACTAACCCTAACCCTAAACCTAACCCTTTCTCTAGCCCTAAACCTAGCCCTAATTCAAAACCTAACACTATCCCTAACCCTAAAACTAACCCTAAAAACCCTAACCTCTTATATTAAGCCTAGCCCTAACTGTAACCATAACCCTAATGGTAACAGCCATAAGCACTAACCCCAATGCTAACCCCTAACCCAAACCCTAACCCCAAACCCTAAAACTAAACCTAACCTTAACCGCTAACACTAATGCTAACCCTAAACGTTAACCCTAACCCTAATCCTAACCCTAATTCTAACACTAACCCTAAACTTAAACCTAACACTAAGCCCTAACCCTAAACCTAACCCCTAATCCTATCCCTAACCTTAACATTAACCCAAACAGTAACCCTAACCCTAATCTCTAACACACACCCTAACCTTAACGCTAACCCTAACACTAAACCCTAAACCTAACACTAACACTAACCCTACCCTAACCCTAATCCTAATACTAGCCCCTAACTCTAACCTGTACCCTAAATTTAACCCTTAACCATAATCTTAACCATAAACTAATCCTAACCCCTAACACTAACACTAACACCTAACCCTAAACATAACACTATCCCTTACCCCTAAACCTAACACTAAACCCCTAACCCTAACAATAACCCCAAACAATAGCCCCTAACCCCTAATCTTACCAGTAACACTAACCCCTAAACCCAAACCTCAAATCCTCACCCTAAGATTTAACCGAAAGACTAACTGATAACCCTTACCCTAACTCTAACACTAGGCCTAACCCCTAAACCACACCTTAATTCTAAACCTAAATGGAAACATAACCTAACCATATCCCCTAACCTTAACCCTAAACCCTATTCCTAACCCTATCCCTAACGCTCACACTACCCATAAACCCTAATCCCTAACCCTAACTCTAAGCCCAAACCCTAACCCTAACTCACCCTAATCCATACCCTAGCCCTAACTCTAACCCTAGTCTAAACTAGCCCTAGCCCTAACCCTAGCCTTAGGTCTCACCCTAGCCCTAGCCCTAGGCGTAGCCCTAACCATAGCCTAGCCCTAGCACTGGCACTAACCCTAACCCTAAACCTAACCCTAGCCCTAGTTCTAGCCCTAGCCCTTGCCCTATGACTAACACTGGTCCTACCCTAACACTAACAGTATCCCTAACCCTGATCCCAACACTAACAACACTAAGCCCATACACTAACACTAACACTAACCATAAACATAACCCTAACCCTAACAGCCATAACCCTTAACCCTAACTGAAAACCCTAACACTAACGCTAAACCTAACCCTAACCGATAAGCCTAACCCTAACACTAACAGAACACCTAAACCTAATTCCTAACCCTGACCATAAACCTAACCCTAACCCTCATCCCTAAACATAATCCTAACACTAACCCTAAATCTAAACCTAACCCTAAACCCTAACCCTAAACATAAACCCTAATCCTAACACTAAACCTAACGCTAAGCCTAAACCTAAATCCTAACTGTATCGCTAACCTGAACCCGAACACCTAACCCTAACACCTAACCCTACCCCTAACCCTAACTGTAACCGATAACCCTAACACTAACCTCCTAACTGTAACCCAAACACCGAACCCTAACCCTAACACTAACCCTAACACCTAACCCTAACCCTAATGCTAATCCTAACCTCTAACTCTAAACCTAACACTAACCGTGAACCTAAACCTAACCCCAAACACTAACACTAACCCTAACCCGAAACCTAACAACCCTAACCCCTAACCCCTAAACCTAACCCTAACCTGAACACTATCCCCTAACCCTAACTCTAAACCTAACACCCAACCCTAACCCTACTTCTAATCCTAACCCTAAACCTAAACCGAACCCTTACCCTTAACCTTAACCCTAACCCATAACCCTAACCACAACCCTATCCCTAACACTAACACCTAACCCTAAATCTAATCCAATCCCTAACCATTAAACCTAAAACTAAATCCCAAACCCTAACACTAATCCCAAACCCTAAACTTTAACCCCAAACCTTAAAACTATCCCTAACCCCGAAACCCAAACTGTTAACTCTAAGCCTAACAGTTAACCCTAGGAGTAACCATTAAACATTACCGTGACGCTAAAACCTAAACACTACCCTGACAATTAACCCTAAACCTAACACTTAACACCAACCCTAATACTAACACTAAACCGAAACCTAACACCTAACACTAACCCTAAACCTAACCCTATCCCTAACCATAACCATAACAAGAACACTAACCCTAACCCTAACTCCAACCATAACCCTAAGCTTAACACACTAACCCTAATCCTAACCCTAACCCTAAACCTAACACTAACCCTAACCATAACACTAACCCAAACCTTAAACTAACACTATCATAACCCTAAACCCTAACCCAAACCCTAACCTTAATTCCTAAACCCAACGCTAAACCTAAACCTAACCCCAAGCAGAAGACTAAGCCTATCCCTAACACTAACCAAACCTTAACCCTAACCCTAAACCCTAACACTAACTCTAACCTTAACTCTAACCCTAACACTAAACCCTAAATATAAAATTAAAATAAACCTAACCCTAAACACTAACTGTAACCCTTATCCTAAAAGTAACCGTTAGTTCTAAACCTAACCCTCAACACTAACCCTAACGTTCACCACTAACCCTAACACTAACCCTAACCTTAACACAACCTGAAACCTAACAATAACCCTAACCCTAATGCCTAATACTAATCCTAAACACTAACCCTTACCGTAACCCTAAACCCTAACCATAAACCTAATCCCTACCCCTAACACTAAACCTTAACCTTCATCATAACCCTAACTCTAAACACTATCCCTAAACCTAACCGTAAAGCTAACACTAACCCTTAAGCCTAACCCTAACTTGCACCCTAACTCTAACTCTAAACCCTAACCCTAAACCTAAACCTAATCGTAACACTAACTCTAACCCCTATCCCTAACCCTAACCCCTAAACCTAACCCTAAGCCTAATCCCTATCCCTAAACCTTGCCATAATCCTAACCACTAACGCTAAGCCTAACCCCTAACTCTAACACTAGACCTGACACTCACCATCACACTAACCCTAGCCCTAGCCCAAACCCTAACCCTAACCTTAGCCCTAACCCTAGCCCTAGCCCTAACCCTAACATTATCCCTAAACCTAACCCTAACCCTAACAACCCTAACCCCTAATACCAACAATGACACTAACCCTAACCCTAACCCGAACACTAATTCCTAACCCTAACCGTAAAATCCCTAACCCCTGCCCCTAACCCCAAACCCTAATCCTAATTCTAACCTTAACCCTAAACATAAATCTAGTCCTAGCCCCTAACCCTAACCATTACCCCTAACCATAACCCTTACCCTAACTCTAAACCCTAACCCTAACACTAACCCCTAACACTAACACAAAACCTAACCCTAACCACTCACACTAAACCTTACCATAAAACTAAGCCCTAAGCCTTACCCTAACCCTAACCCTTATCCCTAACCCTAACGCTAAACCAAACGCCAAACCCTAACCCTAACCACAGCCCTAATTCTAAAACTAGCTCTAAACCTAACGCCTAACACTAATGCTAACCCTAACCATAACACTAAAACTAAACCCCAAACACTAACCCTAACCCAAACCCAAACCCTAACAACCCTAAGCCCTAACCCCTAACCATAAACCTAAACCTAACACTAACCACTAACCCTAACCCTAGCCCCTAACCCTAACCCTAACCCTAACTCCTAATCCTAACCCTAACACTAACCATAACGCCAAACCCTAACAGGAACCCTAAACCTAACCGTTAACCCTAACCTTAACCATAACACTAACACTAACCCATATCCCTAACACTAAATCCTAACCCTAAACCTAATCCTAAACCCCTAAACCTAACACTATCCCCAAACACTAACCCCAAATCGCTAAACTCAACACAAACCCTATCCCCTCACTGCAAACCTATAACTCTAACCTGAACAGTTAACCCTAAGACTAACCATTAAACCTTACCCTAACCCTAACCCTAAACCTAACCACTAACCCTAGCCCTAAGTCTAATCCTAACCTTAAATCTAAACCTATAACTAAACCTTAACCCTAACCCTAACTCCTAATCCTAAACCTAAGCATACCAGTAACGCAAAATAAAACCTAATGCTAACCCTAACAGCTAAACCTAACCGTAACCCTAACCCTTAACCCTAACCTTAAGCCATAACTCTAAACTTAACCCTAACCCTAACACCAAAACCTAACGCTTACCCTAAAAGTGTCCCCTAACCCTACGCTAACCCTATCCCCTAACATGAACCCTAACTCTAAACCCTAACCCTAACCCAAGCCCTAACTCTAACCCTAGCTCTAACCTAGCCTTAGCATTAGTCCTAGACCTCACCCTAGCCCTAGCCCTAAGCCTAGACCTAACCATAGCCCTAGTCCAAGCCCTAACACTAACCATAACCTAGCACCAGCCCTAGCCCTAGCCCTAACCGTAGCCCTAGCCCAACCCTAACACTATTCCTAACCCTAAACCTAACCTTAACAACCCTAACCTCTTACAATAACCCTAACCCTAACCCTCACCCAAAAACCCTAACCTCTTACACTAACCCTAAGACAAACCCTAAGCCTAAGCCTAAGCCCAACCCTAACACTAAACCTAACTACAACCCAAAACCTAACACTAGACCCTAACCCTAAAACTAACCCAAACCCTAAGCCCTAACCGTAAAGCTAACCCTAAAAGTAATCCTTAACCCTAAACCTAACCCCCTAACACTAACCCTAACCCTAACCCCTAAACCTAAACCTAAACCTAACCCTAAACCTAACACCAAGCCGTAATCCTAACCCAAAACGTAACCCTAATCATAACCCTAAACCTCACCGCTAACCCTCACCTAAATCCTAAAAACTAACCCTAACCATAACACTAACCTTAACCCTAAACCTAAACCCTAAAACTAATGCTAACCTTAACTGCTAACCCTAACCCTAACTCTAACCCTAAATCTTACCTCTAACCCTCACTGTAACCCTAACACTAACACCTAACCTAACCCAAATTTTTACACTAACCCTAAACCTAAACCTAACGCTAACCACTAACCTTAACACTAAAACCTAATATTAACTGTAACCCTAATGTTAAACCTAACCATAACCCTAATCCTAAATCCTAACACTAACCCTAACCTTAAACATAACCCTAACACTAAACCCTAAACCTAACTCTAACCCTAACCCTAATCCTAACACTAGCCCCTAACCCTAACCCGATCACTAAACCTAACCCTTAACCATAATCTTAACCATAAACCTAACTGGAACCCCTAACCAGAACACTAATAATAACTAACACCAAACCTAACACTATCCCTTACCCCTAAACTTACCACTAAACCCCTAACCCTAACACGAAAACCAAGCCCTAAACTCTAACCCCTAACACTAACACTAACCTCTAACCCAAAACCTCAAATTGTAATCCTAACAGTTAACCCTAAGAATCACCAATAAACCTTACCCTAACTCTAACCCTAAGCCTAACCCCTAACCCAAACCTTAATTCTAACCTTAACCCCAAACCTAAACCTAACCCTATCCCCTAACCGTAACCCTAACCGTGACCATAACCCTGACCCTAATCCCTAACCCTATCCCTAACCCTAAGCCTAAAACCCTAGCCCTAATGTTAACCCTAACTCTTAACCTTAACCCTAACACTAAAACTAACTGTAACACTAAATCTACCCCTTAAGACTAACCCTAAACGTAACCCATAACCACCTAACCCTAACCTTAACACTAACCCCTAACCCTAACCCTCTCTCTACCTCTAACCCCTAACCAAAACACTAACTGCCGCCCCTACCCTGAAAATTAGCCCTAACCCTAGGCCTAAACCATAACCCTAACCCTAGACCTAAGCCTAACCCTCACACTACCCTAGCCCTAGCCCAAACCCTAACGCTAACCCTAGCCCTTGCCCTATCCACAGCCCTAGCCCTAACCCTAGCCATAGCCCTAACCCTAACATTATCCCTAAACCTAACCTTAACCCTAACAACCCTAACCCCTAATACTAAACCTAACACTAACCGTTACCATTACCCTAACCATAAAAGCCCTAACCTGTAACCCTAACCCTAATCATAACCCCTAACACTAACCCTAAACCTAACCGCTAACCCTAATCTTAATGCTAACCCTAAACCTAAACACACACCTAGCCATTACCCCTAACCCTAAACCTAACCCTAACACTAACCGTAGCCCTAAACCTAAGCCTAACGCTAACCTCTAACCCTAAACCTAACCCCCAACACTAACTCTAATCCTAACCATAACCCCTAACCCTAACCCTTATTCTAACATCAACCCCTAAGCATAACCCTAACACTAGCCCCTAACCCTTACCAAAACCCTAACCCTAACCCTTAACCCTAACCTTAACGATAACACTAACCCTAACCTCTAACCCTAACAGTAACCGCTAACCCTAAACCTAACCCTATCCCTTATCCCTAAACCTAACACTAAACCCCTATCCATTACACTAACCCCAAACACAAACCACAAACCCTTAAACTTAACACAAATCCTATGCCTTATCCCCAAAGCTCTAACCCTAAGAAAACAGTGAACCCTAAGACTACTCGTTAAACCTTACCCTAACCCTGACTCTAAACCTAACCACTAAACCTAACCCTAATTCTAACCCTAACCCTAAATCCAAACCTAACCCCAACCCCTACCCTTAAACCCTAACCCTAACCATAATCCGTAACCCTAACTGTAACAGCTAAACCTAACTCTAACCCTAACCGTAACATCTGACCTTAACCCTAAACCCTAACCCTAACCCTAACTCCAAATTCTAAAACTAACCCAAAACTTAACCGCTTACCCTAACCCTAATGCTATAACCTTAACCCTTACCCGTAAAATTAACCCTAACCATAACACCAAACGCTAACACTAATTCTAACCCTAACACTAGATCTAACATAATGCGAATGCCTAACCCGAGTCCTAACCCCTAATCCTAACCCTAACGCTAATGCTAACCCTAAACCTAAACCATAACCGTGACCTTAATCCTAAACCTAACGCCTAACACTAATCTTAATCATATCCCTACCCCCTAACGTTAAACCTAACGCAAACACCTAACCCCTCACCCTAACCCTAACCCTAACCTCTAAACCTATCTATAACCCTAACCATGGCCCTTGTCCTAAAGTTAACACTAACCTTAGCCCTAACCCTCATCCTAACCCTACCCATAGCTGTAGACCTAGCCCGAGCCCTAAATTTAAACTTAAACCTAACCCTAGACCTAACCCTAAACCTAACCCTAAACCTAGCCCTAACCTTAACTGCATCCCTAACTCTAAATCTAGGCCTAGCACCAGCCCTAGTCCTAGCCCTAACCCTAACATTATCCCTAAGCCTAAACCTAAACGTAACCCTAAACCTAGCCCTAGCCCAAGAAGTAAACCTAGCCCTTGCACTAACCTTAAACCTAACCCCACCCCAAACACTAACTCTACGCTAAACCTAGCCCTAGCCCTAGCCCTAAACTAACCCTAGCCCTAACCTTAACACTATCCCTAACCCTAACAACCCTAACCGCTAACACTAAACCTAACCCTAATCCTAACCATAACCCTAACACTAACAGCTCTAACCCCTAACCCTAACCCTAACCCCTAACCCTAACACTAATCCTAAACCTAACCCCTAAACCCAACTCTAATTCTAACCCTAACCCTAAACCTAAACTTAACCCTATCCCCTAACCATAACCCTAAGTCCTAATCCTAACCGTATCCCTAATGCTAACCTTAACCCTAAAACCTAACCCTAACCTATAAACCCTAACCCTACCCCTAACCCTAGACCTAGTCCTAGCCCCAACCCAAACCCTAGCCCTAGCCCTAGCCCTAGCCTTAACCCTAACCCTAGCCCTAGACCTGGCCCTAGCCCTAGCCCTAACCCTAGCTCTAACCCTACCTCTAACCCTAACCCTAACATTGAAACCTAACCGTAACCATAACCATTAACCCTAATCTTAACACTTTACCCTAATCCTAACTTATAAACCTAACACTAACCCCTATCCGTAAACCTTACCCTAACCCTAACTGCTAAATCAAACACTTAACCCCTAACACTAAAACTAACCCAAAACTCTAACCTCTAACCCCTACCCTTAACACTAAAACTATCCCCTATCACCAAACCCTAACCCTAACAATTAACCCTAAGACTAACCATTAAACCTCACCTTAAGCCTTAAACCTAACACTTAACCCTAAACTTAACCCTAACACTTAACCCTAACTGTAACCTTAACCCTAACCCTTAACCCTAAACTCTACCCTAACAGTTAAACTTAACCCTAACCCTTAACATTAACCCTCACCCTAAACCTTAACCCTAATACCAACCCTTAAACTTAACACTAAATCTAACCCTTAACCCCAACCCTAACTCTTAACCCTTAATCCTCACCCTTAACCCTAACCACAAACCAAAACCCTAACACTTAACCATAAACCTATCCTTAACTGTTAGCTTAACCCTAACAAAACACTTAACCATAATACTAACCCTCAACCCTAACCCTAACCTTAACCATAATACTAACCCTCAACCCTAACCCTAACCTTACCTTTAAACCTAATCCTAAACCTTAACAACACCTGACCATAACTGTAAACCCTAACCCCTAACCCTAAAACCGGACCCCTAACCCTAATTCTCACTCTTTTTCCATTCTCAGAGTTAAGCAAGGCTACACTGCATCCAGGCCACGTGTGAGATGAGGCTCCGCCTGAGTCCTGCATTTACAGGCAGGGGCACATGCCCATGGTACGATGGAGTGGGGTCCGTGGGTTTGTAGCCTTGCTAAACTCCAGTTTTGAAGAATTGTGAAAGTCATATATAGGGTCTCTTACATTTACTTATAGAAAGCAACTATTAGGGTGTGCTTTGTAGGCTTGCCTTACTCTAGTTTGGATGAAGTCGGTGAGTCCTACGCATAGGAACGTTAGTATTTAGAGGGAGTATCTATAGGAGGGGTGCTTTCTGGCTTGCTAAACTGTAGTTTGGAAGAAGTTCAAGAGTCATATATAGGAACAATTTCATTCATTCAGAGAAAGCAATTATAAGGAGTTTATTTGTAGGCTTGCTAAGCTCTCCTTTGGAGGAAGTCGAGAGTCCTATAAAGCAACGCTTACATTCACAGAAAGCATATATGGAGGGTGGTTTCTAGGGTTCCTAAACTCTAGTTTGGAAAAAGGAGAAAGTCATGTGTAGGAACGCTTACATTCACTTAGAAGAAGGGACCATTTGCGGGGATTTGCAGTATTGCTAAAATCTTACATTGGAAAAATTGCGGGAGTCATATATAGGAATGTTAACATTCACTTAATGAAAGCAACTATCAGGGGGTGTTTTCCAGGTTTGCTATACTCTAGTTTGGAAGAAGTGCGACAGTCCTATATAGGAAGGCTTACATTCACTCAGAGAGAGCAATTATGGGTGAGTGCATTATAGACATGCTAAACTCTAGTTTGGAAAAATTTTGAGAGCCATGTATAGGAAAGCTTACAGTCATGTAGAGAAAGCAACTACGGGGGTGGTGTGTAGGCTTGCTAAACTCTAGTTTGGAAGAAGGGCCATAGTCATATATATAGGGAGGCTTAAATTCATTCAGAAAAAGCAGCTGTCGGGGATTGGTTTGTAGGCTTACTCAAATCTAGTTTGGAGGAAGAGCGAGAGTCACATATAGGGAGGTTTACATTCAGAGAAAGCTACTGTGGGGGTGCTTTGTAAACATGCCAAACTTTAGCTTGTAATGCGTGCGACAGTAGTGCATAGGAATGCTTAAATTCACTCAGAAAAAGCAAGTACGAGAATGGTATTTGTAGGCATATTAATCTCTACTTTGGAAGACGTTCGGGAGTCACGTACACAGAAGCTTATATTCACTCAGCAAAAGCAACTATTGGGGGGGTTATTTTGGCATGCTAAAGTCTAGTTTGAAAGGAGAATGAGAGTCATATATAGGAACACTTACATTCACTCAGAGAAAGCAACTACGGGGTGGTGTTAGGTACGCATGTTAAACTCTAATTTGGGAGAAGTTCCAGAGTCCTATGTAGGAAAGGTAACAGCCACTTAGAAAAAGCAAGTGTCGACGGGTGGTTTGTAGGCCTGCTAATCTATATTTTCAATGAAGTGTATGTGTCATATATGGGAACGCTTATATTCACTCAGATTAAGCAACGTTGGGGTCGTGGTTTGCAGGCATACTAAATGGTAGAGTTGAGAAGTATGAGAGTGATACATAGAAACGCCTGCATTCACACAGAGAAATCATCTATGGGGTGGTTTCTTTGTAAGAATGCTAATCTCTAGTTTGGAAGAAATTCAAGAGTAATATATAGGGGAAACTTAGAGTCACTTAGAGAAAGCAACTCTCCGGGGGTGGTTTCTAGGCCTGCTAAACTCTACTTTGGGAGAAATTGGAGAGTCATATGTGGGAACGCTTACATTCACTCAGAGAAAGCAATGATGCCGTGGTGGTTTGTCGGCATACTAAACTCTCGTTTCGAAGACGTACAGGTCATATATAGGAACGTTTACATTCAGGCAGGGAAAACAACTGGGGGGGTGGAGTTTTCTAGGCATTCTAAACTCTAGTTTGGATGAAGGGTGAGAGTGATATATAAGAAAGCTTAGAGTTACTTAGAGAAAGCAACTCTCGGGGTGTGGAATGCAGGCCTGCTAAACTCTATTTTGGTTTGTGTGAGACTCATATATGGGAACGACTGCATTACCTTCGAGAAAGAAATGATGTGGTGGTGGCATTTAGGAAAGGTTACAGCCACTTAGAAAAAAAGGAAGAGTCAGCGGGTGGTTTGCAGGCCTCTAAAACGCTATTTTGGTTGAAGTGGAAGTCACATAGTGGAACGCCTACATTCACTCAGAGAAAGCAACGATGGGGGGGGTGGTTTGTAGGAATACTAAATTCTAGTTTGGAACACGTACAAGTCATATACAGGAACGCTTAAGTTCATGCACAGAAAGTAACTATGGAGTGGTGTTTTGTAAGCATGCTAGTCTCTAGTTTGGAAGAAGTTCAAGAGTAATATATAGTAAAGCTTACAGTCACTTAGAGAAAGCAACTCTCTGGGGGTGGTTTGTGGGCCTGCTAAACTCTTCTTTGGAAGAAGTGCGAGAGTAATATATGGGAACGCTTACATTCACTCAGAGAAAGCAACGATGGGGTGGTGATTTGTAGACATATTAAACTTTCGTTGCAAAGACGTATGAGTCACATATAGGAAGTCTTACATTCAAGCAGAGAAAACAAGTATGCAGTGGTGCTTCCTAAGCATGTTAATCTCTAGTTTGGAAGAAGTTCAAAGTAATATATAGGAAAGCTTACAATCACTAAGAAAAAGTAACTCTCGGGGGGTGGTTTGTATGCCTGCTAAACTCTACTTTGCCAGAAGTGCCAGAGTAATACATGGGAACGTGCTCATTCACTCAGAGAGAGCAATGGTGGGGCAATTGTTTGTAGGCACAATAAACCGTAGTTCGGAAGAATTACGAGAGTCATATACAGGAATGCTTACATTGATACAGAGAAAACAACCGTGGGGTGGTGTTTTCTAGGTAATCTATACTCCAGTTTGGATGAAGTGTGAGAGTCATATATAAGAAAGCTTAGAGTTACTTAGAGAAAGCAACTCTCAGGGTGTGGAATGCAGGCATGCTAAACACTATTTTGTTTAAGTGTGAAACTCATATATGGCAAGGCTTACACACACTTAGAGAAAAGAAAGATAGGGTGGTCGTTTGTAGACATACTGAACTGTAGTTTGGAAGAAGTACGAGAGTCATATATGGGAACGCTTACATTCACGCAAAGCAGCTATGGGGTACTGTTTCTACGCATGCTAAACTATAGTTTTGAGAGATTTCTGGACTCATATCTAGGGATGCTTACAGTGACTTAGAGAAAGAAACTCTCGGAGAGTGGTTTTTAGGCCTGCTAAACTCTATTTTCAATGAAATGTAAGAGTCATACCTGGGAACGCTTACATTCACTCAGATAAGTAATGTCAGAGTGCTGGTTTTTAGGCATACTGAACTGTAGTTTGGAAAAAGTAGGAGAATCATATATAGGAATTCTCACAGTCACACTGAGATTCAACTATAGTGTGGTGCTTTGTAGGCATGTTAAAGTGTAGTTCATATATGGGAAAGCTTATATTCACTCAGGTAAAGCAACATTGATTGGAGTGGTGGTTTTTAGGCATACTGAACTACAGTTCAGTTTGGAAAAAGTAGGAGAATCATATATAGGAACCCTTACAGTCATCCAGAGAATTCAGCTATGGGGTGGTGTTTTGTAGGCATGCTAAAGTGTAGTTTGGAAGAATTCGAGAGTCTCATATAGGAAAGATTACAGTCATGTAGAGAAAGCAACTCTCTGGAGGTGGTTGGTAGGCCTGCTAAACTCAAATTTGGGTGAAGTGAGAGTCATATATGGGAACGCTTACATTCACTCAGAGAAAGCAACGATGGGGTATCTGTTTCTAGGCATAATAAACTCTAGTTTGGAAGACGTACGAGTCATATATAAGAACGATTACATTCACGTAGAGAAAGCAACCATGCGGTGGTGTTTTGGAAGCATGTCAATCTCTAGTTTGGAATAACTTCCACAGCAATATACAGGAAAGCCCACCATCACTTAGAGAAAGCAACTCTTGGCGAGTGGTTTGTAGGCCTCCTAAATTCTACTTTGGAAGTAGTGTGAGCGTCATATATGGGAACGTTTACATTCATTCAGAGAAAGCAATGATGGGGTGGTGGTTTGTAGGCACACTAACTGTAGTTCGGAAGTAGGATAGTCATATATAGGAACTCATACATTCAAGCACAGAAAGCAAATTTGGGGTGGTGTTTCGTAGACATTCCAATGTCTAGTTTGGATGAAGTGTGAGACGCATATATAAGAAAGCTCAGAGATACTTAGAGAAAACAACCTTCGGAGTGTGGAATGCAGGCCTGCTAAACTTTATTTTGGTTTAAGTGTGAGACTCATATACGGGAACGCTTACATTCACTTAGAGAAAGCAATTATAGGGTGGTGTTTTGTGGGCATATTGATCTGTAGTTTGGAAGAAGTACTAGTGCCATATAAAGGAAGTCTTACATTCATGCAAATAAAGCAAGTATGCGGTGATGCTTTGTAAGCATGTTAATCTCTAGTTTGGAAGAAGTTCAAAGTAATATATAGGAAAGCTTATAGTCACTTAGAAAAAGCAACTCTCAAGGGGTCGTTTGCAGGCCTTCTACACTCCACTTTGCCAGAAGTGCGAGAGTAATATACGGGACCCTTTACATTCACTCAGAGAGTGCATTGGGGTGGGGATGTGTGTAGGCATACTAAATTGTAGTTCGGAAGAATTACGAGAGTCATATATAGGAATGCTTACATTGATACAGAGAAAACAACTGTGGGTTGGTGTTTTCTAGGTAATCTATACTCCAGTTTGGATGAAGTGTGAGAGTCATATATAAGAAAGCTTAGAGTTACTTACAGAAAGCAACTCTCAGGGTGTGGAATGCAGGCCTGCTAAACTTTATTTTGGTTTAAGTGTGAGACTCATATACGGGAACGCTTACATTCACTTAGAGAAAGCAATGATGAGGTGGTGGTTTGTAGTCATACTGAACTGTAGTTCGAAAGAAGTAGGAGAGTCATATATAGGAATGCTTATGTAACGTAAAGCAGCTATGAGGTAGTGTTTGTACGCATGCTAAACTATAGTTTTGAGAAATTTCGAGTCATATCTAGGGATGTTTACAGTGACTTGGAGAAACTCTCGGAGAGTGGTTTCTAGGCCTGCTAAACTCTATTTTCAATGAAATGTAGGAGTCATATATGGGAACGCTTACATTGACTCAGGTAAAGCAACGTCGGAGTGCTGGTTTTTAGGCATACTGAACTATAGTTTAGAAAAACTAGGAGAATCATATATAGCAACCCTTACAGTCACGCAGAGAATTCAACTATGGGGTGCTGTATTGTAGGCATGCTAAAGTGCAGTTTGGAAAATTCGAGAGTCTCCAGTGGGAAAGGTTACAGTCATGTAGAGAAAGCAACACTATGAAGGTGGTTTGCAGGCCTGCTAAACTCAAATTTGGGTGAAGTGTGAGAGTCATATATGGGAACGCTTACAGTCACTCAGATAAAGTAACGTCAGAGTGCTGGTTGTTAGGCATACTGAACGGTAGTTTAGAAAAAGTGGGAGAATCATATATAGGAACGCTTACATTCACGCAGAGAATCAACTATGGGGTGGTGTTTGTAGGCATGCTAAAGTGTAGCTCCTATATGGGAAGGCTTACATTCACTCAGATAAAGCAATGTTGGAGTGGTGGTTTTTTAGGCATACTGAACTGTAGTTTTGGAAACGTAGGAGAATCATATATAGGAATGCTTACAGTCACGCAGAGAATTCAACTTTGGGGTGGTGTTTTGTAGGCATGCTAAAGTGCAGTTTGGACGAATTCGAGAGTCTCATACAGGAAAGATTGCAGTCATGTAGAGAAAGCAACTCTCTGGAGGTGGTTGGTAGGCCTGCTAAACTCTAATTTGTGTGAAGTGTGAGAGTCATATATGCGAACGCTTACATTCACTTAGACAAAGCAACGATGGGTTGTTGATTTGTAAGCATACTAAACTAGTTTGGAAGGCGTAGGTGTCATATATAAGAACGATTACATTCACATAGAGAAAGCAACTATGGGTGTTTGCAAGCATGCTAATTTCTAGTTTGGAAGAGGATCAACAGTAATATATAGGAAAGCTCACAGTCACTTAGAGAAAGCAAATTCTGCTTTGGAAGAAGTGCGAGAGTCATATATGGGAACGATTACAGTCATTCAGAGACAGCAATGATGGGGTGGTGGTTTGTAGGCACACTAAACTGTAGTTGGGAAGAAGTAGGGAACTGTATATGGGAACTCATATTCCCGCAGAGAAAGCAACTTTGATGTGCTCTTTCCTAGACATTCTAAAGTCTAGTTTGGATGAAGTGTGAGAAGCATATATAAGAAAGCTCAGAGTTACTTAGAGAAAGCAGCTCTCGGCGTGTGGAATGCAGGCCTGCTAAACTCTATTATCGTTTAAATGTGAGACGCATATATGGGAAGGCTTACATTCACTTAGAGAAAGCAATGATAGGGTCGTGTTTTGTAGGCACACTGAACTGTAGTTTGGAAGACGTACGAGTCATATATAGGAACGTTTACATTCACGCAGAGAAAGCATCTATAGGGTGGTGTTTTGCAAGCATGCTAATCTCTAGTTTGGAAGAAGTTCCATAGTAATATATAGGAACGCTCACCGTCACTTAGAGAAAACAACTCCCGGGGGGTGGTTTATAGGCCTACGACACTCTATTTTCAATGAAGTGTAAGTGTCATACGGGAACGCTTATATTTATTCAGAGAAACCAACATTGGGGTGGTGGTTTGTAGACATAATGAACAGTAATTTGGAAGAAGTACGAGAGTCATATATAGGAAGGCTTAAATTTACTTAGGGAAAGCAACTATGGCATGGCGTTAAGTAAGCATGGTAAATTCTAGTTTGGAAAAAGTTCCAGAGTCCTGTGTAGGAAAGGTAACAGCCACTTAGAAAAAGAAAGTGTCAGCGGATTGTTTGCAGGCCTGCTAAACTCTATTTTGGTTTGTGTGAGATCCATGTATGGGAACGCTTACATTCACTTAGAGAAAGCAATAGAGTGTGGTGTTGTTTAGAAAAGGTAACAGCCACTTGGAAAAAGGAAGTGTTGGCCGCTGGTTTGTAGGACCGCAAAACTCTTCTTTGGTTGAACTGGGAGCCATATATGGGAACGCTTTCATTCACTCAGAATGCAACGATGGAATGGTGGTTTGTAGGCATACTAAACTCTGGTTTGGAAGATGTACGAATTATATACAGGAACACATTCACGCAGAGAATTCAACTATGCGATGGTGTGTTGTAGGATGCTAAAGTGTAGTATGGAAGAAGTTCGAGAGTCTTATATAGGAAAGATTACAGTCGCTTAGAGAAAGCAACTCTCGGCGTGTGGTTTGTAGGCCTACTAAACTCTACTTGCAAGAAGTGCGAGAGTCATACATCGTAACGCTTACATTCACTTAGTGAAAACAATTATGGGGCGGTGGTTGGTAGGCACAGTAAACTGTAGTTCGGAAGCACGAGAGTCATATATAGGAACACTTACATTCTGGCAGAGAAAGCACCTGTAAGGTGGTGTTTTCAAGCGATTCTAAACTCCAGTTTGGATGAAGTGTGAGAGTCATATGTAAGATAGCTTACAGTTACTTAGAGAAAGCAACTCTCGGATTTGGAATGCAGGCCTGCAAAACTCTATTTGGGTTTAAGTGTGAAACTCATATATGGGAACGCTTACATTCACTTTGAGAAAGCAATGTTGAGGTGGTGATTTGTAGGCATACTGAACTGTAGTTTGGAAGAAAAACGAGCGTCATATTTGGAATACTTACATTCACACAGAGAAAGCAACTTTGTGGCAGTGATTGTACGCAGTGTTTGTGGTTTTGAGAAATTTCGAGAGCTAGGGATGGTTCCAGTGACTTAGAGAAAGATATCCTCGGAGAGTGGTTTCTAGGCCTGCTAAACACTATTTTCAATGAAATGTAAGAGTCATATATGGGAACGATTACATTCTCTCAGATAAAGTAATGTTGGAGTGGTGGTTCTTAGGCATACTGACCTGTAGTTTGGAAAAAGTAGGAGAATCATATATAGGAAAGCTTACAGTCACATAAAGAAGTCGACTAAGAGGTGTTGTTTTGTAGGCATGCTAAAGTGTAGTTTGGAAGAATTCGAGAAGCTCATATAGGAAAGATTACAGTCACGTGAAGAAAGCAACTCTCTGGAGGTGGTTTGTAGGCCAGCTAAACTCTAATTACGATGAAGTGTGAGCTCATATAAGGGAATGCTTACATTCTTTCAGAGGAAGCAACGATAGGGTGCTGGTTTGTAGGCATACTAAACTCTAGTTTGGAAGACGTACAGGTCAAATATAAGAAGGCTTACATTCATGCAGAGAAAGGAACTATGAGGTGGTGTTTTGGAAGCATGATAATCTCTAGTAGGGAAGAAGTTTCATAATAATATATAGGAAAGTTCATGGTCACTTACAGAAAGCAAAACTTGGGGCATGGTTTGTAGGCTAAATCCAACTTTGGGAGAAATTCCAGTGTCCTATGTAGGAAAGGTAAAGGCCACTCAGAAAAAACACGTGTCGGCAGGTGGTTTGTACGCCTGATAAACTCTATTTTCAATGAAGTGTATGTGTCATAGATGGGAACTCATATTCACTCAGAGGAAACTACGTTGGAGTCGTGGTTTGTAGGCAGACTAAATTGTAGTTGGGTAAAATTACGAGTGATACATAGAAACGCTTACATTCACGCAGAGAAAGCATCTATGGGGTGGCTTTTTTGTAAGAATGCTAATCTCTAGTTTAGAAGTTCAAGAGTAGTATACAGGGAAACTTACAGTCACTTAGAGAAAGCAACTCTCGGGGGGTGGTTTGCAGGCCTGCTAAACTCTGCTTTGGAAGAAGTGCCAGATTCACATAACGGGAACGCTTGCTTTCACTCAGGGAAAGCAATGATGGGGTGGTCGTTTGTAAGCACACTAAACTGTAGTTCAGAAGAAGTACTAGAGTCATATATAGGAACGCTTACATTCACGCACAGAAAGCAAATTTGACTGGTGTTTTCTAGGCATTCTAAACTCTAGTTTGGATGAAGTGTGAGAGTCATATATAAGAAACCTTAGCGTTACTGAGAGATAGCAACTCTCAGGTTTGGAATGCAGGCCTGCTAAACTCTGTTTTGGTTTAAGTGTGAGACTCATATTTGGGAACGCTTACATTCACTTAGAGAAAGCAATGATGGGGTGGTGATATGTAGTCACACTAAACTGTACTTTGGAAGAAGTACTAGTCATATATGGCTTTCGCACAGAGAAAGCAACTATTGGGTATGGTTTGTAAGCATGCTAAACTATAGTTTGTAGAATTTCAAGATTCATATATAGGGACCCCTACAG
Source organism: Lemur catta (assembly GCF_020740605.2). Lineage (NCBI taxonomy): Eukaryota > Metazoa > Chordata > Mammalia > Primates > Lemuridae > Lemur > Lemur catta. Next base: position 2,180,010 of record NW_025423850.1, on the reverse strand, counting down.
TGACAGAGAGAGCGACTCTCCAGGGGTGATATGTAGGTCTATGACACTCTATTTTCAATGAAGTGTAAGTGACATATATGGAAACTTTCATATTCAATAAGAGAAAGCAATATTAAGTTGGTGATTTGTAGGCATAATGAACTGTAGTTTGGGAGAAGTACGATCATTTACATTCACGCAGTGAAAGCAACTACAGGGTGGTGTTAGGTAAGCATGCTAAACTCTAGTTTGGGAGAAGTTCCACAGTCATACCTAGGAAGGGTAACAGCCACTTAGAAAAAGCAAATGTCGGCAGCTGGTTTGCAGGCCTGCTAAACTCCATTTTCAATGAATTGTATATGTCGTATATGGGAATGCTTCTATTCACTCAGAGAAAGCAACTTTGGAGTCGTGGTTTGTAGGCAGATTAAATTGTAGTTGGGAAGAAGTACGAGTGAAACATAGAAACGCTTACATTCACGGAGAGAAAGCATCTATGGGGTGGCTTTTTTGTAAGAATGCTAATCTCTAGTTTGGAAGAAGTTCAAGAGTAATATATAGGAAAGCTTACCGTCACTTAGAGAAAGCAACTCTCGGGGGGGTGGGTTGTAGGCCTGCTAAATTCTACTTTGCAGGAAGTGCGGTAATCATATATGGGCACGCTTACATTAACTAAGAGAAGACAATGATAGGGTGGTGGTTTGTAGGCACCCTAAACTGTAGTTCGGAGGTACGAGAGTCATATATAGGAACGCTTACCTTCACGCAGAGAAAGCAACTGTGGGGTGGTGTTTTCTAGGCATGTAAACTCCAGTATGGATGAGAGTCACATATAAGAAAGCTTAGAGTTACTTAGAGAAAGCAACTCTCGGGGTGTGGAATGCAGGCCTGCTAAATTCTATTTTGGTTTAAGTGTGAAAGTCATATATGGGAACGCTTACATTCACTTAGAGAAAGCAATGATGGGCTGGTGGTATTCAGGAAAGATAACAGCGACTTAGAAAAAGGAAGTTTCGGCGGGAGGTTTGTAGGCCTGCACAACTCTATTTTGGTAGAAGTGGAGTCGTATATTGGAAAGCTTTCATTCACTTAGAGAAAGCAATGATGGGGTGGTGGTTTTTAGGCATACTGAACTGTAGTTTGAAAGAAGTACGAGAATCATAGGTAGGAATGTTTACATTGAGGCAGAGAAAGCAACTATGTGGTATTGTTTCTACGCATGCTAAACTATAGTTTGGAGAATTTTGATTTTTATATATAGGGTATCTTACAGAGACTTAGAGAAAGGAACTCTCTTGGAGTGGTTTCTAGGTCTGCTAAACTCTATTTTCAATGAACTGTAAGAGTCATATATGGGAACGCTTCCATTCACTCAGAGAAAGCGATGGGAGTTGTGGTTTGTAGGCATCCTAAACTCTAGTTTGGAAGAAGTACGAGTCGTATATAGGAACGCTTACATTCCTGCAGAAAAAGCAACTTTCTGTGAGTGAATATAAGCCTAGTCATATATGACTCCTACACTTCATTGAATATAGAGCTTAGCGGGCCTAAAAACAACAACCTGAGAGTTGCTTTTTCTAAGTGACTGTAATCTTTCCTCTATATTACTCTTGAAATTCTTCCAAACTAGGAATTAACATGCCTACCATACACCACCCCATAATTGCTTTGTCTGCATCAATGTAAGTGTTCCTATATATGACTCTCGTACTTCCTCCAAACAGCAGTTCAGTATGCCTTCAAACCACCACACCAACGTTACTTTCTCTGAGTGAATGTAAGCGTTCCCATATATGACTCTCGCACTTCCTCCATAGTAGAGTTTAGCAGGCCTACAAACCACTCCCCAAGAGTTGCTTTTTCTAAGTGCCGTAAGCTTTCCCATGTATGACTCTCACACTTCATCCAAAGTAGAATTTAGAATACCTAGAATACACCACCCCACAGTTGCTTTCTGTGCGTGAATGTAAGCATTCCCATATGTGACTTTCACACTTCTTCCAAAGATAGAATTGAGAAGACCTACCAAGCACCCCCCGAGAGTTGCTTTCTCTAAGTGACTCAAGCTTTCCTATATATTACTCTTGAATTTCTTTCAAAATAGAGATTTGCATGCCTACGAAACACCACCCCATATTTGCTTTCCCTGACTGAATATAAGCCTTCCCATGTGTGGCAGCCACAATTCATCCAAACTAGACTTTTGTGTGGCTACAAACCACCACTACGTCGGTGCTGTCTCTGATTGAATATAAGCGGTCCCATGTATGACCCTCACACTTCATCCAAATTAGAGTTTAGCAGGCCTACCAACCACCTCCAGAGAGTTGCTTTCTCTAGGGGACCGTAATCTTTCCTTTAATATAAGACTCTCGAACTTCTTCCAAACTACACTTTAGCATGCCTACAAAACACCACCCCATAGTTGAATTCTCTGCGTGAAAGTAAGCGTTCCTATAGATGATTCTCCTTGTTGTTCCAAGCTACAGTTTAGTATGCCTACACACCACCACCCCATCATTGCTTTGTCTGAGTGAATGTAAGCCTTCCCATATATAACTCTTACACTTCATTGAAGATAGAGTTTAGCAGTCCTACAAACCACCACGAGAGTTGGTTTCTCTGTCACTGTAAGCTTCCCTAGATACGACTCCCGAAATTCCACCAAACTATTGTTTAACATGTGTAAAAACACCACCCCATAGTTGCTTTCTCTGCGTGAATGTAGGCGTTTCTATATACGACTTGTACTTTTTCCAAACTAGAGTTTAGTATGCCTTCAAACCACTACCCCAATGTTGTGTTCTCTGAGTGAATGTAAACTTTCCCGTATCTGACACATACACTTCATTGAAAATAGAGTTTCGCAGGCCTACAAACCACCCGCCAACAATTGCTTTTTCTAAGTGGCTGTTACCTCCCAAACTAGACTTTAGCATGCCTACCTAACACCACCCTATATGTGTCTCGAAATTCTACCAAAGTAGAGATTAGTATGCCTACAAACATCCCTCCCATAGTTACTTTTTCTGAGTGATTTTAAGCATTCCTGTGTATGACTGACTCACGCTTTACAAGATAGAGTTTTGAATGCTTACAATTCACCCCCATTGTTGCTTTCTCTGAGTGAATTGAAACCTTCCTATGTATGACTCTCGCACTTCTTCCAGACTAGGGTTGAGTAAGCCTACAAACCAATCCCCGACAGCTGCTTTCTCTGAATGAATTTAAGCGTTTCTATGTATGACTATGGCCCTTAGGCTCTCGAAATTTTTTCAAACTAGAGTTTAGCATGCCTACAATGCACCCACCTATAATTGCTTTCTCTCAGAGAATGTAAGCCTTCCTATATATGACTGTAGCACTTCTTCCAAACTAGAGTATAGCATACCTGGAAACCACCCTCTGATAGTTGCTTTCATTAAGTGAATGGTAATATTCCTATATATGACTCCCGCGATTTTTCCAATCTAAGATTTTAGCAATACTGCATTTCCCCGCAGATAGTTCCTTCCTGTAAGTGAATGTAAGCGTTCCTATACATGACTTTCCCCTTTTTCCAAACTAGAGTTTAGGAAGCCTAGAAACCACCCCCACATAGTTACTTTCTGTGAATGTAAGCATTCCTATATATGGCTCAACTTCCTCCAAAGTAGAGCTTAGCAAGCCTACAAATAAACTCCTTATAATTTCTTTCTCTGAATGAATGAAATCGTTCCTATGTATGACTCTCGAACTTCTTCCAAACTAGTGTTTAGCAAGCCTAAGAAACACCCCCCACAGATGCTCCTTCTAACTCAATGCTAACGCTCCTATATAGGACTCACCCACTTCATCCAAACTAGAGTAAGGCAAGCCTACAAAGCTCACCCCAATAGTTGCTTCCTATAAGTAAATGTAAGCAACCCTATATATGACTATCGCAATTTCTCCAAACTGCAGTTTAGCAAGCCTACATACCCACGGACCCCACTCCATTGTACCATGGGCATGTGCCCCTGCCTGTCACGCAGGACTCAGGCGGAGCCTCATCTCACCCATGGCATGGCTGCAGTGTAGGCTTGCTTATCTCTGAGAATGGAAGAGTGAGAATTAGGGTTAGGGTTAGGGGTCGGGGTTTGGTGTTAGGAGTTTTGGTTAGTGTGAGCGTTAGGTGTTAGGTGTTAGGGTTGGGTTTATGGTTAGGGGTTAATGTTAGTGTTAGGGTTAAGGGTTAGGATTAGGGTTAAAAGTTGGTGTTAGGATTATGGGTAAGCTTTAGTGTTAGAGTTAGGGTCAGGGTTAAGTGTTAGGGTGAGGATTATCGGATAGGGTTAAGGTTAAGGGTTAGGATTAGGTTTAAGGGTTAGTGGTAGGGTTAGGGTTAATGGTTAGGGTTCAGTTTAGGGTTAAGGGATAGGGTTAGGCTTTGTGGTTTAGTTTTAGGGTTAGGGCTAAGAGTTCAGTTTAGGTTAGTGTTAGAGCTAAGGGTTATGGTTAGTGTTAGGGGTTAGGGTTAGGATGAGGGTTCCAGGTTAGTGTTAGGGTAAGGAGTTAGGGTTAGGGTTATGAGTTAGGCTTAAGTTTAGGTTTAGGTCTAGGCTTTAGGGTAAGGGTTAGGGTTTAGGTGTTACGTTTATGGGCAGGAGTTTGGGTTACAATTATGGGTTAGGGGCTGTTGTCAGGGTAAGTCATGCATTAAGGTAAATTTACAGGATTAAAGTTAGGGTTGGGTTTATGTGTTACGGTGAGCAATAGATTTAGGGTTAGTTGTTATGTTTACGGGTCAGGTTATGGGTTAGGGGTAGTGTTTATGCTTAGGACAAGGGTCCTGCCTGCAGTAGGGTGGTGGGTTACGGGACTGGGATTGTCTCCGGGAACCCCATCTATTGTACACTGCGTATGGGCCAGTGGGTTTTATGCAGGACACAGCGGTAGAGCCTCCCTTCACGCATGGCATGGGATGATTGCAGGTGTGCTTAACCCTGAGAATGGAAGAAGTGTGATAATTATGGTTATGGTTGGGTTAGGGGTTTGCGGTTAGGCTCAGTGTTCGGGTTAAGGGTTAGGGTTAGTGTTAGTTTTAGGCGGTAGGTGTTAGGGTTAGGGTTAAGGATTAGGGTTAAGTGATAGGTTTAGTATTAGGGTTAAGGTTTAGGGTGAGTGTTAACGGTTACGGTTAGGGTTAAGTGTTGGGGTTAGAGTTAGTTGTTAGTGTTAAGGGTTGGATTAGAGTGAAAGAGTAGGGTTACAGTTAAGGGATAGTATTAGGGTTAAGTTTTAAGGTTAGTGTTAGGGTTAAGGTTTAGGGTTAGGATTAATGGTTAGGGTTAGGTTTAGCATTAAGTGTTAGGGTTAGGATTAGGGTTAACGGTTAAGGTTTAGTTTAGGGTTAAGGGTCAGGGTTATGCTTAAGGGTTAGGGTTAGGGTTAGGGTTAAAGGTTAGACTGAGGCTTAAGTGTTAGGGTTAGGGTTAGGCTTAAGTGTAAGGGTGAGTGTTAACGGTTAGGGTTAGGGTTAGGGGTTGGAGAAGAGGGGTTGGGTTATTGTTAGGGTTAGGGGTTAAGCGGTTAAGGTTTAGTGTTTGGCGTTAGTGTTAGGGTTAGGGGTTAACTGTTAGGTTTAGGTCATAGGGTTAGGGTTAGGGTCAGGGTCAGGGTTAGTGTCAGGTTCAGCGTCAGGGTCAGGGTCAGGGTTAGGGTCAGGGTTAGATTCAGGGTCAGGGTCAGGGTTAGGGTCAGGGTTAGGGTCAGGGTCAGGGTTAGGGGTTATTGTTAGGGTCAGGGTCAGGGTCAGGTTTAGGGTCAGGGTCAGGGTCAGGGTCAGGGTTAGGGTCAGGGTCCGTGTCAGGGTCAGGTTTAGGGTTAGGGTTAGGGGTTAGGGTTAGGGTAAGGGTTAGGGTTAGGGTAGGCTTAGGGTTAGGGTCAGGGTCAGGGTTAGGGTCAGGGTTAGGGGTTAGGGTTAGGTTCAGGGTTAGGGTTAGGGTCAGGGTTAGGGTTAGGGTTCGAGTCAGGGTCAGGGTCAGGGTCAGGGTTAGGGTTAGGGTTAGGGTCAGTGTCAGGGTTAGGGTTAGTGTTAGGGTTAGGGTAGGGTTGGGTTAGGGTTAAGGTTAGGTTTAGGGTCAGGGTTAGGGTAAGGGTTAGGGTTAGGGGTTAGGATTTAGGGTTAGGGTTAGGGTTAGGGTCAGGGTCAGGGTCAGGGTCAGGGTTAGGGTTAGGGTCCGGGTCAGGGTCAGGGTTAGGGTTAGGGTCAGGGTCAGTGTCAGGGTCAGGGTTAGGGTCAGGGTCAGAGTCAGGGTTAGGGTTAGGGTTAGGGTCAGGGTTAGTGTTAGGGTTATGGGTTAGGGTTAGGGTTAGGGTTAGGGTCAGGGTTAGGGTTAGGGTTAGGGTTAGGGTTAAGGTTAGTTTTAAGGGTTAGAGTTAGGGTTTAGGGTTAGGGTTAGTGGTAGGGTTAGGTTTAGGTTTAGGGTTAGGGGTTAGGGTTAGGGATAAGGTTAGGGGTTATGGTTATGGTTAGGGCTTAGGGTTAGGGGTTAAGGTTAGGGCTAGGGTTAGGGTTAGACCTAGCTTTAGGGTTAGCGTTATGGCTAGGGCTAGGGCTAGGGCTAGGTCTAGAGGTAGGATTAGTGCTAGGTCTAGGGTTGGGTTAGTGCTAGGTTTAGGGTTAGTGTTAAGGTTAGGGCTAGGGTTAGGGCTAGGTTTAATGTTAGGCTTAGGGTTAGGGTTAGGGTTAGGTTTATGTGTTAAGGTTAGGGGTTAGGGTTAGTGTTTGGATTAGGATTAGGGTTAGGGTTAGCATTAGGGCTTAGTATTAGGGTTAGGGTTAGTGTTAGGGGTTATGGTTACGGTTAGGGTTAGGTTAGGGATAGCGTTACGTTAGGGTTAGGGTTAGGGTTAGGTGTTAGGCCTATGGTTTGGTATTAGTGTTGTTATGTGTTAAGTGTTAGGTTTAGGGGTTAGGGTTAGGGTTATGTTTAGGGTTAGAGGTTAATGTTAGCATTAGGGTTTAGGGTTAGTGTTAAGGTTTAAGATTAGGGTTAAGAGTTAGTGTTAGTGTTAGGTTTAAAGGTTAGTGTTAGGGTTAACCTTTACGGTTAGGTTTAGGGTTAAGGGTGAGGTTTAGGTTTAAGGTTAGGGTTTAAGGTTATGGTTAGGGTTAAGTGTTATGGTCAGGATTAGGGTTAGGGTTAAGTTTTAGGTTGAGGGTTAATGGTTAGGGTTAGGGTTAACGGTTAGGTTTAGGGTTTAGGTTTAGTGTTAAGGTTTCATGTTTGTGTTAAGTTTAGAGTTAATGTTTTTGTTTAAGGTTAGGGGTTAGGGTTAGATTTAGGGTTCATGGTTAGCGTTAGCATTAGGGGTTAGCTTTAGTGTTAAGCGTTAGGGTTACTATTAGGTTTAGGTCTAGGCATTAGGGGAAGGGTTAGGATTAAGCTTAGGTGTTGGTGTTGGGGTTTTGGTTGGGTTTCGGTTTAGGGTTGGGGTTGAGGTTACGGTTATGTTTAGGGTTAGCAGTTGGGGTTGAGGATGGGGTTGGGTTAAGGGTTGGGGTTAATGTTAGGGTTAGGGGTTAGGGTTAGGGTTGGGTTTAGGGTTCGGGGTTAGGGTTATGGTTAGTGTTAGGCGTTAGGGTTAGAAATTAGGGTTAGGGTTTAGAGTTAGAGTTAGGATTAGTGTTAGGGTTAGGGTAAGGAGTTAGAGGTTAAGGTTAGTGTTAGGGTTAGGGGTTACGGGTTAGGTATAGGGTTAGGGTTAGGTATTAACTTTAGGGTTAGGGTTAGTGTTAGGTTTTAGGGTTAGTTTTAGGATTAGATTTAGGGGTTAGGGTTACGAACAGGGTTAGGGGTTAGGATTTGGGTTTAGGTTTAGTGTTAAGGTTAGTTCTTAGTGTTAGAGTGAGGGTTAGGTGTTAGTGTTAGGTTTAGGGTTTAGGGGTTCTGGTTAGCATTAGGGTTAGAGGTAAGTTCAGGGTTATGTTTAAGTTTAGGTGTTAGGATTAGGGTTAGATTTAAGTGTTAGCGTTAGTGTTAGGGTTTGGAGTTAGGGTTAGTTTTAGGGTTTGGGATTATCTTTAGGGTTAAAGGTTAGGATTAAGGTTTGTGTTAGGGTTCGGGGTTACATTTGGGGTTAAGTTTAGGGTATGGTTAGGGTTACAGTTATGCATTAGTGTTAGAACTTTGCAAGAGGGTTTAGAGTTAGGGGAAAGCTAAGTGTTAGGGTTAGGGTTAAGTGTTAAAGGTTAGGGGTTATGGTTATGGTTAGAATTAGGGTTAGGTGTTACAATTAGGGTTAAGGTTAGGGTTATGTGTTAGTGATAGTTTTAGGGTTAGGGTTAGGTGTTAGGGTTAGGGTTAGGGTTAGAGTTAGCGGTTAGGTTTATGGTTTGGGGTTAGTGTTAGGGTTAGCATTAAGGTTTAGTCTTAGAGTTAGGGTTAGGTTAGGTGTTATGGGTTCTGGTTGGGGTCAGTGTTAGGGTTAGGTTAGGGTTAGGATGAGGGTTAGGGGTTAGTATTATGGTTAGGATAGGCGTTACAGTTAGGATTAGGGTTGAGGGTTAGGGTTATAGTTAGGGTTAGGGGTTAGTGTTAAGGTTCAAGGTTAAGATAAGGGTTAAGATTAAGTGTTAGGGTCAGGTTTAACAGTTAATGTTAGGGTTAAGGTTTAGGGTTAGGGGTTTTGGTTAGGCTTATGTTTACAGGTTAGGGCTGGGCCCCACTCCATTGTACACATGGGCATGAGCCTCAGCCTTTCCTGTAGGACTCAGGGACAGAGCCTCATCTCATGTATGGCATGGGTGGATTGTAGGCTTCCTTAACTTTTGAAATTGAAGAAGTCTGAGAATTAGATTTAGGGTTAGGGTAAGGGGTGAGGATTAAGGTTAGGGTTAGGTGTTAGGGACTAGGATTAGGTTTAGGGGTTACGGTTAGAGGTTAGAATTAGGGTTAGTGTTACTGTTAAGCTTAGGGATTAGGACTATGTTTAGTGGTTAGGTTTAGGTTTAGGGTGAGGGTTTATGGTTAGGGTTAGGGATTAGGCTTAATGTTAGCAGTTAGACTCATGGGTTATTTTTAGGGTAGGGATTTGTGTTAGTGTTAGAGTTAGGGCTTATGTTTACTGATTAGTGTTAGGGCAAAGGCCCTGTCTAATCTATGGGGCACTGGTGGTGTGGAGCATGGCTGCATCCCCACTCCATTGTACCCTAGGCCTTCGGCTCTGAGTGTCACGCCGGACTCAGGCAGAGCCTCATCTCACGCATGGCATGGCTATATTGTAGGTTTGCTTAACTCCTAGAATGGAAGAACTGTGAGCAATAGATTTAGGGTTAGGATTAGGGTTAGGGTTTATGATTACGTTTAGTGTTAGGGTAAAGGGATAAAGTTAGGAATATGGTTAGGGTTTGGGGCTAATGTCAGTGTTACAGCTAGGGTTTTGGGTTAGGGGTTAGGGTTAGGGTCATTGTTTGGTTAGGGTTAGGGCTAGGTTCACTGTAAGGGGTAGCATTCAGGTTAGGTTTGTAGTTAGGGTTAGGGTGAGCGTTAGCATTTTAGGGTTAGTGTTAGTGGTTAAGTATTACACTTTTGGTTATGGGTTTGTGTTAGAGTTAGGGGTTTGTGGTTGGGATTAGTGTTAGAGTTAGGGATGAGGCTTAGTTTGAGAGGTTAGCCTTAAGCTTAGGGTTAGGTTTAGCCTTAGGGTTAGAGTTAGGGGTTAGAGTTAGGCCTTAGGGTTAAGGCATGGGACCTATATGCTCTATGCAAAGTCGGGACAGGGAGCATGGCCTGTAACCGACTCCTTTGAACCCAGGTCATGGGACCCTGGCTCTCATGTGGGATACGGGGGTGGAGCATCATCTCACGCATGGCATGTGTTGGTTGTATTCTTGTTTATCTTTGCGAATGAAAGAAGTGTGAGAATTACATTTAAGGTTGGGGTAATGGGTTAAAATTATGGTAGGGATAGGTTCTGTGGTTAGGGTTAAGGTTAGGGTTTAGAGTTAGTGTTAGGGGTTAAGGTCAAGGGTTAAGTTTAGGGTTAGTGTTAGGGCTTAGATATAGTGGTTAGTTTAAGAGCAGAGGACCTGTATAATCTATGGTGACAGGGATGCGGACAGGATCACCTAGACACCGCACCATCGTACACTGAGCCTTTGGCCCTGACCCTCATGCATGACTCAGGCAGAATCTAATCTCACGCATGGCATTGCTGGGTTGTAGCCTTGCTTAATTCTGAGAATGGAAGAAGTGTGAGAATTAGGGTTAGGGTTAGGGTTTTGGGGTTAGGGGTTAGGGTTAGTGTTAGAGTTAGGGGACAGGGGTTAGGGGTTGGGGTTGGTGTTAGGGTTAGGGGTTAGGGGTTAGGTTTGGGGGTTAGTGTTAGGGCTAGGTTTAGGGTTAGGGGGTTAGTGTTAGGGTTAGGGTTAGTGTTAAGGGTTAGGATTAGGGGTAAGAGTTAGGGGTAAGGTTAGGTTTAAAACCTAGGGTTAGGGTTCACAGTTATGGATAGTTTTAGGGTTAATTGTTAAGGATAGGGTTAAGGTTAAGGGTTAGGGTGGGTGTTATCTGTTAGGGTTAGGTTTAAATGTTAAGGTTAGCGTTAGTTGTTAGGGTTAAGGTTGAGAATTAGGTGTAAGGATTAGGGTTAGTGTTAGGGTTAAGCGTTAGTATTAGGGTTAAGGCTTAGCATTAGGGTTAGGATTAAGGGTTAGGGTTAGGGTTAACGGTTAGGGATAGTTTAGGGTGAAGGGTTATGGTTAGGGTTAGGTTTAACAGTTAGTCTTAGGGTTAAGTGTTAGGTTTAGGTTTAGTGGTTTGGGGTTAGGGGTTAGTGTTATTGTTAGGGTTAGCGGTTAGAGGTTAGGGTTCAGGGTTAGTGTTTGGTTTAGGGGTTGTTTTAGGTTTACGGTTAGGGTTAGGGTTAGGTTTAGGTTTAGTGGTTAGTGTTAGTGTTAGGTGTTAGGGTTAGGGTTAAGGGTTAATGTTCTGCTTAAGGGTTAGGGTTGGGGTTAGGTTTAAAGTTTAGGGTTAGGTTTAGGGTTAAGGGTGAGGTTTAGGGTTAAGGTTAGAAGTTAGGGTTAGGTTTTGGGTTAATTGTTAGGGTTAGGATTAGGGTTCGGCTTAAAGCTTAGGGTGAGGCTTAACGTTTAGGGTTAGGGTTAATGTTTCGGTTTATCATTAGGGTTGGTGTTAAGTGTTATTTTTAGGGTTAGATATTAGTGTTAGGTTTAGGGTTCGTGGTTAGGGTTAGGGTTAGGGTTGGGATTAAGTTTAGGGTTAAGGGTCAGGGTTAGATATAATGGTTTTGGTTGGGGTTAGGGTTAAGATTTAGGGTGACATTTAATGGTTAGTCTTAGGGTTAAGTGTTAGGGTTAGCGTTAGTGGTTTGAGGTTAGGAGTTAGGATTAGTGTGAGGGTTAGGTGTTATGTGTTACGGTTAGGGTTATTGGTTAGGGTTAGGTTTAGGGTTAGCAGTTAGTGTTAGGGTTAGGATTAGGTGTAAGAGTTACGATTAGGTTTAACAGAGTTACGGTTTAGTGTTAGGGTTATGGTTAAGGTTTAGGGTTAGGGTCAGGTTTATGGTTTATGGTGAGTGTTCGCAGTTAGGGTTAGAGGTAAGCGTTAGGGTTAGGGTTAGAGGTTAGGGTTAAGGGTTAGAATTAGGGTTAAGGGTTAAGGTTAGGTTTAGGGATAAGGGTTAGTATTAAGGTAAAGGTTTTGTGTTAGGGTTAGAGTTAAGGGTTAGTGTTAGCGTTAACGGTTATGGCTAGCTTTAGGGTTAAGGGTTAGGGTTAGGATTTGTGGTTTAGTTTTAGGGTTAGGTTTAAGCATTCAGTTTAGGCTTAGTGTTAAAGTTAAGTGTGATTGTTAGGCTTAGCAGTTAGGGTTAAGATCAGGGTTCAGGGTTAATGTTAGGGTAAGAGGTTAGCGTTAGGGGTGGGGTTTATGGTTAAGGTTAGGGTTAGGTCTAGGCTTTAGGGAAAGGTTTAGGGTTAGGTTGTTACGGTTATATTAGGAGTTTGGGTTAGAATTTTGCGCTAGGGGTTGTTGTCAGTGTAAGTGTTATGCATTACAGTTAGGTTAAGCGGTTAAAGTTACGGTTACAGTTAGGTTTACTTGTTAAGGTGAGCAATAGGGTTAGCGTAAGGTGTTAAGTTTAGGGTTAGGGTTATGGGTTAGGAGTAGTGATTATGCTTAGGGCATGGGCTCTGTATGCACTAGGGGTGGTTAGGGTGCTGGGATTGTCACCAGGAACCCCCTCTACCATACTCTGGGTATGAGCTCCTGGGTCTCATGCAGAACACAGTAGCAGAGCCTCCTCCAGAGGATTGTAGGCTTTCTTAACTCTGAGAATCAAGAAGTCTGAGAATTAGATTTAGGGTTAGGATTATGGTTAGGGTTAAGGATTAAGGTTAGCGTTAGGGTGAGGGCTTCGGGTTAGTGGTTAGGGTAAGTGTTAGGGTGCTTGTTTGTTTAGGGTTAGGGCTAGAGATGTTGTAAGTGGTAGTGTTAGGCTTAGGGTTATCATTAGGCTTAGAGTTAGTGTTTTACAATTAGTGTTATGGTTTAGGTACAGTTGTGGTTATGGGTTAGGGTTAGATTTAGGGGTTAGAGGTTGGGTTTAGCGTTAGGGTTAGGGTTAGGGTTAGGGTTAGCAATAGGGTTAGGTTTAGGTGTTATGGTTAGGGTTAGGGGTAGCGGTTAAGTTTAGGGATTAGGGTTAACGCATGGGCCCTATCTGCTCTATGTGGGGTCGGGTACAGGGAGCATCACCGGGACCCCACTCCATTGTACCCAGGGCATGGGACCCTGCCTCTCACTTGGGATACTGGGGCGGAGCCTCATCTCATGCATGGCTTGGGTTGGTTGTAAGCTTACTTATGTCTGCGAATGGAAGAAGTGTGAGAATTACATTTAGGATAATGGTAATGGGTTAGGATTATGGTTAGGGTTAGGGATTAGGAGTAGGTTAAGTGTTTAAGGTTAGGTTTAGGGGTTAGAGTTAAGGTTAGGGGTTACAGTTAAGGTTAGGGATTAGAGTTAGGGTTGGCTGTTAGAGTCAGGGGTTAGGTTTAGGGTTAGGTGTTAGGGTTTGTGTCAGGGCTTAGATTTAGCGGTTAGTTTAAGGGCACAGGACCTGTCTATCCATGGTGAGAGGGGGGTGGGCAGGGTCACTGTGACACCACTCCATCGTACCCTGGGCCTAGGGCCCTGACTGTCATGCAGCACTCAGGTGGAGCCTCATCTCATGCATGGCATGGCTGGATTACATGTTTGCTTAGCTCCGAGAATGGAAGAAGTGTGAGAAACAGGGTTAGGGTTAGGGTTAGGGTTAGGGTTAGGAGTTAGGGGTTAGCGTTAGTGTTAGTATTAGGGATTGGGGGTTGCGGTTAGCATTACAGTTAGGGTTTAGGGGTAGGGTTAGGATTAAGGTCATTGGTTACGGTTAGCATTAGATGTTAGGTTTAGCATTAGGGTTAGGGTTGGGTGTTACGTTTAGGGTTAGGGTCAGGAATTAGGTTTACGGATTCAGCTTAGGACATGGGCCCTATATGATCTATCAGGGGTGTGGAAATGAGAAGATCGCTGGGGTCCCACTCCATCGTACCCTGGATCTTGGGCCCAGACCTACATGCAAGAATACATGGAGCATCATCTGACGCATGGCATGGCTGTATTGTAGGCTTCCTTAACTCTGAGAAGGGAAGAAGTGAGAGAATTAGGGTTAGGGTTATGATTAGGGGTTTGAGGTTAGGGGTCAGGGTTAGTCGATAGGGGTTAGGGATTGGGGTTAGTGTTCAGGTTGGGGGTTAGCTTTTAGGTTTCGGGGTATGGTTAGGGTCAGGTTTAGGGGTTAGTGTTAGGGTTAGGTTTAGGGCTTAAGGTTAGGGTTAGGGTTAAGGGTTAGGATTAGGGGTAAGGGTTAAGGTTACCATTAAGTTTAAAAGTTAGTGTTAGGGTTAATGGTTACTGTTAGGTTTAGAAGATCACTGGGGCCCCACTTCATCATATCCTGGGCCTTGGGCCCAGACCTACATGCAAGAATACATGGAGCCTCATCTCACGCATGGCATGGCTGGATTCTAGTCATGTTTAACTCTGAGAACGGAATAAGTGTGAGAAATAGGGTTAGGGTTAGGGGTTAGGGGTTAGGGTTAGTGTTAGGGTTAGGGCTTAGGGCTTATATTTCGCATTAGGATTAGGGTTTAGGTTTAGGGTCAGGTTTACGGGTAGGGTTAGGGTTAGGGTTTAGGGTTTGGGTTAGGGTTAGGGTAAGGTGTTAGGGTTAGCATTAGATTTTAGGGTTAGCATTAGGGTTAAGGTTAGGTGTTATTTTTAGGGTTAGGGTGAGGGATTAAGGTTTCAGATTCAGGTTAAGACATGGGCCATATATGATCTACTTTGATGAGGAACTGGGAAGATCGTCTGGGCCCCACTCCATTGTACACAGGGCATGGGCCCCAGCCTTTCATGTAGGACACAGGGGTAGAGCCTCATCTCATTGATGGCATGGGTGGATTGTAGGCTTCCTTAACTTTTTGAATAGAAGAAGTCTGAGAATTAGATTTGGGATTAGGGTAAGGGGTTAGGATTAAGGTTAGGGTTAGGTGTTATGGACTAGGATTAGGTTTAGGGGTTACAGTTAGAGGTTAGAATTAGGGTTAGTGTTACTGTTAAGCTTAGGGATTAGGACTATGTTTAGTGGTTAGGTTTAGGTTTAAGATGAGGGACTATAGTGAGAGGTCTTAGGGTTACTGTTAGGAGTTAGGCTCATGGGTTATTGTTGGGGCTAGGGCTTTGGGTTAGTGTTAGGGTTAGGGCTCAGTTCTACTGATTAGTGTTATGGCAAGTGCCCTGTCTAATCTATAAGGCACTGGCAGTGTGGCTGCGTCCCCACTCCATTGTACCCTGGGACTTAGGCTCTGACTGTCACACAAGACTCATGCAGAGCCTCATCTCACGCATGGCATGGCTAGATTGTAGGTTTGCTTAACTCCTAGAATGGAAGAAGTGTGAGCATTAGGTTTATGGTTAGGATTAGGGTTAGGGTTTAGGATTAGGCTTAGTGTTAGGGTAAAGGGATAGAGTTAGGAATATGGTTAGGGTTTGGGGCTAACATTAGTGTTAGGGCTAGGGTTTTGGGTTAGGGGTTAGGGTTAGGGTCATTGTTTGGTTAGGGTTAGGGCTAGGTTCATTGTAAGGGGTAGGGTTCAGATTAGGGTAGTATTTAGGGTAAGGGTGAGGGTTAGCGTTTTAGTGTTAGTGGTAGTGGTTACCCTTTTGGTTACAGGTTTGTGTTAGAGTTAAGGGTTTGGGGTTGGGATTAGTGTTAGGAATAGGGTTAAGTGTTAGTTTGAGAGGTTAGGGTTAAGCTTGGGATTAGGTATAGGGGTTTGGTTTAGCCTTAGGGTTAGAGTTAGGGTTAGAGTTATAGATTAGGGTTAAGGCATGGGCCCTATCTTCTCTATGCAGTGTCAGGACTTGGAGCATGGCCGGGAACACACTCCTTTGTACCCAGGTCATGGGACCCTGGCTCTCATGTGGGATACAGGGGCAGAGCGTCATCTCAGGCATGTGATGTGTTGGATGCAAGCTTGCTTATTTCTTTGAAGGAAGAAGTGTGAGAATTACATTTAGGGTTAGGGTAACTGGTTAGGATTATGGTTAGGGATAGGGTCTCTGGTTAGGGTTAAGGTTAAGGTTTAGGGTTAGTGTTGGGTGTTAGGGTCAGAGGTTAAGTTTAGGGTTAGGGTTTAGGGTTAGTGTTAGGACTTAGATTTAGTGGTTAGTTCAAGGTCACAGGACTTGTCTAATCTATGATGAGAAGAATGCGGACAGGATCACCACGACACCACACCATAGTACCCTGAGCTTTTAGCCCTGACCCTCATGCATGACTCAGGTGGAGTCTAATCTCACGCATAGCATTGCTGGGCTGTAGGTTTGCTTAACTCTGAGAATGGAAGAAGTGTGAGAATTAGCATTAGGGTTAGGGTTAGGGGTTTGAGGTTAGGGGTTAGGGTTAGTGGTTAGGTATTGGGGTTAGTGTTAGGGTAAGGGTGGTTGTTTGGTTAGGGTTAGGGCTAGAGATGTTGTAAGTGGTAGGGTTAGGCTTAAGGTTGTCATTAGGGTTAGGGTTAGGGTTAGTGTTTTAAAGTTAGTGTTTTGGTTTCGGTACTACGGTTATGGTTATGGGTTAGGGTTTGAGTTAGGGAGGAGAGGTTTAGTTTAGTGTTAGGGTTAGTGTTAGTGTTAGCAATAGGGTTAGGTTTAGGTGTTATGGTTAGGGTTAGGGGTAGCAGTTAGGGTAAGAGATTTGGGTTAACGCATGTGCCGTATCTGCTCTATACTGGGTCGGCAACAGGGAGCATCACCGGGACCCCACTCCATTGTACCCCGACAATGGGACCCTGACTGACTTGGGATACTGGGGCGGAGCCTCCTCTCACACATGGCTTGGGTTGGTTGTAGGCTTGTTTATCTCTGCGAATGGAAGAAGTGTTAAAATGACACCTAAGATAAGGGTAAGGGGGTGGGATTATGGTTAGGATTAGGGATTAGGAAGAGGTTTAGGGGTCAGGGTAAGGGTTAGGGGTTAGGGTTAACATTAGTGTTTAGAGTCTGTGTTTGGGGTTACGGTCAGGGGTTAGGATTTGGGTTAGGTGTCAGTGTTAGTGTTAGGGCTTAGATTTGGTGGTTAGTTTAAGGGCACCGGACCTTTTTATCTATGGTGACAGGGGGGAGGCAGGGATGCTGTGACACCACTCCATCGTACACTGGGCCTAAGGCCCTGACTGTCATGCAGCACTCAGATGGATCCTCATCTCATGCATGGCATGTCTTGATTGAAGGCTTCTCTAACTCAGAGATTGGAAGAAGTGTGAGAATTAGATTTAGGGTTATAGTTAGGGTTAGGGGTTGGGTTAGGGTTAGGGTTTAGGGTTCGGGTTAGGGTTAGTGTCAGGAATTAAGGGTAGCATTAGGGTTATGGTTAGGTGTTATGTTTAGAGTCAGAGTCAGGATTTAGTGTTACGAATTCGGGTAAGGACATGGGCCCTATCTGATTCATCAGTGGTGGGGAACTGGGAAGATCGCCAGGGCCCCACTCCATTGTAGCCAGGGCATGGGCCCCTGCCTTTCATGTAGGACACAGGGGCAGAGCCTCATCTCACGCAGGGTATGGGTGGATTGTAGGCTTTCTTATCTTTTCAAACTGAGGAAGTCTGAGAATTGGATTTGGGGTTAGAGTAAGGGGTTAGGATTAAGGTTAGGGTTAGGTTTTCAGGACTCAGATTAGGTTTAGGGGTTACAGTTAGAGATTAGAATTAGTGTTAGCGTTACAGTTATGGTTAGGGATTAGGATTATGTTTTCTAGTTAGGTTTACATTTAGGGTGAGGGGTGATGGTTAGATTTAGGGATTAGGGTTACTGTTTGGAATTAGGTTGATGGGTGTCAGTCAGGGTTTGGAGTTCGGGTTAGTGTTAGCTTAGATTTACTGATTAGTGTCAGGGCACAGGCCCTGTCTAATCTATGGGGCACTGGGTGTGTGGAGCGTGATTTCATCCCCACTCCATCGTACCCTGGGCCTTGGTCTCTGACTGTCTCGTAGGACTGAAGCAGAGCCTCCTCTTACAGATGGCATGGCTAGATTGTAGACTTGCTTGACTACTAGTATGAAAGAAGTGTGAGAATTTGATTTATGGTTAAGATTAGGATTAGAGTTTAGGATTAGTTATAGGGTTAGTGTAAAGGGTTAGGGTTAGGAATATGGTTAGGGTTTGGGGCTAAGGTTAGTGTTAGGGCTAGTGTTTAGGGTTAGGGGTTAGGGTTAGGGTCAGTGTTTGGTTAGGGTTAGGGCTAGGTTCATTGTAATAGGTAGGGTTAGGGTTAGGGTTGTGGTTAGGGTTATGGTGAGGTTTAGCTTTTCAGGGTTAGTGTTAGTGTTTAGGTATTACGTTTTGGTTACGCGTTTGTGTTAGGGTTATGAGTTAGTGATCGGGGTTAGGGTTACTGTTAGGGATGAGGGTTAGTTTGAGAGGTTAATGTTAAGCTTAGTGTTAGGTTTAGGAGTAGATTTAGCAATAGGTTTAGGGTTAGGGGTTAGAGTTAGGCATTAGGATTAAGGCATGGGCCCTATCTGCTCTATGCAGCATCGGGACTGGGAGCATCACTGGGACCCCACTCCATTGTACCCAGGTCATGCGATCCTGGCTGTCATGTGGGACACAAGGGCAGAGAATCATGTCACGCATGGCATTTGCTGTTTGTAGGTTTGGTTATTCCTGTGAATGAAAGAAGTGTGAGAATTACATTTAGGGTTAGGGTAGTGGGTTAGAATTATCGTTAGGCATAGAATCTGTGGTTAGGGTTAAGGTTAGGGTTTAGAGTTAGTGTTGGGGGTTAGGGTCAGGGGTTTAGTTGAGGGTTAGGTATTAGGGTTAGTGTTAGTGCTTAGATTTAGCAGTTAGTTTAAGGGCAGAGGACCTGTCTAATCTATGGTAAGAGGGGTGCGGAAAGGGTCACCGTGACAGCACACCATTGTACACTGGGTCTTGGGCTCTTACCTTCATGCAGGACTCAGGCGGAGTCTAATCTCACACATGGCATGGCTGGATTGTAAGCTTGCTTAACTCTGAGAATGTAAGAAGTGTGAGAATTAGGGTCAGGGTTAGGGTTAGGAGTTAAGGGTTGGAGTTAGTGTTAGGGTTAAGGTTAGGTGTTAGGTTTAGGTGTTAGGGTTAGGGTTAGGTTTAAGGTTAGTGGTTAGTGTTAGGGTTAGGGTTGGGGTTAACGTTAGAGTTAAGGGTTAGGATTAGGGTTAAAGGTTAGGATTAGGGTTAGGGTTAAGTGTTATGGTGAGGGTTAACCATCAGGGTTAAGGATACCTGTTAGGGTTAGGTTTTATGGTTAGGGTTAAGGGTTCAGGTCAGCATTAGGGTTAGAGTTTAGGGTTATAATTATGGTTAGGGGGTTAGAGTTAGGTTTAGGGTTCATAGTTAAGGATAGGGTTAGGGGTTAGTGTTAGGTTTAGAGGCAGTGTTAGGTCTAGGTAATTGTTAGGTTTAGGGTTAAGGGTTTGGGTTAGGTTTAAGGGTTAGGGTTAGGATTAGGGTTAAGTGTTAGTGTTACAGTTAGGGTTTAGGGTTAGGGTTAAGGTTAAAGTTAGGGTTAGGTTTAGGGTTTTTCTTAGGGTTATGTTTAGGGTTATCAGTTTCGGGTTAGGTTTAGGGTTTAGCAGTTACAGTTATGAATAGGATATAAGGTTAGTGTTATGAGATAAGGGTTGTTGTTAGGGTAAAGGTTAGGCATTAACGTTAGGTTAAGGGGTTAGGGTTAGGGTTATGGTTCGGTTTATGTTTTAAGGTGAGCAATAAGGTTACAGTTAGGTGGTACGTTTAGAGTTAGGGTTATGAGTTAGGGGTAGTGTTTATGCTTAGGGCACAGGCCCTGCCTACACTAGGTTGGTGGGTTAGGGGGCTGGGATTGTCGCCGGGAACCCCTTCTATTGTATGCTGGGTATGGGCCCGTAGGTTTCATGCAGTACACAGTGGCAGGGCCTCCTTTCATGCATGGCATGGGAGGATTGTAGTCTTGCTTAACTCTCAGATGGAAGAACTGTGAGAATTATGGTTATGGTTTGGGTTAGGGGTTTGGGGTTAGGGTTAGTGTTAGTGGTTAGGGGTTAAGGGTTAAGGTTAGTGTTAGAGTTAGGGGCTTAGGTGTTAGGGTTAGGGTTAAGGGTTAGGGTTAGGGTTAATGGTTAGGGTTAGTTTTAGGTTTAAGGGATAGGGTTAGGGGTTAGGGTTAGGGTTAGTGTTAAGTATTCAGGTTAGGGTTAGAGTTAAGGTTTATGGTTAGGGTTAGCGGTTAGGGTTAGGATCAGAGTTCAGTGTTAGTGTTAGGGTAAGGGTTTAGGTTTAGGTTTAGGGGTTAGGGTTAGGTTTAGGGTTAGGTCTAGGCTTTAGAGTAAGGTTTAGGATTTAGGTGTTATGGTTATGGCTAGGAGGTAGGGTTAGAATTATGGGATAGGGGTTCTTCTCAGGGTAAGTGTTATGCATTAAGGTTAGTTTAAGGGGTTAAAGTTAGGGTTACAGTTAGGTTTACATGTTACAGTGAGCAACAGATTTATGGTTAGGTGTTTTGTTTAGGGTTTGGGATACGGGTTATGGGTAGTGTTTATGCTTAGGACATGGGCTTTGTCTGCACTAGGGGGGCATATTAGGAGGCTGGGATTGTCGCCCGGAAGCCCTTCTATCCTACGCTGGGTATGGGTCCCTGGGTTTCATGCAGGGCACAGTGGCAGAGCCTTCTTTCACGCATGGCATGGGAGGTTAAGGTTAGGCTTTCTTAATTCTGAGAAAGCAAGAAGTCTGAGAATTAGATTTAGGGTTAGGATTATGGTTGGCGTTAGGGATTAAGATTAGTGTTGGGGTGAATGCTTAGTATTAGGGGTTACAGTTACGACTAGGGTTAAGTTTTGGGTTCATGGTTATGGTTAGGGATATGGGTTAGGGTTATGGTTAGTGGTTAGGGTTAGGGTCAGGGATAGGTCTAGGCATTGGGGTAAGGGTTAGGGTGAGGGTTAGGGTTAAGGTTTATGGATAGGGTTAGGTATTAGGATTATTGTTTAGGGTTAGGGTTAGGCTTAGGTTTTAGGGTTATGGTTTAGGGTTAGGTTTACGGTTGTTTGTAGGGTTATGGTTAGGTTTAGCGATTTAGGGTTAGGGTTAGGTTTTAGGTGTTACGGTTATGGCTAGGAGGTAAGGGTAGAGTTATGGAATAGTGGCTGCTTTTAGGGTAAGGGTTATTCTTTAAGGTTAGGTTAAGGGGTAGGGTTAGGGTTAGGGTTATGGTTAGGTTTATGTGTTAAGGTTAGCAATAGGGTTAGGGTTAGATGTTATGTTTATGATTATGGTTATGGGTTAAATGTAGTGTCTATGCTTAGGGCACGGGCCCTGTCTGCACTAGGGGCATGGGTTAGGGTGCTGGGATTGTTGCCAGGAACCCACTCTATTGTATGCTGGATATGGGCCCTTGGGTTTCATGTAGGACACAGTGGCAGAGCATCCTTTCACGCATGGCATGGGAGGATTGTAGGCTTTCTTAACTCTAAGAATGGAAGAAGTCTGAGAATTAGATTTAGGGTTAGGATTATGGATAGGGTTAGGAATTAATGTTAGTGTTAGTGTGAGGGTGTAGGTTTAGGGGTTAGGGTTAGGGTTAGGGTGGTTGTTTGGTTAAGGTTAGGGCTAGAGATGTTATAAGTGGTAGGGTTAGGCTTAGGGTTATCATTAGGATTACAGTTAGGGTTAGTGTTTTACAGTTAGTGCTATGGTTTAGGTACTACCGTTATGGATACGGGTAAGGGTTAGAGTTAAGGTTTAGAGGTTAGGTTCACTATTAGGGTTAGGGTTAGTAACAGGGTTAGGGTTAGGTGTTATTCTTAGGGTTAGGGGTATCGGTTAGGCTTAGGGATTAGAGTTAATGCATGGGTCCTATCTGCTCTATGCGGGGTCAGGAACAGGGAGCATCACTGGGACCCCACTCCATTGTACCCAGGGCATGGGACCCTGCCTCTCACTTGGGATACTGGGGCGGAGCCTCATTTCACGCATGGCTCAGGTTGGTTGTAGGCTTGCTTATCTCTGCGAATGGAAGAAGTGTGAGAATTACATTTAGGATAATGGTAAGGTGTTAGGATTATGGTTTGGGTTAGGGATTAGGAGTACGTTTAGGGGTTAGTGTTAGGATAAAGGGTTAGGGTTAAGGTTAGGGTTTAGAGTTAGTGTTGGGGGTTAGGGTCCGGGGTTAGGTTTAGGGTTAGCTTTTAAAGTTAATGTTAACGCTTAGATTTAGCGGTTAGTTTAAGGGCACAGGACCTCTCTATCTATTGTGAAAGGGGGTAAGACAGGGTTGCTGCGACACCAATCCATTGTACCCTGGATCTAAGGCCCTGACTGTCATGCAGCCCTCTGGTGGAGCCTCATCACACACATAGGACGGCTTGATTGTAGGTTTGTTTAACTCTGAGAATGGAAGAAGTGTGAGAATTAGACTCAAGATTAGGGTTAAGGTTAGTGTTAAGTGTAGGGTTAGGGTTAGGGTTTAGGGTTTGTGTTAGGGTTAGGGTCAGGGGTTAGGGTTTATGGTTTGTGTTAGGGTTAGGGTCAGGGGTTAGGGTTAGTATGACGTGTTAGAGTTAGGGGATTCAGGTTAAGACATGGGCCCTATCTGATCTATCAGGGGTGAGGAAATAGGAAGATCGCCAGGGCCGCACTCCACCGTACCCAAGGCATGGGTCCCTGAGTTTCATGTAGGACACAGGGCAGAGCCTCGTCTCATGCATGGCATGGGTGGATTGCAGGCTTCCTTAACTTTTCAAACTGAAGAAGTCTGAGAATTACATTTGGGGTTAGGGCAAGGGGTTAGGATTAAGGTTAGCATTGGGTGTTAGGGACTAAGATAGGTTTAGGGGTTATGGTTAGAGATTACAATTAGGGTTAGGGTTACTGTTAGGGTTAAGGATTAGGACTATGTTTAGTAGTTAGGTTTAGGTTTAGGGTGAGTGGTTATGTTTAGGTTTCAGGATTAGGGGTTACTGTTAGGAGTTACATTCCTGGGTTACGGTTTGGGCTAGGGGTTCAGGTTAGTGTTAGCTTAGGTTGAATGATTAGCTTAATGATTAGGGTTAGGGGTTAGGGTTAGGTTTAGGGTTTTTCATTGGGATAAAGTTCAGGTTACTGGTTTAGGGTTAAGGTTAGGCTTTAGGTGTTATGGTTATGACTAGAAGGTAAGGTTAAAGATATGGGATAGGTATTTTTCTTAGGGTAAGGGTTATGGATGGAGGTTAAGGGGTAGGATTAGGGTAACGGTTAGGTTTACATGTTAAGGTGAGCAGTAGGGTTAGGGTTCGGTTTTATTATTAGGGTTAGGGTTATGGGTTAGGGGTAGTGTTGATGCTTATGGCATGGGCCCAGTCTGCAGTAGAAGGGTGGGTTAGGGGGCTGGGATTGTCGCCAGGAATCCTCTCTATCATATGCTGAGAATGGGACCATGGGTTTCATGCAGGACACAGTGGCAGAGCCTACTTTCACGCATGGCATGGGAGGATTGTAGTCTTGTTTAACTCTGAGAATGGAAGAAGTGTGAGAATTAGATTTAGGGTTAAGGTTAAGGGTAGGGTTAAGGTTAGGGTTTAAGGTTTGGGTTAGGGTTAGGGTCAGGGGTTAGGGTTAGCATTATGTGTTAGGGTTAGCATTAGGGTTAAGGTTAGGTGTTATGTTTAGGGTTAGAGTCAGTGGTTAGGGTTACAGATTTGGGTTAGGACATGGGCCCTATATGATCTATCAGCGGTGGGGAAAAGGGAAGATAGCCGGGTCCCCTCTCCATTGTACTCAGGGCATGGGCCCCTGCCTTTCATGTAGGACACAGGGGCAGAGCCTCATCTCACGCATGGCATGGGTGGATTGTAGGCTTCCTTAACTTTGCAAACTGAAGAAGTCTGAGAATTACATTTGGCATTAGGGTAAGGGGTTAGGATTAAGGTTAGCACTGGGTGTTAGGGACTAGGATTAGGCTTAGGGGTTATGGATAGAGGTTAGAATTAGGGATAGATTACTGTTATGGTTAGAGATTCGGATTATGTTTAGTAGTTAGGTTTATGTTTAGGGTGAGGGTTATGTTTAGGTTTCGAGATTAGTGTTACTGTTAGGAGTTAGGTTCCTGGGTTACTATTAGGGCTAGGTGTTCGGATTAGTATTAGGTTAAGTTTAATTATTAGTGTCAGGGCACAGCCCTGTCTAATCTGTGGGGCACTGGGGGTGTGGAGTGTGGTTGCGTCCCCATTCCATCATACCCTGGGCCTTGGCTCTGACTGTCACGCAGGACTCAGACAGGGCCTCATCTCACGCATGGCATGGCTAGATTGTAGGCTTGCTTAACTCCTAGAATGAAAGAAGTGTGAGAATTAGATTTAGGGTTAGGATTAGGGTTAGGGTGAAAGGTTATGGTTAGGAATATCAGGGTTAGGGGCTAACGCTAGTGTTAGGGCTAGGGTTTAGGGTTAGGATCATTGTTTGACTAAAGTTAGGGCTAGGTTCATTGTACGGGATTGGGTTAGGGTTAGGGTTGTGGTTAGGGTTAGGGTTAGGGATAGCGTTGGGGTTAGTGTTAGTGGTTAGATATCATGGTTTTGGTTATGGGTTCATGTTAGAGTTAGGGGTTGTGGTTAGGGTTAGGGTTAGGGATGAGGGTTAGTTTGAGACGTTAGGGTTAAGCTTATGGTTAGGTTTAGGGGGTTGGTTTAGCATTAGGCTTGGGTTATGGGTTAGAATTAGGGATTAGCTTTAAGGCATGGGCCCTATCTGCTCTATTCGGGTTTGAGACTGGGAGCATAGCCGAGTCCCCACTCCATTGTACCCAGGTCATGGGACCCTGGCTCTCATGTGGAACACAGGGGCGGAGCATCATCTGACACATGGCATGGGTTGGTTGTAGGCTTGCTTATTTCTGCAAATGGAAGAAGTATGAGAATTACATTTAGGGTTCTGATAATGGGTTAGGATTATGGTTAGGGATAGGGTCTGTGATTAGTGTTAAGGTTAGGGTTCAGAGTTACTGTTGGGGTTTACGGTCAGTGGTTAGGTTTAGGTTTAGGGGATAGGGTTAGTTTTATGGCTTGGATTTAGTGGTTAGTTTAAGGGCACAGGACCAGTCTAATCTATGGTGAGAGGAGTGTGGAGAGGGTCGCCGTGACACCACACGATTGTACCCTTGCCTTCGGCCGAGACCTACCATCAACGCTCAGGTGGAGCCTCATCTCATGCATGGCATGGCTGGATTTTAAGGTTGCTTAACTCTGAGAATGGAAGAAGTGTGAGAATTAGGGTTAGGGTTAAGGTTAGGGGTTGAGGTTGGGGTTGAGGTTAGGATTGTTGTTAGGGTTCGGGTTAGGGGTTAGGGTTAAGGTTAAGGTTAACTGTTAGGGGTAGAGTTTAGGGGTAGGGATAGGGTAAGGTTAGGGTTATGGTTTAGTGTTACTGTTAGGGTCATTGTTAGGGATAGGGCTGTTGTTAGGGTTAAGGATAAGGTTAGTGGTTTTGATAGCGCTAGTGTTAGGGTGAGAGTTTTTGAGTTAGTGTTAGAGTTTAGGTGTTATGGTTATAAATACGGGTTAGTGTTAGTGTTAAGGGGTAGGGTTTGGGCTTAGGGTTAGGGTTACTTTTAGGGTTAGGTTTAGGGTTTGGTGTTAGCATTAGGGTTAGGATTACGTGGTATGGGTAGGATTAGAGTGATGGGTAAGAGCTAGGGTTTAGGGTTAGGGAATGGACGCTATCTGCTCTATGGGGGGGGTCAGGAACTGGGAGCATTTCTGGTACCCGACTCCATTATACGGAGGGCAAGGGTCCCTGCCTTTCATGTGGAACACAAGGGCGCAGCTTCATTTCACGCTTGGCATGAGGGTATTATAGGCTTGCTTAACTCTGATAATGGAAGAAGTATGAGATTTAGATTTAGGGTTAAGGTTAGGGGTTAGGATTTGGGTTAGGAATAGAGTTAGGGATTAGAGTTAGGGTTAGGAATTAGGATTAGTTTTAGGAGTTAGGGTTAGGGTGAGCAATTACCATTAAGATTAGTGCTTAGGTTTAGTGTTAGGGGTTAGAGTCAGCGGTTTGGTGAGGATTATGTTTAGGGTTAGTGCTTAGGTTTAAAGTTTATGTTTAGACTCGAGCCCTGTCTACTCTATGAGGTCTCAGGGGCGGAGAGCTTCACAGGGATCCCACTCCAGCGTACCCTAGCTATGAGGCCCTGACTCTCACGCAGGACATGGGCAGAGCTTCATCTCACAAATAGCATGGCTGGATTGTAGTCTTGCTTAACTCTGAGAGTGGAAGAAGTGTGAGAGGTTCTGTCAAACACAATGAAGAAAGAGTCATTTCAAGGGAAGAGGTTAACTCTTAGCCTGAGAGGAGTCATGAACAAGAACCCTTCCCTTCACAGAGAGAAAGCCACTATAAAGAGGTGGATTGTAGGATTGTCCTAATGCCTAAAACTAACCCTAACCCCTAATTTGAACCCTAACTCCAATCCCAACCTACACCCGGACTCCAACCCCTAACCTTAACTGTAACCCCAACCCCAACCCTAACCCCAACCACAACTCTAACTTTAACCCTAAACCCTAACACTAACCCCAAACCCCACCCTAGCGCTAAACTTAACCATAACCCCTGACACTAATCCTAACTGTAACCCTACCTCCTAGCCATAACCGTAACACTTAAACCCTAACCCTAAACCATTAACCCTAACCACAACCCTACAAACAACCGTAACCCTAACCCTAACCCCTAGGCCTAACACTAACCCATACCCCTAAACCTAAACCCAACCCTAATCGTCACCCTAACTCTAATCCTAACCCTAACATTAACCCTAACCATTAATCCCTAACCCCTAACCCAACCACTAACCCTAATCCCCTAAACCTAACCCTAACCCTAATTCTCACACTTCTTCCATTCTAAGAATTAAGCAAGTCTAAAATCCAGCCATACTATGCATGAGATGAGGCTCCGCCTGAGTCTTGCATGTAGTTCTGGGCCTAATGCAGGAGTAAAATGGGGTGGTGTCATGGAGATCCTCTCCGTACCCCTCTCACCATAGATTAGACAGGTCCTGTGCCCTTAAACTAACCACTAAATCTGAGCCCTAACACTAACCTTAACCCCTAACCCTGAACTTAACCCCTGACCCTAACACCCTACACTAACTCTAAACCCTAACCTTAACCCTAACCACAGACCCTATCCCTAACCATAATCCTAACCAGTTACCCTAACCCTAAATGTAATTCTCACACTTCTTCCATTCGTAGAAGTAAACAAGCCTACTACCAACACATGCAATGTGTGAGATGATACTCCACCCCTTTATCCCACATGAGAGCCAAGGTCCCATGAACTGGGCACAACCAAGTGTGGTCCCGGCGATGCTCCCAGTCCCGACCCCACATAGAGCATATAGGGCCCATGCCTTCATCCTAATTCGTCACTCTAACCCCTAACCCTAAGCCTAATGGTAAACCTATAAACTAAACCTAACCCTCAGCTTAACCCTAACCTCTCAAACTAACCCTCATCCCTAACCCTAACCCCAACCCTTAACGCCTAACACTGCCACAAACCCGTAACCAAAACTATAATACATAAAAACTAACACTAACCCTAAAACGCTATCCCTAACTCTTACCCTAACCACATCCCTAAACCTAACACTACCCCTTATAATGAACCTAGCCCTAACCCTAACCAAAAAACGACCCTCACCCTAACCCCAACCCTAAACCCTAGCACTAACACTAACGTTAGCCCCTAACCCTAATGATATTCCTAACCCTAACCCTTTACCCTAAACCTAAACTTAAACCCTAACCCTAATCCTAACCCAAAATATAATTCTCACACTTCTCCCATTCTAGAAGTTAAGCAAGTCTACAATCTATCCATGCCATGCATGAGATGAGGCTCTGCCTGAGTCCTGCATGACAATCAGAGCACAAGACCCATGGTATGATGGAAGGGGGACGCACCCACACTCCACACCCCTAGTGCCCACGGAGTAGACATGGCCTGTGCACTGACACTTATCATTAAACCTAAGCTAACACTAGCACGAATCCCTAGCCCTAATAGTAACCCATGAACCTAAATCCTAACAGTAACCCTAATCCCTAACCCTAACCATGACCCCTCACCCTAAACCTAAACCTAACTACTAAACATAATTCTAATCCTTGACTGTAACTGTAACTGTAACCCTAATTCTAACCTCTAACCGTAACCCCTAAATCTAATCCTAGTCCTGAACACCTAACCCTAACCTTAATCTTTACCCCTTACCCTAACCCCAAATGTAACTCTCAAACTTCTTCAATTTGAAAAGATAAGGAAGCCTACAATCCACCCATGCCATGAGTGAGATGAGGCTCTACCCATGTGTCCTACATGAAAGGCTGGGGCCCATGCCCTGTATACAATGGAGTGGGGCCCAGGCGATCTTCCCAGTTCCCCACCACTGATAGATCAGATAGGGCTCATGTCCTAACCTGAATCCATAACGCTAAACCCTGACCCTAACCCTAAACATAACACCTAACCATAACCCTAATGCTAACACTAACACCTAACGCTACCCCCTAACCCCTGACCCTAACCCAAACCCGAAGCCCTAACCCTAACCCTAAGCCTAACCTTAACCCTAATCCTAAATCTAATTCTCACACTTCTTCCATTCTCAGAGTTAGACAAGCCTTCAATCTAGCCATGCCATGCATGAGACTAGGATCCGACTGAGTCCTGCATGACAGTCACAGTCTTAGGTCCAGTGTACGATGGAGTGGTGTCACAGCGACCCTGCCCGCCCCCCTCTCACCATAGATAGACAGGTCCTGTGCCCTTAAACTAACTGCTAAATCTAAGCCCTAACATTAACCCTAAACCTAACCCTTGTGCCTAACCCCCAACACTAACTCTAAACCCTACCTTAACACTAACCTCTAACCCTAACCCTAACACCTAAACCTACTCCTAATCACTAACCCTAACCATATTCTTAATCCCTTCCGCTTATCCTAAATGTAATTCTCATACTTCTTCCATTTGCAGAGATAAGCTAGCCTACAACCAACCCAAGCCATGCGTGAGATGAGATCCACCCCAGTATCCCAAGTCAGTCAGGGTCCCATGCCCTGGGTACAATGGAGTTCAGTTCCGGTGATGCTCCCTGATCCCAACCCAGCATAGAGCAGATAGGGCACATGTGTTAACCCTAATCCCTAAGCCTAACCGCTTCCCTAACCCTAACCATAATATCTAAACCTAATCCTACTGCTAACACTAATCCTAACCCTAACACTAAACCAAACCTGTAATCTCTTACTCTAACCCTAACTTGTAACCATAACCATAGTACTAAACCATAACACTAACTGTAAAAAACTAACCATAACCCTAACCCTAATGACAACCCTAAGCCTAACACTACCACTTACGTCTCTAGCCCTAACCCTAACCAAACAACCACCCTAACCCTAACACTAACACTAACCCCTAACACTAAGCCCTCACCCTAACACTAACGTTAATCCCTAAGCCTAACCATAATCCTAACCCTAAATCTAATTCTCAGACTTCTTCCATTCTCAGAGTTAAGCAAGCCTACAATCCTCCCATGTCATGCGTGAATGGAGGCTCTGTCACTGTGTCCTGCATAAAACCCATGGGCCCGTATCCAGTGTATGATAGAGTACGTTCCTGATGACAATCCAGGCCCCCCAACTCACCACCCTAGTTCAGCTAGTGCTCATGCCCTAAGTATAAACACTACCCCTAACCCATAACCCTACCCCTAAACATAACACCTAACCCTAAAGCTCACCATAACACATAAACGTAACCCTAACCCTAACATTAATCCCGTAAACTAAACTTAATGCATAAGACTTACTCTGAAATCTACCCCTATCCCATAACTCTAACACTAACTCCTACCCATAAACGTAACACCTAAACTCTAAACCTTACCCTAAGGTCTAGACCTAAATGTAAACCTAACCCTAACCCCTAATCCTAACCCTAACCTCTTACACTAACCCTGAACCCTGATCCTAACCCTAACCACTAAGCCTAACCATAATCTTTAACTCTAAAACTAACCCTAACCTGAACCCTTAAACCTAACCCTAAAACTAAACCACAAACCCTAATCCTAACCCTTAACCCTAAACCTAACCCTAACCATTAACCCTAAACTTAACCCTCAAACCTAACACTAACACAAACCCTTAACACTAATACTATCCCTTAACCCTAACCTTAACCCTTAATCCTAATCCTAACCCTTAACCCTAAAGCTTACCCCAAACCTAACCGTTAACACTGACCCTAACCATTAACCTTGACCCTAACCCTAAACCTTAATGCTAACACTTAACCATAACTCTAACCCTAACTCTTAACCCTAATCCTAACCCTTACACCTAACCATAACGCTAACCCCTAGTCCTAACTCAAACACTAACCGCTAACCCTAAACCTAACCCCTAACCCTCATACTAACCCTAACCCTTAACTCCTAACCCCTAACCCTAACCGTAACCCTGTTTCTCACACTTCTTCCATTCTCAGAATTAAGCAAGCCTACAATCCAGCCATGCCATGCGTGAGATGAGGCTCTGCCTGAGTGCTGCATGACAGTCAGGGCCCTAGGCCCAGGGTACGATGGAGTGGTGTCGCAGGGACCCTGCCCACCCCCTTCTCACTGTAGATAGACAGGTCCTGTGCCCTTAAACTAACCTCTTAATCTAAGCCCTAACACTAACCCTAACATCTAACCCTAAAGCTAACCCTGGACCATAAACCCCAACCCTAACTCTAAACCCTAACCTTAACCCTAACCTCTAACTCTAACATTAACCCCTACCTAGTCCTAATCCCTAACCGTAATGGTAATCCTAACCCCTTATCCTTATCCTAAATGTAATTCTCACACTTACATTCGCAGAGATAAGGAATCCTACAACCAACCCAACCCATGCGTGAGATTAGGCTCTGCCCCAGTATCCCAAGTGAGAGGCAGGGTCCCATGCCCTGGGTACAATGCAGTGTGGTCCCAGTGATGCTTACTGTTCCCGACCCGGCATAGAGCAGATAGGGCCCATGCATTAACCCTAATCCCTAATATTAACTGCTACCCCTAACCCTAACCTTAACACCTAAGTCTAACCCTATTGCTAACCCTATCCCTAACACTAACATTAAACCCAACCTCTAACCCCTAAATCTAACTGTAACTCATAAGCATAACAGTAGTACCTAAACCATAACACTAACGGTAAAACACTAACCGTAACCCTAACCCTAATGACAGCTGTAAGCCTAACACTATCACTTACAACATCTCTAGCCCTAACCCTAACCAAACAACCACCCTAACCGTAACCCTAACCACTAACCCTAAGCCCTCACCCTAACACTAACGTTAATCCCTAATCCTGACCATAATTCTAACCCTAAATCTAATTCTCAGACTTCTTGCTTTCTCAGAGTTAAGAAAGCCTACAATCCTCACATGCCATGCATGAAAGGAGGCTCTGTCACTGTGTCCTGCAGGAAACCCAGGGACTCATACCCAGGGTATGATAGAGTGGGTTCCCGGCGACAATCCCAGCACCCTAACCACCCGCTGTGCAGTCAGAGCCAAACCCTAAGCATAATCACTACCCCTAACCCATACCCTAACCCTAAATATAACACCTAATCTAACCCTATTGGTCACCTTAACACGTAAACCTAACAATAACCCTAACTTTAACCCCTTAACCTAACCGTAATGCATAACAATTACATTGACAACAATGCCTATCCCATGATTCTAACCCTAACTCCAAGTTATAACCGTAACAACTAAAGCCTAAATTTTACCCTAAAGCCTAGACCTAACCTTAACCCTAACCCTAAATCCTAACCCTAACCTTAACCTCTTACCCTAACACTAAACGTGAACCCTGATCTTAACCTTAACCACTAAGCATAACCATAGCACTTAACTCTAACACTAAGCATAATCTGAATCCTTAAAGCTAACCCTAAAACTTAACCACAAACCCTAACCCTAACCCTTATACCTAAAGCTAACCATAGCCTATAACCCTAACCCTAACCTTTAACCCTAACCCTAACACAAATCCTTAACCCTAATACTAACCCTTAATCCTAATCCTAACCTTAACCCTTAACCCAAATTCTAACCCTGAACCCTAATCCCTAAAACTAACACTAACGCTTAACCCCTGACGCTAACCCTAAACCTTAACCCTAACCCTAACACTTAACCATAATCTTAACACTAACTCTTAACCCTAATCTTAACTCTAACACCTAACCCTAACATTAACCCCTAGTTCTAACCCTAACACTAACCAAGAACACTAAACCGAACCCTAAGCCATAACCCTAACCCTAACACCTAAACCCTAACTCTCACACTAACCCTAACTCCTAACCTTAACACTTAACCCTAAGACTAACCATTAAACCTCACTCTAACCTGTAACCCTAATCATAACCCAAACCATTATACCTATCCCTGACCCTGAACCTTAACCCTAACCCCTAACCCTAACCCTAACCATGAATCCTAAACCTAATCCTAATATCTAACCCTAAAAATAACTCTTAATGCCAAACCTAATGCTAACCCAATACCTTAACACTAACCCTAAACCCCAAACCTAACCCTTAACCCTAGTCCTAACCGTTAATCTTCACCATAAGCTTTAATCCTAACCCTAATCCTAACCCTAACAATTAACCCTAAACCTAAACGTAACCTCTAACCTTAACCCTAAAACTCACCCTTAACCCTAAACCTAACCGTAAACTTTAACCCTAACACTAAACTTTAAACCTAACCCCAACCCTAACCCTTATCCAGAATATTAACCCTTAACCATAACCCTAACACCTAACCTGAGCACTAACCCCTAAACCTGAACCCTACCCTAACCCTAACCCATAAACCTAACACATAACCCGTAAACCTAACACTAACCCCAAAGCCTAACCTCTAACACCTAACCCTAACAAAAACCCTAACCTGGTTTGGGGTTAGGGATTGTGGTTAGTGTTAAGATTAGGGGTATAGTATTAGGTTTAGGGGTAAGGGATAGGGTTAGATTTAGGGTTAGGGGTTAATGTTAGGGTTAGGGTTTGGGTTAGGGTAGAGCTTAAGGGTAAGTGTTAGGTTTATGTTTAGGGTTAGGGTTAGAAGTAAGGTTAGGAATAGGTGTTAGGTTTAGGGTTAGGGTTAAGGGTTAGTGTTCGGGTTAGGGTTAGGGTTGGGGTTAGGTTTAGGGGTTAGGGTTAGGGATAGGTTTAGGCATTAGGGTTACAGTCAGCGTTAGTGTTAGGTTTAGGGTTAGCGGTTAAGGTTATGATTAGGTATAGGGTTAGAGTTAGGGTTATGTTTAGTGTTAAGTGTTAGGTTTAGGGTTAATTGTTAGTGTAGAGTTTAGGGTTAAGCGTTAGGGTAAGGATTAATGATTAGTCTTAGGGTTAACTATTAGGGTTAGGGTTAGTGGTTTGGGATTCTGGGTTAGGGATAGTGTTAAGGTTAGGGGTTAGGGGTTAGGGTTTGGGGTTAGTGTTAGGGTTAGGGGTTTAGTTTTAGGTTTAGTGGTAAGGGATACAGTTAGGTTTAGTGTTAGGTGTTAGTATTATGGTTAGGTTTAGGCTTAGGGCTATGGCTTAGGGTTAAGGTTAAGGGTAAGGGTGAGGTTTATCTTTAGGGTTAGGGTTAGAAGTAGGGTTAGGGTTAG
Organism: Lemur catta; assembly: GCF_020740605.2. Taxonomy (NCBI): domain Eukaryota; kingdom Metazoa; phylum Chordata; class Mammalia; order Primates; family Lemuridae; genus Lemur; species Lemur catta. The sequence goes on along the minus strand of NW_025423850.1, from coordinate 2,146,682 downwards.
GTGTTAGGTTTAGGGTTAGGGTTAGGTGTTAGGTTTAGGGTTAGGGTTAGGGGCCAGTGTTCAGGTTAGTGTTAGGGTTAGGAGTTATGGTGGTTAGTGTTCAGGTTTTGGTTAGGCATTAGAGTTACGGTTAGGGGTTAGAGTTAGGGTTAGTGTTGGGGTTTATTGTTAGTGTTAGGGTTATGCGTTAGGGTCAGGGTTAGCGATATGGTTAGATTTTAGGTTTAGATTTAGCGTTAGGTTTAGGGTTAGGATTAGCGGTTAGGGCTTGGGTTAGGATTTAGGGTTAGGGTTAGGGGTTAGTGTTAGGGTTAGTGTTAGGGGTTAGGATTATGGTAAGGGTTAGCGTTAGGGGTTATGGATAGGGTTAGGGTTAATGTTAGGGGTTAGGGTTAGAGTTAGGATTAGGGTTTAGTGTTAGGGTTAAGGTTACATTTAAGGGTTAGGGCTAGGGCTAGTGTTAGGGATAGGGCTACAGCTAGGACTAGGGCTAGGTTTAGGTTTAGGGTTAGGGTTAGTGTCAGGGCTAGGGCTAGGACTAGGGCTAGGGTTAGGTCTACATCTAAGGCTAGGGCTAGAGTTAGGGTTAGAGCTAGGGTTGAACTTAGGGCTTGGTTTAGTGTTAGGGTTAGTAGTTAGAGTTAGGGTAAGGGGTTAGTGTTAGGGTAAGGGTTAGGGTTTGAGGTTAGGATTAGGGTTAGTGTTACAGGTTAGTTTTAGGGTTAGGGGTTAGTGTTAGGGTTAGGGTTTATGGTTAGGGTGAGCGTTAGGGTTAGGGTTAGGAATAGGGTTTAGGATTAGTGGTAGAGGATAGTGTTAGGTTTAGGTTTAGGCTGAAGTTTAGAATTAAGGTTAGGGTTGGGTTTTAGGGATAGAGTTACAGTTAGGGTAAGGTTTACCAGTTAGTCTTAGGGTTAACTGTTAGCATTAGGATGTGAGATTTGGGTTTAGGGGATAGGATTAGTGTTAAGGTTAGGGGTTAGTGTTTGGTGTTACTGTTAGGGTTAGGGGTTTAGTGTTAGGTTTAGGGGTAAGGGATAGGGTTAGCTTTCGGTTAGGTGTTAATGTTAGGGTTAGGGGTTAGGGTTAGGTTTTTGTAAAATTAGGGTTAAGGGTTAGGGTTAGGGTTCAGATTCCGCTTAGGGGCTAAAGTTAGTGTTAGGGTTAGGGTTAGTGGTTAGGGTTATGGTTAGTGTTAGGAATTGGGTTAGGGTTAGTGTTAAGGGTTAAGGTTTGGTTTAGGTTTAGGCTTAGGTTTAGAGTTAGGGTTAGGTATAGTGGTTAGTCTTAGAGTTATGGTTAGCAGTTAGGGTTAGGGTTAGAGTTAGCATTCAGTTATGGTTAGGGGTTAGAGTTAGTGTTAGGGTTAGTCTTAGCATTAGGGTTAGGGTTAGGTTTAGAGGTTAGTGTTATTCTTAGGGTTAGTGTTAGCGTTAGGGGTTAGGGTTAGTGTTAGGGTTAAAGTTAGTGATTAGGGTTAGGGTTACTGTTAGGTTTTAGGGTTAGGTTTAGCTTTAGGGTTACGATTAGGATTAGGGATTAGTGTTTGTATTAGGGGTTAGGGTTAGGTTTATGTTTAGGGTTACAGTTAAAATTAGGGTTAGGGTTAGGGGTTAGTGTTAGCATTAGGGTTAGGATTAGGAGTTAGGGTTAGGGTTAGTTTTAGGGTTAGGGTTTGGGGTTAGGTTAGTGTTAGGGTTAGGGGTTAAAGCTGTTAGGGTTAGGTGTAGTTTTAGCAGTTAGGGTTGTTAGGGTTATGGTTAGGGTTAGGGATAGTGTTCGTCCTAGGGTTAGTGCTAGGGCTAGGGCTAGGGCTTGAACTAGGGTTAGGTTTAGGGTTAGGGTTAGCGTTAGGGCTAAGTCCCAGGCTCTGATTAGGGCTAGGGCTAGGGCTACCGCTAGGGCTAAGATTAAGTCTATGTGTAGGGTTAGAAGTAGGGTTAGGGTTAGGGTTAGACGTTAGGGTTAGGGTTAGGATTAAATTTAGGGGTTAGTGTTAGGGTTAGTGTCAGGCATTAGGGTTAGGGTAAGGGTTAGGCTTAGAAGTTATGGATAGTTTTAGGGTTAGTGTTAGGGATTAGTTTTAGGGATAGAGGTTACAGTTAGGGTCAGGGTTAGGGGTTAGCGTTAGGGTTAAAATTTGGGTTTAGGGATAGGGCTAGGGTTAGTGTTAGGGTTAGGATTAGGGGTTAGGGTTAGGTTTAAGATTTCAGGTTATGGTAGTTTTAGTTTAGGGTTAGTGTTGGGGTTAGGGTTGTGTTCTGGTTAGTGTTATGGTTAGGGATAAGTTTAGGTTTAGGGTTAAGTTTAGGTGTTAGGGTTAGGTTTAGTGTTAGAGTTAGGGTTAGGATTAGTGTTCAAGTTAGGTTTAGGGTTGATCGTTAGGGTAGCATTTAGGGTTAATGTCTAGGGTAAGATTTAACGGTTAGTCTTAGGGTTAACTGTTAGGGTTAGGGTTAGCGGTTTGTGGTTCGGGATTAGGAATTGTGTTAGGATTAGATGTTTGGGGTTACTGTTTGGTGTTAGTGTTAGGGTTAGGGGTTTAGTTTTAGGTTTAGGGTTAAGGGATAGGGTTATGTTTAGGTTTAGGTATTAGGGTTAGGGTTAGGGTTAGGATTATGTGTAAGGGTTAAGGTTAAGGGTAAGGGTTAGTTTTATGTTAGGGTTAGGGTTAGAAGTAGGGTTAGGGATAGGTGTTAGAGTTAGGGTTAGGGTTAGGGGTTAGTGTTCGGGTTAGGGTTAGGGTTAGAGATTAGGGATTAGCATTTTTAGGGTTGGTTTTATGGTTAGGGTTAGCTTTTGGAGTTAGGTTTAGGTTTAGGGTTAGGGTTAGGTGTTAGAGTTAGGGTTAGGGGCTAGGGTTAGGGTTATTGGTTAGGGTTAGGGTTAGGGGTTGGAATTACTGTTAGGGGTTAGGGTTAGTGTTAGGTTTAGGGGTTAGAGTTAGGGTTAGGGTTAGGGTTAGTGATAGGTTTTGGTCTTACGTTTAGGGTTAGCGTTAGTGTTAGGGTTAGGATTAGCAGTTTTGGTTACAGTTAGGGGTCAGGGTTGTTTACATTTACGGTTAGTTTTATAATTATGGTTTGGGTTAGTGGGTAGGGTTTGGGTTATTGTTAGGCTTAGGGGTTAGGGTTAGTGTTAGGGTTAGGGTTAACATTAGTGTTAGGGTTAGGTGTTAGGGTTAAGGTTGTTGTTAGTGTTATGGTTTTGGGTTAGGGTTAGGGATTATGTCTGTTAGGGTTAGAGTTATAGTTATGGTTAGTGTTAGGGTTAATGTAAAGGCTTAGGGTTTTTAGGTTTAGGGTCAGTGTTAGGGATAGTGTTAGGGTTAGGGTTAGGGCTAGGGTTTAGGATAGGGCTAGGGCTAGGGCTAGGGTGAGGTTTAGGGTTAGGTTTACTGTCAGGGCTAGGGCTAGGGCTATGGTTAGGTCTAGGGCTAGCACTAGGGCTATGGCTAGATTCAGAGCTAGGGTTAGATTTAGGGCTAGTGTTAGAGTTAGGGTTAAGGTTAGGGTTAGGGTTAGAGGTTAGGATTAGGGGAAGTGTTAAGGTTTGGGGTGAGGGTTAGTGTTAGGGTTAGGGGTTAGGTTTAGGGTTCGGGCTTAGGGTTATGGTTAGGATTAGGGGTTTGGGTTAGGGGATAGGGTTAGGTTTAGGTTTAGGGTTAGGGTTAGAATTAATGTTAGGGTTAGGGTTTAGGGCTAGGGTTAAATTTAGTGTAAGGTTTAATGTTTAGTCTTAGTGTTAACTGTTATGGTTAGAATTTGAGGTTTGGGTTTAGGAGTTAGGATTATTGTTAAGGTTAGGGGTTAGGGGTTAGGATTTGGTGTCAGTGTTAGCGTTAGGGATTTAGTGTTAGGTTTAAGGGTAAGGGACAGGATAAGGTTTAAGGTTAGGGGTTAGTGTTAGGGTTAGGGGTGAGGGTAAGGTTTATGGTTAAGATTACGGTTAAGGGTTAGGGTTAGGGTTCAGGTTAGGGGTAGCAGCTAGTGTTAGGGTTAGGGTTAGGGTTAAGGGTTAGTGTTAGGGTTAGGGTTAGAGATAGGGGTTATGGTTAGGGTTAAGGATTAGGGTTAGGTTTAGGCTTAGGGATAGAATTAGTGTTAGGGATAGGGGTTAGGGTTATGGTTAGGGGTTAGGGTTTGGGTTAGAGTTAGCCTTAAGGTGATGGTTTGGGATTAGGCATTAGAGTTATTGTTAGTCTGATCATTAGGGTTACAGTTTGGTTTCGACAGTAGGGTTAGTGTTATGGTTAGGGTTACGGTTAGGGGTTAGGGTTAGGGTTAGGGTTACGCATTAGGGTTAGGGATTCTGGTTAGGGTTAAGATTAGGGTTTAGTGTTAGGTTTAGCATTAGGTTTAGGATTAGGGTTTAGGGTTTCAATTAGGGGTTAGGGTTAGGTTTACATTTAGGGTTAAGGTAGAATTAGAGTAAGGGTTAGGGATTAGTGGTAGGGTTAGTGTTAGTGTTTAGGGTTAGGGTTAGTCGTTCTCGTTAGTTTTAGGGTTAGGCTTAGTGTTAGGGTTTGGGGTTAGGGTTAGTATTAGGGTTAGGTGTTAGGGCTTTAGGGTTAGGGTTATGGTTAGGGTTAATTTTAATGTTAGGGTTAGGGTTTAGGGTGGTTAGAGTATGGTTAGGGTTAGGCATAGTGTTAAGGTTATTGTTAGGGATAGTGGAGGGTTAGTGTTAGGGATAGGGTTACGGCTAGGGCTAGGGCTAAGTTTACATTTAAGGTTATGGTTACGGTTAGGCTCAGTTTAGGGGTTATTGTTATGGTTATGGTTAGGGTTAGGGGTAGGGTTTTGGGCTAGTGTTAGGGTTAGGGTTTCGTGTTAGGGTTAGTGTTAGGATGAGGGTTAGGTAGGGGTTAGGTTTAGGGTTAAGGGTTAGTGTTAGGGTTAGGGGTTAGGGTTAGGGTTGTTTGTAGGGTTATGGTTAGGGTTAGTGGTTTAGGATTAGGGTTAGGATTTAGGTGTTAGGTTTATGGCTAGGAGGTAGGGTTATGGCTAGGATTAGTGTTAGGGGTTAGGGTTAAGTTTAACATTATGGTTGGGTTTGGGGTTAAGGTTAAGGGTTAGGGTTAAAGTTAGGGTTGTGGTTGGGGTTAGGTTTAGGGTTGGGGTTAAGATTAGGGTTTTGGACTAAGGATTGGGGTTCAGGTGTAGGTTGGGATTGGGGTTACGGTTAAAATTAGGGGTTACAGTTAGTGTTAGGCATTAGGTCAATCCTACAATCCACCCTTTTATAGTGGCTTTCTCTTATTGAATGTAAGCACTCCTGTTTTGACTTCTCTCTGGCTAAGAGTTATCCTCTTTCTATGAAATGACTCTTTCTTAATTGTGTTTGACAGAACCTCTCATACTTCTTCCACTCTCAGAGTTAAGCAAGACTACATCCAGCCATGCTATTTGTGACAAGAAGCTCCACCCATGTCCTGTGTGACAGTCAGGGCCTCATGCACAGGGTACGATGGAGTGGGGTCCCTGTGACGCCCACTGTCCCTGAGCCCTCATAGACAGGGCCCAAGCCTAAACCTAACCGTTAACCCTAAGCAAAACCCTAAACCTAATCCTCACCAAACCGCTGACCCTAATCCCTAACACTAAACTTAAGCACTAATCTTAACAGTAATTGCTCACTCTAACCCTAACTCCTAAAACTAATCCTAATTCCTAACACTAACCCTAACCGCTAACTCTATTCCTAACCCAAATACTAACCCCTAACCCTAACCCTAACCCTAAATCTAAATCTCATACTTCTTCAATTATCAGAGTTAAGCAAGCCTACAATACACCCATGCCAAGCGTGCGAAGAAGCTGCACCCTTGTGTCCCACGTGAAAGGCAGGGACTCCTGCCCTCCATAAGATGGAGTTGGGTCCTGGAAATGCTTCCAGTTCCTGACCCCCCTTAGAGCAGATAGCGTCCATTCCCTAACCCTAAACCCTAGCTCTCACCCATCACTCTAATCCTACCCATACCACCTAATCCTAACCCTAATGCTAACACCAAATCCTAAACCTAATCCTAAAAATAACCATAACTCTAATCAAAAACCCTACCCCTTAACACTAACAGTAACCCCTATTTATAACCGTAACACCTAAACCCTAACACTAACTCAAAAACTCTCACCCTAAGCCTAACACTGTGAAAAACCCTAACCATATCCCTAACCCTAACAACCCTAACCCTAACAACGACCCTAACACTAACCCTAAACCATAACCCTAACCTTAACCCTACCACTGACCCTAACCCCTACCCCTAACAGTGAACCCTAACCCTAACACTAACACTAACTCCTAACACTAACTCTAACCCCTAACACTAACCATAACCCCTAACCCGAAGCCTAACCCCAATCCCAACCTCAAGCCCAACCCCAACACCTAACCTTAACCCTAACCCTAATTCTCACACTTCTTCCAATCTCAGAGTTAAGCAACCTTAAAATCCAGTCATGCCATGCATGAGATGAGGATCCACCAGCCCTGAGGTCTGGGCCCAAGACAAGGGTACAATGGTGTGCTATCATGGCGACTCTCTCCACACCCCTCTCACCATAGATTAGAGTGCTCCTGTGCCCTTAAACTAACCACTAAATGTAAGTCATAACACTATCCCTAACCCCTAAACCTAAACCGAACCCCTGACCCTAACCACCAACACTAACTCTGAACCCTAACATTAACACTAACCACAGACCCTATCCCTAACGAAAATCCTAACCCATTATCCGAACCCTAAATGTAATTCTCACACTTCTTCCATTCGCAGAAATAAGCAAGCCTACAACCAACCCATGCCATGTGTCAGATGACGCTCCACCCTTGTGTCCCACTTGAGAGCCAGGGTCCCATGACCTGGGTACATCAGAATGGGAACTCGGCTATGCTCCCAGTCCCGACCCTGTATAGAGCAGATAGGGCCCATGCCTTAACCTTTATGCCTAACTCTAACCCCTAACTCTAACCCTACTGTTAAACCTACCAAGTAAACTTAACTGTAAGCTTAATCCTAACCTCTCAAACTAACCCTCATTTCTAACCCTAACCCTAACCACAACCCCTAACTTTAACATGAACCCATAACCAAAACCATAATACTTAACCACTAACACTAACCCCCAAACCCTATCCCTAACCCTTACCCTAACCACAACGTTAACCCTAACCCTACCCCTTACAATGAACCTGGCCATAACCCTAATTAAACAATGACCCTAACCATAAAACCTAGCTCTACCACTAAAGGTTAGCCCCTAACCCTAATGATATTCTTAACCCTAACACTTTACCCTAAACCTAAACCTAAACCATAACCCTAATCCTAACCCAAAATATAATTCTCACACTTCTTCCATTCTAGGAGTTAAGCAAGCCTACAATCTAGCCATGCCATGTGTGAAATGAGGCTCTGTCTGAGTCCTGCGTGACAGTCAGAGCCAGGGCCCACGGTATGATGGAGTGGGGACGCAACCACTCTCCACACCCTTAGTGCCCCATACATTAGACAGGGCATGTGCCTTGACACTAATAATTAAACCTAAGCTAATACTAACCCGAACAGCTATCCCTAACAACAACCCAGGAACTGAACTCCTAACAGTAACCCTAATCCCGAAACCTAAACATAACCCCTCACCCTAAACATAAACCTAACTACTAAACATAATCCGAATCTCTAATGATAACACTAAATGTAACCCTAATTCTAACCTCTAATCATAACCTCTAAACATAATCCCAGTCCCTAACACCTAAAGCTAACCTTCATCCTAACCACTTACCCTAACCCCAAATGTAATTCTCAGACTTCTTCAGTTTGAAAAGTTAGGGAAGCCTACAATCCACCCATGCCATGCATGAGAGGAGGCTCTGCCCCTGTGTCCTACATGAAAGGCAGGGGCCCATGCCCTGGGTATGATGGAGTGGGGCCCCAGGTATCTTCCCTTTTCCCCATCCCTGATAGATCAGATAGGGCCCATGTCCTAACCCAAATCCGTAATCCTAGCCGCTGACTCTAACCCTAACTATAACACCTAACACTAACCCTAATTATAACCCTAACAACTATTGCTAACCATAACCCCTGACCCTAACCCTAACCCAAACCTTAAACCCTAACCCTAACCCTAACCTTAACCCTAACTTTAACCCTAACCCTAAATCTAATTCTCACACTTCCTCCATTCTCAGAGTTAAGCAAGCCTACAGTCCTCCCATGCCATGCGTGAAAGGAGGCTCTGCCACTGTATCCTGCATGAAACCCACGGGCCCATACTCAGCATATGATAGAAGGGCTTCCTGGCGATAATCCCAGCCCCCTACCCCAACAACCTACTGTAGACAGGGCCTGTGCTGTAAGCATAAACACTACCCTTAACCCATAACCCTAACTCTAAACATAACACCTAACCCTAACCCTATTTCTCACCTTAACACGTAAACCTAACCATAACCCCAATTCTAACACCTTAACTGTAATCCATAACCCTTACCCTAACAAAAATCCCTATCCCATAATTTTAACCCTACTTCCTAGCCATAACCATAACACCTAAAGCCTAACCCTAACCCTAAACTGGTAACTTGAACCTTAACTCTGCAAAATACCTTAAACCTAACCCTAAATCCTAACCTTAATCATTAACCAAATCATTAAACCTAAGCTAACACTAACCTGAATCTCTAGCCCAAACCGTAAACCCAGGAGGCCAACTCATAAAAGTAACCCTAATCCCTAACCCTAACAATAACACTTCACCATAAACCTAAACCTAACTACTAAACATAGTCCTAATCCGTAGCCTTAACAGTAACCCTATCCCTAATTGTAACCTCTAACCGTAACCCCTAAATCTAATTCTAGTCCGTAACATCTAATGCTAACCTTAATCCTAACCCCTTGCCCTAACCCCAAATGTAATTCTCAGACTTCTTCAGTTTGCAAAGTTAAGGAAGCCTACAATCCACCCATGTCATGTGTGAGAGGAGGCTATCCCCTGTGTCTTACATGAAACTCAGTGGTCCATGCCCTGGATACGATGGAGTGGGGCCCTGGCAATCTTCCCATTTCCCCACCCCTGATAGATCAGATAGGGCTCATGTCCTAACCTGAATCCACTAACCCTAACACCTAATGCTAACCCTAAACCTTGACCCTAACCCTACCGAAACCCTAAACCCTAACCCTAACCCTAACCCTACACTTAACACTAACCTTAAACCTAATCCTAAGTCTAATTCTCACACTTCTTCCATTCTCAAAGTTAAGCAAACCTACAATCCAGCCATGCCATGCATGAGATGAAGCTCCACCTGAGGGCTGCATGATAGTCAGGGCTTTAGGTCCAGGGTACGATGGAGTGGTGTTGCAGTGACCCTGCCTGCCCCCCTCTCACCATAGATAGACAGGTCCTGTGCCCTTAAACTAACCACTAAATCTAAGCCTTAACATTAACCTTAACACCTAACCCTAAACATAACCCGGGACCCTAAACCCCAACACTAACTCTAAACCCTAACCTTAACCCTAACCCCTGAGCCTAACACTAACCCCTAAATGTACTCCTAGTCCCTAATCCAAACCATATTCCTAACCACTTACCATTGATCCTAAATGTAATTCTCACACTACTTCCATTCGCAGAGATAAGCAAGACTACAACCAACTCGAGCCATGCATGAGATGAGGCTGTGCCCCAGTATCCCAGGTGAGAGGCAAGGTCCCATGCCCTGGGTACAATGGAGTGGGGTCTCGGTGATGCTCCCTGATCCCGACCCCACATAGAGCAGATAGGACCGATGGGTTAACCCTAATCCATAGGCCTAACCTTTACCCCTAACCCTAACAATAACTCCTAACCCTTACCCTGTTACTAACCTTAACCCTAACACTGAACCCGGCCTCTAACCCCTAACTCGAACCCTAACCCATAACCATAATGGTAGTACCTAAACCATAACACTAACTGCAAAACACCAACCCTAACACTAACCTTAATGATAACCCTAAGCCTAACCCTACCACTTATAACATCTCTAGCCCTAACCTTAACCAAACAACCACCCTAACCCCTAAACCTACACTCTCACACTAACACTATCATTAATCCCTAAGCCTAACCATAATCCTAACCCTAAATCTAATTCTCAGACTTCTTCCATTCTTAGAGTTAAGAAAGCCTCCAATCCTCCCATGCCATGCGTGAAAGGATTCTCTGCCACTGTGTCCTACATGAAACCCAAGAGCCCATACCAAACATACGATAGAGTGGGATCCTGGCGACAATCCCAGCACCTTAATCCATGCCCCTAGTGCAGACAGGGCCCGTGCCCTACGCATAGACACTACATTTAACCCATAACCCTAACCCTAAACTCAACACCTAACCCTAACCCTATTGCACACCTTAACACATAAACCTAACCATAACCCTAAACCTACCCCTTAACCTAACCTTAATGCATGACCCTTACCCTAACAACAACCCCTATCCCATAACCCTAACCCTACCTCTTAGCCATAACCGTAACACCTAAACCCTAACCTTGAATCTAAACCACTAACCCTAACCTTAACCCTACAAACAACCCTAAAGCTAACCCTAAACCATAATCCTAAAACCTAAGCCTAACCCTAGCCCTTAACACTAAGCTTTCCACATAACCCTATCCGTAACCCTTAACCCTAACCCTAACCCTTACCCTAATGACTAGACCTATCACTGACCCTAAACCTAACCACTAACCCTAACCCTAACCCTACCCCGTACCCTTAATCGTAACCATCAACCCAAAACTTAACCCTAGTCATAACCGTAACCCCTAACACTAAGCACTCACCATAACACCAACCTTAATCCTTAACCCCAACCATAATCCTAACCCTAAATCTAATTCTCAGCCTTTTTTCTTTCTCTGAGTTAAGAAAGCCTACAATCCCCCCATGCCATCCGTAAAAGAAGGCTCTGCCACTGTGTCCTCCATGAATCTCAGGGGTCCATACCCAGCGTAGGATAGAGTGGGTTCACGGCGACAATTACAGCCTCCTAACGTGCCCCCTTAGTGCAGACAGAGCCCATGTCCTAAGCATAAACACTACCCCTAACCCATATCCCTAAACCTAAATATAACACCTAACCATAAATCTGTTGCACACTGTAACATGTAAACCTAGCCATAACCATAACTGTAACCCCTTAAATGAACGTTAATGCATAACACTTACACTGACAAGAACCCCATCCCATAATTCTAACCCTACCTCTGAGCCATAAGCGTAACACCTAAACCCTAACCCTTACCATAAAGCGTAGACATAACCCTAAACCTAACCCTAACCCCTAACCCTAACCCTAACCCCTTACCCTAACACTAACACTGAACCCTGATCCTGACCCTAATCCCTAACTCTAACCATAAATCTTAACTCTAACACTAACCCTAACCTGAACACTTAACACTAACCCTAACCCTAACCCCTAACCCTAACCCTATCACTTAATCCTAAAACTAACCGTAACCATTAACCCTAACTCTAACACCTAGCCCCCTAACCCTAACACTAACCTTAACCCTTAACCCCTAACCACTAACACTAACACTAACCCTATTCCCTAACCCCAAACCCCTAACCCAAATGATAACCCCAATTCTCACAGTTCTTCCATTCTGAGAGTTAAGCAAGCCTACAATCCTCCCATGCCATGAATGACAGGAGGCCCTGCCACTGTGTACTGCATGAAACCTATGGGCCCATACTCAGCATACGATAGAAAGGGTTCCTGGCGACAATCCCAGCCCACTAACCCACCAACCTAGTGTAGACAGGGCCCGTGCCCTAAGCATAAACACTACCCCTAGCTCATAACCCTAACTCTAAACGTAACACCTAACCCTAACCCTATTGCTCACCTTAAAACATAAACCGAACCATAACCCTAACCCTAACCCATTAACCTAACGTTAATGCATAAAACTTACGATAACAACAACCCCTTTCCCATAACTCTAACCCTACACCCTGGACATAACCGTAACTCCTAAATTCTAAACCTAACCAGAAACTGCTAACCCTAACCATAATCCTAAAAAAAACCCTAAACCTAACCCTAACTTTAACCCCTAATGCTAACCCTAAACCCTAACCCTAACTCTAAGCCTTAACCCTTAACCCTAACTCTAAACACTAAACCCTAACCGTAACCCTCACACTTAACCCTAATCCTAACCCTAACCCTTAAACCTAACCCAAACACTTAACCCTAAACCTAACCCTTACCTTCACACCTAGACCTATCACTACCTCTAAACCTAACCCTAACACCTAACCTTAACTTTAACCATGAACCCTAAACCTAACTCTAACCCCCTAACCCTAACCATAACCCTTAACTCTAACCCTAATGCTAACCAGAACCCTTGACCCTAACCCTAAAACCTAACCCTAACCAGTATCCCTAACCCTGACCGTTAACCCTCACCACAACACTTAACCCTAACCCTAATCCCAAACTTTAACCCTAACCCTACCACTTAACCCTAACCCTAACCCTCACCCTTCACCATAAACCTACCCATAACAGTTAACTCTAACACTAACCTTAAACCTAACCCTAACCTTAACACTTAACCCTAATCCTAACCGTTAACTTCAACGTAAACCCCAACCCCTAACCCTAACGCTAACACTAACCACTAAGCCTAAACCTAACCCTAACCCTACCCACTAAACCTAACACCTAACCCTAACCGTAACACTAACCCCAACCCCTAAGCCCTAACCCTAACCCTAACCCTAATTCTCACACTTCTTCCATTCTCAGAGTTAAGCAAGCCTACAATCCAGCCATGCCATGCGTGAAATTAGACTTCACCTGAGGTCTGCATGAAGGTCAGGGCCCAAGACCAGGGTACGATTGTGTGCTGTCTCGGTGACCCTTTCCACACCCCTCTCACCATAGATTACACAGGTCCTCTGCCCTTAAACTAACTGCTAAATCTAAGCACTAACACTAACCCTAACACATAACCCTAAACCTACCCCCTGACTCTAACCCCCAACACTGACTCTAAATCCTAACATTAACCCTAACCACGGACCCTATCCCTAACCATAATCCTAACAGATTACCTTAAACCTAAATGTAATTCTCACACTTCTTTCATTCACAGAAATAAGAAAGCCTACAACCAACCAATGCCATGTGTGACATGACGCTCCGCCCTTGTGTCCCACATGAGAGCCAGGGTCCCATGAACTGGGTACGATGGAGCGGGGTCCCAGCAATGCTCCTAGTACCAATGCCACATAGAGCAGATAGGGCCCATGCCTTAACCCTAATCGCTAACTCTAACCCCACCCCTAAACCTATTGCTAAACCTACTCCCTAAACCTAACACTAAGCTTAACACTAACCTCTCAATCTAACCCTGATCCCTAACACTAACCATAACCCCAATCACTAACCCATAACCCTAACACAAACCCGTAAACAAAACCGTAATACCTAACCACTAACACTAACCCTGAAAAGCTAACCCTGACCATAACCCTAACCACAGCCCTATCCTAACCCTATCTCTTACAATGAACCTAGCCCTAACCCTAATCAAACACCAACCCTAACCCTAAGCCCTAACCCTAAACCCTAGCCCTAACACTAACTTTAGCCCCAAACCCTAACCATATTCCTAACCCTAACCCTTTACACTAACCCTAAAACTAATCCTAACCTCTAACCCTAATCCTAACCCTAAATCTAATTCTCACACTTCTTTCATACTAGTAGTCAAGCAAGCCTACAATCTAGCCATGCCATGCATAAGATGAGGCTCTGCTTAAGTCCTGCGAGACAGTCAGAGCCCAAGGCCCAGGGTACGATGGAGTGGGGATGTAACCACGCTCCACACACTCAGTGCCCCATAGATTAGACAGGGCCTGTGCCCTGACACTAATCAGTAAACCTAAGGTAACACTAACCTGAACTCCTAGCCCTAACCGAAACCCATGAACCTAACTCCAAACAGTAACTCTAATCCCTAAATCTAACCATAACTCCTCACCCTAAATGTAAACCTAACTACAAAACATAATCCTAATCCCTAACCGTAACTGTAACCCTAACACTAATTCTAACCTCTAACCATAACCCCTAATCCTAATCCTAGTCCTGAACACCTAACCCTAATCTTAATCCTAACCCCTTACTCTAACCCCAAATCCAATTCTCAGATTTCTTCAGTTTGAAAAGATAAGGAAGCCTACAATCCACCCATACCATGCGTGAGATGAGGCTGTGCCCCTGTGTCCTGCATGAAAGGCAGGGGCCCATGCCCTGGCTACAATGGAGTGGGGCCCTGGTGATCTTCCTAGCTCCCCACCACTGATAGATCAGCTAGGGCCCATGTCCTAACCGGAATTCGTAAACCTAAACCCTGACCCTGAACCTAAACATAACTCCTAACCCTAATGCTAACACTAACACCTAATCCTACCCCTAACCCCTGACCCTAACCCTAATTGAAACCCTAAACCCTAGCCCTAACCCAACCCCTAACCCAAACCCTAACCCTAACCCTCAATTCTCACACTTCTAATTCTCACACTTCTTCCATTCTCAGAGTTAGACAAGCCTGCAATCCAGCCATGCCATGCATGAGATGAGGATCCGCCTGAGTGCTGCATGACAGTCAGGGCCTTAGGCCCAGTGTACAATGGAGTGGTGTCGCAGCGTCCTTGCCGGACCCCCTCTCACTATAGATAAACAGGTCTTGTGCCCTTTAACTAACCACTAAATCTAAGCCCTAACACTAACACTAACCCCTAAGCCTAAACATAACCCCTGACCCTAACCCCCAACACTAACTCTAAACATTAACCTTAACCCTAACCACAGAACCTATCCCTAACCATGATCCTAACCCGTTACCTTAGCCCTAAATGTAATTCTCACACTTCTTCCATTCGCAGAAATAAGCAAGCCTACAACGAACACATGCCATGCGTGAGATGACGCTCTGCCCCTGTATTCCACATGAGAGCCAGGGTCCCATGACCTGTGTACAGAGGAGTTGGTTCTCGACCATGCTCCCAGTCCCAACCCCGCATAGAGTAGTTAGGGCCCATTTTTTAACCCTAATCACTAACTCTAACCCTAAGGCCAAACTTAACCCCTAAACCTAACCTTAAGCTTAACCATAACCTGTCAAACTAACCCTCATCCCTAACGCTAACCCTAATCCCAACCCTGAAGCCCTAACTCTAACATGAACCCATAACCAAAAGCGTAATACCTAACCACTGACACCCTAAAATGCTAATGCTCACCCTAACACAAACTACAACCGTAACCCTAAACCTACCCCTTACAATGAACCTAGCCCTCACCCAAACCAAACAGCAACCCTAACTCTAAAACCTAACCCTTAACCCTAGCCCTAACACTAACGCTAGCCCCTTACCCTAATGATATTCTTAACCCTAACCCTTTACCCTAAACCTAAAGCTAAACACTAACCCTAATCCTAACCCTAAATCTAATTCTCACACTTCTTCCATTCTAGGAGCTAAGCAAGCCTACAATCTAGCCATGCCATGTGTGAGATGAGGCTCTGCCTGAGACCTGTGTGACAGTCAGAGCCTAAGGCCCAGGGTAGAACGGAGTTGGGATGCAGCCAAGCTCCACATCCCCAGTGCCCCATAGATTAGACAGGGCCCTTGCACTAACACTAATCAGTAAACCTAATCCCTAACCCTAACACTAAACCGAACCGCTAGCACTAACTGTAACCCATGAGCCTAGCTCCTAACAGTAACCTTAATCCCTAACCCTAATTATAACCCCTCACCCTAAACTTAACCTAACCACTAAACATAGTCCTAATCCCTAATCGTAACAGTAATTCTAACTCTAATTCTAACTTCTAAATGTAACCCCTAAACCTAATTCTAGTCCCTAACACCTAACCCTAATCTTATTCTCAACCCCTTTCCCTAACCCCAAATGTAATTCTCAGACTTCTTCAATTCAAAAATTTAAGGAAGCCTAAAATCCACCCATGGCATGCCTGAGATGAGGCTCTTCCACTGTGTCCTACATGAAAGGCTGGAACCCATGCCTTGTGTACAATGGAGTGGGGCCCTGGCGATCTTCCCAGTTCCCCACTCATGATAGATCATATAAGTCCCATATCTCAACCTGAATCCGAAATCCTAATCCCTCACTGTAACCCTAAAAATAACAACTAACCATAACACTAATGCTAAGCCTAAAACCTAATGCTAAAACTAACACCTTACCCTAATCCTTACCCAAACCCTAAACCCTAACCCTCCCCCTAACCTAAATGTAACACTAAACCCTAACACTAACGCTAACTGTAAGCCCTAAACCCTAACCCTAACCTTACTTCTCACACTTATTCCATTCTCAGAGTTAAGCATGCCTACAACCCAGCCATTCCATGTGTGAGATGAGGCCCCGCCTGAGTGCTACATGACAGTCGGGGCCCAAGTCCCAGTGTACGATGGTGTGGTGTCACGGTGACCCTGTCCGCACCCCTCTCACCATATATTATACAGGTCCTGTGCCCTTAAATTAACTGCTAAATCTAAGCCCTGACACTAACACTAGCCATTAACACTAAATCTAACTCCTGAACCTAATGCCCAACATTAACTCTAAAAACTAAACTTAACCCGAACCCCTAACGCTAACCCTAACCACTAACTCTAACACTAACCCCTAATCCTTAACCCTAACACTACACTCTAACACTAATCCAAACACTTAACCTTATTCCAAACCCTAACCCTAAAACCTAACCCCTTATTCTAATGCCTGGACCTAACCTTAACCTTAACCCTAACCCCTAACCGGAACCCTGAACCCTGACCTTAACCCTAACATTACATCCTAACCCCAACCCTAACATTAACCCTAACCCCTAAGTCTAAACATAAGCTCTAACCCAAACCATAAACCTAACCCCTAACACTAACCGTTACCGTAACCCTAATCCCTAACCCTAACCCTAACCCTAGACCTAATGCTAACCCTCACCCTAAACCTAGCCCTAGCAGAAACCCTAATCCCAGACCGAACACTAGCCCTAGCGCTAGTCCTTGCCCTAGCCCTTGCCATAGACGTAACTCTAGTCCTAGCCCTAACCCTAAAACTATCCCTAACCCTAACCCTAAAAACCCTAACAGCTAATACTAATCCTAACAATAACCCTAATAATAACCATAAACCTAACAGCCTTAACCCTTAACCCTAACCCTAACTCTAACTAACCCTAATGCCTAAACCTAAACCTACACAAAGCCCTATCCATAACCCTAGCTCTAAACCTAGCCCTAGCCCTAGCCCTAACCCTAGACCTAACCCTAGTCCTAGGCCTAGCCCTACCCCTAAACATAGCCCTATGCCTAGCCTTAACCCTACCCCTAACCCTAACCCTAACACTAGACCTACCCCTAGCCCTAGCCCTAGCTCTATCCCTAAGCCTCACCTAACCCTAATCCTAATACTATTCCTAACCATAACCATAACCCTAACAACACTAACCACTAACACTAAACCTAACACTAAGCCTAAACATAACCCTAACCCTGACAACACTAACCCTAACCCTAACCTCAAACCCTAACCGTAAACCAAGCACTAACACCTAACCCTAACCCTAACGCAAACCCTAACCAAACCCAAACCCTAACAACTCTAACCCCTAACCCTAACACTAACAATAACCCCTAAACATAACCCTAACCCTAACCCCTAAACCTAACCCTAATCCTAACCATAACCATAACCTTAAAACCAACCCCAAAGGCTAACCCTAACACTAACCATTACCCCAAACCATATCCCGAACCCTAGCCCTAAACCCTAACCCTAAACGTAATGCTAACTCTAACCCTAACCAAAACCCCTAACCCTAATCCTAAGCCTAACCCCTATCCCTAACCCTAATTCTAACTCTAAGCCTAAAACTAAACCTAATCGTAACAATTAATGCTAAACCTAACACCTATGACTAACCCTAACCCTAACCCTAACCCCTAACACTATCCTAACACTAGCCTCATCCTAACACTAGCCCCTAACCCTAACCCAAAAACTAACCCTAACCCTTAAGCCTAATCTTAACCAAAACCCTAACCATAACACGTAACCTTCACACAAACCCTTAACCATAAACCTAAACCTGTCACCCCTAAACTTAACACTAAACCACTAATCCTAACACAAAACCTCAATCGCTAACCCTAACAGTTAACCCTAAGAATAACCATTAAACCTTACCCTAACACTAACACTAACCCGAACCCCTAACCCTAAACCTAATTCTAACCCTAACCCTAAACCTAAACCTAACCCTATCTCCTAACCCTAATCCTAACCCCTAATCCTAACCCTAACCCTAATCCTAATCATAAACACTAAGCCTAACCCCTAACCCTAACCCTAATGCTAACCCTTACTGCTAACCCTAACACCTAACCCTAATTATAACCACAAACCCTAACGTTTACCCTAAGCTTAACACCTAACACTAACCCTAACCCCTAACCCTAACCCTAAGCATAGCCCTAACTGTAACCCTAGCCCTAGCCTGAGCCCTAGCCCTAAAACAAGCCCTAGTCCTATCCCTAGACCTAACCAGAGCCCTAGGACTAGCCCTGACACTAACCTTAACTCTACACCTAACCCTAGCCCTAACACTATCCCTAACCCTAACTCTAAACCTAACAACCCTAACCCCTTACACTAACCCTAACCCTAAACCTAACACTAGCCCCTAACCCTATCCCAAACAATAACCGTAAAACTAAACCCTAATCTTAACCATAAACCTAACCCTAACACCTAACCCTAATACTAACCCTTAACACTAAACCTAATCCTATCCCTTACCCCTAAATTTAAGGTGAAAACCCTAACCCTAACACAAACCCCAGACCCTAACCCCTAACCTTAACACTAACCCTAATCCCTAACCTCAAACCTCAAATTGTAACCCTAACAGTTAACCCTAAAACTAACCATTAAACCTTACCTGAAACCTAACCCTAATTCTAACCCTAACCCTAAACCTAAACCTAACCCTATCCCCTAACCTAACCCTAACACTAACCATAACCCCTAACCTTAAACCTAACCCATAACCTTAACTCTAACCCTAACCCAAAACCCTCACACTTACACTAACTGTAACCCCTAATGCTAAAGCTAACCCTAAGCCTAACTCCTAACCCTAACACTATCTCTAGCCCTAACTCTAACCCTAGCTCTAAACCTAGCCCTAGCCCTAGCCCTAACCCTAACACTATCCCTAACCCTAACCCTAAACCTAACAACACTTACAGCTAATACTAATCCTAACACTAACCCTAACCATAATCATAAACCTAACAGCACTGACCCATAACCCTAACCCCAACCCTAACCCTAACCCAAACCTGAACCCTAACAACATTAACCCCTAACCCTAACCCTAACAAAACCCCGAAATATAATCCTTACCCTAACACCTAACCCTAACCCTAACCCTAACCCTAACTGTAACCCTAAACCTAACCCCAAATGCTAACCGTAACAATAACCATTACCCCAAACCCTGTCTAGAACCCTAACCCTAACCCTAAGCCCCAACCCTAAACCTAACGCTAACTCTAACACTAACCAAAACCCCTAACCATAACCCTAACCCTAACCCCTATCCCTAACCCTAATTCTAACCCTAAGCTTAAACCTAAACCTAACCCTAACCCTTAACCCTAACTCTATGACTATCCTTAACCCTGACCCTAACCCCTAACCCTCACTCTCATCCAAACACTAACCCCTAACACTAAACCTTAAAACTAATATTAACCAAAACCCTAACCCTAACCCCAATCTTCACACTAACCTATAACCGTAAGCCTAACCCTGTCACTTACCCCTAAACCTAACACTAAACCCCTAACCCTAACACTAACCCCAAACCCTAACCCTAATCCCTAACCTTAACACAAACACAAACCCTAAACCCTAAAACCAAACCTCAAACCCTAACGCTAACAGTTAAGCATAAGAATAACTGTTAAACCTTACCCTAACACTAACACTAACCCTAACCCCTCACCCTAACTCTAATTCTAACCCTAACCCTAAACCTAAACCTAGCCCTATCCCCTAACCCTACAACTTACCTCTAATCCTAACCCTAACCCTAACGCTAACCCTAACCATAAACCCTAACCCTAACCCCTAACCCTAACTCTAACCCTAACGCTAACACTTACCCCTATCCCTAATGCCTAACCATAATTCTAACCACAAACCCTAAAGGTTACCCTAACTGTAACACCTAACCCTAACTCTAACCATAATCCCTAAACCTAACCCTAACCCTAGCCCTAACTGTAACCGTAGCTCTAACCCTAGCCCTAGACCTACACCTGACAATAGCCTTAGACCTAGCCCTAGACCTAACCATAACCCTTGCCCTAGTTCTAGCCCTAGCCCTAAACCTAGCCCTGCCCTAACACTAACATTAACAAAAAATCTAACCCCAACCCTAACAACCCTAATCCCTAATAGTAACCCTAACATTAACGGTAAGCATTACCTTAACCCTAAAAGCCCTAACCACTAACCCTGAACCTAATGCTAACCCTAACCCTAACGCTAACACCTAACCCTTATCCTAATACTGATGCTAACCCTATACATAAAACTAGTCCTAACCCCTAAACCTAATCCCTAATTCTAACCCTATGAGTAAACCTAGCCCTTACTCAAACCATAAACCTAACCCTAACCTCTAAATCTAACCCTAAACCTAACACTAACCCACATCCTAAACTCTACCATAGACCTAACCCTAAAAGTAACCCTTAACTCTAAACCTAACCAACATATGCTAACACTAACGCTAACCCTTACCCATAAACCTAACACTAACCCTAACCCTAACCTTAACCCTAACCATAACACTAGCCCCTAACTCTAACCCGAACTCTAAACCTAACCCTTAAACATAATCTTAACCATAAACTTAACACTAACCCCTAATGCTAACACTAACCCCTAACCCTAAACCTAACCCTATCCCTTACCCCTAAACCTAACCCTACTTCTAATCCTAACCCTAAACCTAAACCTAACCCTTACCCTTAAATTTAACCCTAACCCATAGTGCTAACCATAACACTAACCCTAACACTAATCCCTAACCCTAAACTTAATCCAATCCCTTACCACTAAACCTAAAACTAAACAGCTAACCCTAACAGTAACCCCAAACCATAACCCCTAACCCCTCACCTTAACATTATCCCTAACCCAGAAGCCCAAACTGCTAACCCTAACCCTAACAGTTAACCCTAAGACTAACCATTAAACATTAGCCTAATGCTAAACCCTAAATGCTACCGTGACCATTACACCTAGACCTAACACTTAACACTAACCCTAAGCCTAAAACTAAACCAAACCCTAACACCTAACAATAACCCTAAAACAAACCCTATCCCTAAACATAACCCTAACAAGAACACTAATCCTAACCCTAACTCCAACCCGAACCCTAACCTTAACCCACTAACACTAACCCTAACCCTAATCCCTACTCCTAATCCTAAACCTAACACAACATTAACACTAACCCTACCTATCATAAACTTAAACCCTAACCCTAACTGTAAGCCTAACCCTAAACCCTAACACCAACCATAATCCTAACCCTAACTCTAACCCTAAGAGTCAGCCTAAGCCTAAATGTAACACTAACACTAACTGTAACACAAATACTAAACCCTAACAATAACCCTAACCATAATACTAACCTTAACACTAAACCATAAACTGAAACCTAAACTAACCCTAACTTTAAACACTAACAGTAAGCCTAACTTTAAAGTAACCCTTACCTCTAAACCTACCCCCTAACACTAACCCTAACCCACACCTCTAACCCTAACCCTAACACAACCATAACCCTAACCATAAGATTAACCCTAATCCCTATCCCGAACCCTAATCCTAAACCCTAACCCTAACCCTAAACCCTAACCATAACCCTAATCTGTAACCCTAACCCTAAACCTAAACACCTAACCCTCACCCTAACCCTAAACAAAACCATAACGCTAACTGTAACCCCTAAGCCTAAGCCGAACCCTAAGCCTATCCCTAACCCTTAACGGCTAACCCTAACCCTAACACTAACCCCTAAACCCTAACCCTAAATCTAACACTAACACTAACTCCTAACCCTAACCCTAATGTTAACCCTAACCCCTAAGCCTAATCCTATCCCTAACCACTATCCCTAATCCTTACTGTAACCCTAACCACTAACCCTAACCCTAACACCTAACCCTAACCCTAGCCCTAACTCCTAACCCTAACCCTAGACCTAACACTAACCCTCACACTAACCCTAGTCCTAGCCCAAACCCTAACCCTAACCCTCCCCCTAAACCTAGCCCTAGCCCTAACTCTAACATTAGTCCTAAACCTAACCCTAAGCCTAACAACCCTAACCCCTAATACAAACAATGACACTAACCATAACCATTACCCTAACCCTAAAAGCTCTAACCCCTAAACATAACTGTAACCCTAATCCTAATGCTAACCCTAACCCTAACCCCTAACCCTAACCCTAACCCCTAACCCTAATACTAATTCTAACCTTAACCCTAAACATAAACCTAGCCCTAACCCCTAACCATAACATTATCCCTAACTCTAATCATAATCCCTAACCCTAACCCTTACCCTAAACCTTACCCCTAACACTAACACTAACCCCTAACACTAACCCTAAACCTAACCCTAACCATAACACTAAACATAACCCCAAACACTAACCCAAAAACAAACCCGAACCCCAACCCTAACAACCATAACCCCTAACCCATACCCTAAACCGAACCCTAACATTAAACACTCACCCTAACCCTCACCCTAGCCCCTAACACTAACCCTAACCCTAACCCCTAACACTAATTTTAACCCTAACCATAACCCTAAACCTAACCCCAAACCCTAACACTAACACTAACCATAACCTCAAACCCTTACTGGAACCCTAAACCTAACACTTAACGCTAATCTTAACCATAACCGTAACACTAACAAATAACCCTAACACTACCCCTAACCCTAAAACTGACTCTATCCTTTACCCTTAAACCAAACACTAAACTCATAACCTGAATACTAACCCCAAACACTAACCCCAAATCTCTAACCTTAACACAAACCCTATCCACTAACCCCAAATTCTAACCCTAACCCTAACAGTTAACCTTAAGACTAAATGTTAAACTTTACTCTAACCCCAACTCTAAACCTAACCACTAACCCTAACCCTAATTCGAACCCTAACCCTAAACTTAAACCTAACCCTAACCCCTAATCCTAACTCTAAACCCTAATCCTAACCCTAAACATAACGCTAACCCTAACCATAAACCCTAACCCTAACCATAACCTCTAACCCTGACCATAACCCTAACCCCTAACCCTAAACCTATCCCTTAAACCTAACCCTAACATTAACCCCAAAACCTAACCCTTATGCTAACTGTGTCCCCTAACCCTAACCCTAACACTATCCCCTAACTGTAATCCTAACACTAACCCATAACCCTAAACTTAAACCAAGTCCTAACTTTACCAATATTTCTAATGCTAGCCCTAGCCCTAGCCTTAGCCCAAGAGGTGACCCTAGCCCTAGCCCCAGCCCTAGCCCTAATCATAGCCCTAGCCCTAGCCCTGAAACTAACCCTAACCCTAAACCTAACCCTAGCCCTAGCTCTGGCCCTAAACCTAGCGCTAGCCCTGGCACTAACCTTAACACTAAACCTAACACTAGCCCTAGCTCTAGCCCTAGCCATTGCCCTATGACTAACACTAGTCCTACCCTAACACTAACACTATCCCTAACCCTGATCCTAACACTAACAACACTAAGCCCATACACTAACCCTAACACTAAACATAAACATAACCCTAACCCTAACAGCTGTAACCCTTAACCCTAACTGAAAACCCTAACACTAATGCTAAACCTAACCCTAACCAATAAGCCTAACCCTAACACTAACACAAAACCTAAACCTAATTCCTAACCCTAAACATAAACCTAACCCTAACCCCTATCCCAAACCATAATTCTAACACTAACCCTAAATCTAAACCTAACCCTAAACCCTAACCCTAAACATAACCCCTAATCCTAACACTAAACCTAACACTAAGCCTAAACCTAAATCCTAACTGTATCGCTAACTTGAACCCTAACACCTAACCCTAACACCTAACCCTAACACTAACCCTAACTGTAACCCATAACCCTAACACTAACCCTAACACCTAACCCTAACCCTAACACTAATCCTAACCTCTAACTCTAAACCTAACACTAACCGTGAAACTAAACCAAACCCCAAACCCTAACACTAACCCTAACCTGAAACCTAACAACCCTAACACCTAACCCTAACCCTAACGCTAATCCTAACCTCTAACTCTAAACCTAACACTAAACGTGAACCTAAACCTAACCCCAAACCCAAACACTAACCCTAACCCGAAACCTAACAACCCTAAACCCTAACCCCTAACCCCTAAACCTAATCCTAACCCGAACACTAACCCCTAACCCTAACTCTAAACCTAACACCCAACCCTAACCCTACTTCTAATCCTAACCCTAAACCTAAACCGAACCCTTACCCTTAACCTTAACCCTAACCCATAACCCTAACCACAACCCTAACCCTAACACCTAACCCTAAATCTAATCCAATCCCTTACCCTTAAACCTAAAACTAAATCCCGAACCCTAACACTAATCCCAAACCCTAACCCCTAACCACAAACCTTAACACTATCCCTAACCCCGAAACCCAAACTGTTAACTCTAAGCCTAACAGTTAACCCTAAGAGTAACCATTAAACATTACCATAACGCTAAACCCTAAACACTACCCTGACCATTAACCCTAAACCTAACACTTAACACCAACCCTAATACTAACACTAAACCGAAACCTAACACCTAACACTAACCCTAAACCTAACCCTATCCCTAACCATAACCATAACAAGAACACTAACCCTAACCCCAACTCCAACCCTAACCCTAAGCTTAACACACTAACCCTAACCCTAACCCTAATCCCTAATCCTAACCCTAACCCTAAACCTAACACTAACCATAACCATAACACTAACCCTAACCCTAAACTAACCCTATCATAACCCTAAACCCTAACCCAAACACTAACTTTAATTCCTAAACCCAACGCTAAACCTAAACCTAATCCTAAGCAGAAGACTAAGCCTATCCCCAACACTAACTGAACCGTAACCCTAACCCTAAACCTTAACACTAACTCTAACCTTAACTCTAACCCTAACACTAAACCTTAAATATAAAATTAAAATAAACCTAACCCTAAACACTAACCGTAACCCTTATCCTAAAAGTAACCATTAGCTCTAAACCTAACCCCCTAACACTAACCCTAACACTCACCACTAACCCTAACACTAACCCTAACCCTAACACAACCTGAAACCTAACAATAACCCTAACCCTAATGCCTAATACTAATCCTAAACACTAACCCTTACCGTAACCCTAAACCCTAACTATAACCCTAATCCCTAACCCTAACACTAAACCTTAACCTTCACCATAACCCTAACTCTAAACACTAACCCTAAACCTAACCGTAATGCTAACCCTAACCCCTAAGCCTAACCCTAATCTGCACCCTAACTGTAACTCTAAACCCTAACCCTAACCCTAAACCTAATTGTAACACTAACCCTAACCCCTATCCCTAACACTAACCCTTAAACCTAACCTTAACGCTAACCCTTATCCCTAAACCTTGCCATAATCCTAATAACTAACACTAACCCTAACCCCTAACCCTAACACTAGACCTGACTCTCACCATCACACTAACCCTAGCCCTAGCCCCAACCCTAACCCTAACCTTAGCCCTAACTCTAGCCCTAGCCCTAAGCCTAATATTATCCCTAAACCTAACCCTCACCCTAAAAACCCTAACCCCTAATACCAACAATGACACTAACCCTAACACTAACTCGAACACTAACCCCTAATCCTAACCATAAAATCCCTAACCCCTGCCCCAACCTTAACCCTAACTCCTAACCCTAATCCTAACCCCTAACCCCAAATCCTATTCCTAATTCTAACCTTAACCCTAAACATAAACCTAGTCCTAACCCCTAACCCTAACACTAACCCTAACCTCTAAACCTAACCCCTAACACTAACCCTAACCCTAACCATAACCCCTAACTGCAACCCTTACCCTAACTCTAAACCCTAACCCTAACCCCTAACACTAACACAAAACCTAACTCTAACCACTCACACTAACCCTTACCCTAACACTAACCCCTAAGCCTAACCCTAACCCTAACACTAACTCTAACCATAATCCCTAACCCTAATGCTAAACCTAACGCCAAACCTTAACCCTAACTGCAGCCCTAACCCAAAAACTAGCTCTAAACCTAACCCCTAACACTAATGCTAACCCTAACCATAACACTAAAACTAAACCCCAAACACTAACCCTAACCCACACCCAAATCCTAACAACCCTAAGCCCTAACCCCTAACCATAAACCTAAACCTAACACTAACCCCTAACCCTAACCCTAGCCCCTAACCCTAACCCTAACTCCTAATCCTAACCCTAACACTAACCATAATGCCAAACCCTAACTGGAACCCTAAACCTAACCCTTAACCCTAACCTTAACCATAACACTAACACTAACCCATATCCCTAACACTAAACCCTAACCCTAAACCTAATCCTAAACCCCTAAACCTAACACTATCCCCAAACACTAACCCCAAACCGCTAAACTCAACACAAACCCTATTCCCTCACTGCAAACCTATAACTCTAACCCGAACAGTTAAACCTAAGACTAACCATTAAACCTTACCCTAACCCTAACCCTAAACCTAACCACTAACCCTAACCCTAAACCTAAACCTATAACTAAACCTTAACCCTAACCCTAACTCCTAATCCTAAATCTAAGCATAACAGTAACCCAAAATAAAACCTAATGCTAACCCTAACCACTAAACCTAACCGTAACCCAAACCCTTAACCCTAACCCTAAGCCATAACGCTAAACTTAACCCTAACCCTAACACCAAAACCTAACACTTACCCTAAAAGTGTCCCCTAACCCTACACTAACCCTATCCCCTAACATGAACCCTAATCCTAAACCCTAACCCTAACCCTAACCCAAGCCCTAACTCTAACCCTAGCTCTAACCTAGCCTTAGCACTAGTCCTAGACCTCACCCTAGCCCTAGCCCTAGGCCTAGACCTAACCATAGAACTAGTCCAAGCCCTGACACTCACCCTAACCATAAACCTAAACCTAGCCCTAACCCCAGCCCTAGCCCAACCCTAACACTATTCCTAACCCTAAACCTAACCTTAACAACCCTAACCTCTTACAATAACCCTAACCCTCACCCAAAACCCCTAACCTCTTACACTAACCCTAAGACAAACCCTAAGCCTAAGCCTAAGCCTAACCCTAACACTAACCCCAACCACAACCCAAAACCTAACCCTAAACCCTAACCCTAAAACTAACCCAAACCCTAAACCCTAACCATAAAGCTAACCCTAAAAGTAACCCTTAACCCTAAACCTAACCCCCTAACACTAACCCTAACCCCTAAACCAAAACCTAACCCTAAACCTAACACCAAGCTGTAATCCTAACCCAAACCCTAACCCTAATAATAACCCTAAACCTCACCGCTAACCCTCACCTAAATCCTAAAAACTAACCCTAACCATAACACTAACCCTAACCCTAAACCCAAACCCTAAAACTAACGCTAACCTTAACTGCTAACCCTAACCCTAACGCTAACCCTAAACCTTACCTCTAACCCTAAGCATAACCCTAACACTAACACCTAACCTAACCCTAATTTTTACACTAACCCTAAACCTAAACCTAAGGCTAACCACTAATCTTAACACTAAAACCTAATATTAACCATAACCCTAACGTTAAACCTAACCATAACCCTAATCCTAACCCTAAGACTAAACCCTAAACCTAACACTAGCCCCTAACCCTAACCCGAGCACTAAACCTAACCCTTAACCATAATCTTAACCATAAACCTAACTGGAACCCCTAACCCGAACACTAACAATACCTAACCCCAAACCTAACACTATCCCTTACCCCGAAACCTAACACTAAACCCCTAACCCTAACACTAAACCTAAGCCCTTAACTCTAACCCCTAACCTTAACACTAACACTAGCCCCTAATCCCAAACCTCAAATTGTAATCCTAACAGTGAACCCTAAGACTCACCAATAAACCTTACCCTGAATCTAACCCTAGGCCTAACCACTAACCCAAACCTTAATTCTAACCCTAACCCCAAACCTAAACCTAACCCTATCCCCTAACCCTAACCCTAACCGTGAAAGTAACCCTGACCCTAATCCCTAACCCTATTCCTAACCCTAAGCCTAAACCCTAGCCCTAATGCTAACCCTAACTCTTAACCTTAACCCTAGCACTAAAACTAACTGTAACGCTAAACCTAACCCTTAAGCCTAACCCATAACCCATAACGCCCTTAACCCTAACCGTAACAATAACCCTTAACCCTAACCCTCTCTCTACCTCTAACCCCTAACCAAAACACTGACTGCCGCCCCTAATCCTAAAAATTAGCCCTAACCCTAGCCCTAAACCCTAACCATAATCCTAGACCTAACCCTAAACCCCACACTACCCTAGCCCTAGCCCAAACCCAAACCCTAACCCTAGCCCTTGCTCTATCCATAGCCCTAGCCCTAATCCTAGCCATAGCCCTAACCCTACCATTATCCCTAAACCTAACCTTAACCCTAACAACCCTAACCCCTAATACTAAACCTAACACTAACTGTAACCATTACCCTAACCATAAAAGCCCTAACCTGTAACCCTAACCCTAACCCTAATTATAACCCCTAACACTAACCCTAAACCTAACTGGTAACCCTAACCCTAATTCTAACCCTAAACCTAAACACACACCTAGCCATTACCCCTAACCCTAAACCTAACCTTAACACTAACCGTAGCCCTAAACCTAACGCTAACATCTAACCCTAAACCTAATCCCCAACACTAACACTAATCCTAACCATAACCCCTAACCCTAACCCTTATTCTAACGTCAACCCCTAAGCATAACCCTAACACTAGCCCCTAACCCTTACCAAAACCCTAACCCTAACCCTTAACCCT
The DNA here is from genome assembly GCF_020740605.2 of Lemur catta. NCBI lineage: Eukaryota > Metazoa > Chordata > Mammalia > Primates > Lemuridae > Lemur > Lemur catta. The sequence continues at coordinate 2,117,316 of NW_025423850.1, read as the reverse complement.
AATCTTAACAGTAATACTAACCCTAACCTCTAACCCTAACAGTAACCGCTAACCCTAAACTTAATCCTATCCCTTATCCCTAAACCTAACACTAAACCCCTATCCATTACACTAACCCCAAACATGAACCACAAACCCTTAAACTTAACACAAATCCTATGCCTTAGCCCCAAAGCTCTAACCCTAAGAAAACAGTGAACCCTAAGTCTAACCGTTAAACCTTACCCTAACCCTGACTCTAAACCTAACCACTAAACCTAACCCTAATTCTAATCCTAATCCTAAATCTAAACCTAACCCTAACCCCTAATCCTAACCCTAACCCTAACGCTAACCCTAACCATAAACCGTAACCCTAACTGTAACAGCTAAACCTAACTCTAACCCTAACCCTAACATCTAACCCTAACCCTAAACCCTAAACCTAACCCTAACTCCAAATTCTAAAACTAATCTGAAACCTAACTCCTTACCCTAACCCTAATGCTAACCTTAATCCTTACCCGTAACATTAACCCTAACCGTAACACCGAATGCTAACACTAATTCTAACCGTTAGACTAAATCTAACCTAATGTGAATGCCTAACCCGAGTCCTAACCCCTAATCCTAACCCTAACACGAATGCTAACCCATAACTGTGACCTTAATCCTAAACCTAACGCCTAACACTAATCCTAATCATATCCCTACCCCCTAACGTTAAACCTAATGGGAACACCTAACCCCTCACCCTTACCCTAACCCTAACCTCTAAACCTAGCTATAACTCTTACCCTGGCCCTTGTCCTAAACTTAACACTAACCCTAGCCCTAACCCTCATCCTAACCCTACCTGTAGCTGTAGACCTAGCCCGAGCCCTAAATTTAAACTTAAACCTAACCCTAGACCTAACCCTAAACCTAGCCATAACCTTAACTGCATCCCTAACTCTAAATCTAGGCCTAGCCATAGCCCTAGTCCTAGCCCTAACCCTAACCTTATCCCTAAGCCTAAACCTAAACCTAACCCTAACCCTAGCCCTAGCAATAAACCTAGCCCTTGCACTAACCTTAAACCTAAACCCAACCCAAACACTAACTCTAGCCCTAAACCTAGCCCTAGCCCTAGCCCTACCCCTAATCTTAGCCCTAACCCTAACACTATCCCTAATCCTAACAACCCTAACCGCTAACACTAAACCTAACCCTAATCCTAACGATAACTCTAACACTAGCAGCCCTAACCCCTAACCCTAACCCTTAACCCTAACACTAATCCTAAATCTAACCCCTAAACCCAACTCTAATTCTAACACTAACCCTAAACCTAAACCTAACCCTATCCCCTAACCATAACCCTAAGTCTTAATCCTAACCATATCTCTAATGCTAACCTTAACCCTAAAACCTAACCCTAACCCATAAACCCTAACCCTAACGCTAACCCTAAACCTAGTCCTAGCCCCAACCCAAACCCTAGCCCTAGCCCTAGCCCTAGCCTTAACCCTAACCCTAGCCCTAGCCCTAGCCCTAACCCTAACTCTAACCCTAACCCTAACATTTAAACCTAACCCTAACCATAACCATTAACCATAATCGTAACCCTTTACCCTAATCCTAACTTATAACCCTAACACTAACCCCTATCCATAAACCTTACCCTAACCCTAACTGCTAAATCAAACACTTAACCCCTAACACTAAAACTAACCCAAAACTCTAACCTCTAACCCCTACCCTTAACAATAAAACTATCCCTATCACCAAACCCGTAACCCTAACCCTAACAATTAACCCTAAGACTAACCATTAAACCTCACCTAACACTTAACCCTAAACTTAACCCTAACCCTTAACCTTAACTGTAACCTTAACCCTAACCCTTAACCCTAAACCCTACCCTTACAGTTAAACTTAACCCTAACCCTTAACCCTAACCCTAACCCTACCCCTTAACCCTAATACCAACCCTTAACCTTAACACTAAATCTAACCCTTAAACCTAACCCTAACCCTTAACCCTTAATCCTCACCCTTAACCCTAACCACAAACCCAAACCCTAACACCTAACCATAAACCTATCCTTAACCGTTAGCTTAACCCTAACAAAAACACTTAACCATAATACTAACCCTCAACCTTAACCCTAACCTTACCCTTAACCATAATCCTAAATCTTAACACCTAACCCTACCGTAAACCTTACCCCTATCTCGAACCATCAACACTCACCGTATCCCTTAACACTCACTCTAACCATAACACTTAAACCTAACCCTAACATTTAACTGTAACCGTAACTGTAACCCTTAACCCTAATCCTAACCCTTTCCCAAACCCTAACCTAACTCCTAGTCCTAACTCTAACACTAACCCCTAGTCCTAAACATAACCGCAACCCCTAACCCTAACCTTAACACAACCCTAAGACTAACCGTTAAACCTCATCCTAACACTTAACCCTAACCCTAACCCCTAACCCCAATCCTAACCATGATCCCTAAACCCAACTCAAACACCTAAACCTACAAATAACCCTTAACCCTCACCCTAACACTAACCCGAAAAATTATCCCTTACCCTAAACCCTAACCCTAACCCTTAACCCTAACCCTCACCCTTAACCCTAACCCTAGTCCTAACCCTAACATTTGACCCTACCGCTAAACCAAACTCCTAACCTTAACCATAAACCTCACCCTTAACCCTAAACTTTAACCCTAACCCTGTAAACTTTAACCCTAACACTAACCTTTAAACCTAATGTTAACTCTAACCCTCAAATCTAACCTTAACCCTAACCCTAAACCCTAACACAAACAATAAACACTAAACCTAATCCTAACTCTAACACTATGCCCTAAATTTAACACTTAAACCCTTACCCTGACACTAACCCCAAACCTTAACCACTAACCCCTTACCCTAACAAGAACCCTAACCCCTAATACCAAACCCCTAACCCTAACCCTAAATCATCCTTACCCTTAACGCGAACCCTAACCCTAACACTTAAACCTAAGACTAACCGTTAACCCTAACCCTTAAGCCTAATTCTAACACAACCCTAAACTTAACCTTAACCGTTAACCCTAACCCTATCACTAACCCTTAACCTTAATCCTATCCCTTAACCCTAACCCCTAACCCTAAGCCTAACCCTTAACCCTAACACTAACCATTAACTCTCACCCTAACACTTAACCCTGACCCTAACCCCAACCCTTAATCTTAACCGTAACCCTTACCATAACACTAACCCTAAATTTAATCCTGATCCTAACACTTAACCCTAACCCTAAAAATAACCCCTAGTCCTAACCCTAACACTAACCCCTAACGCTAAACCCGACCCTAAACCTAACCCCTAACCCTCACACTAACCCTAACCCCTAACCCTAAACCCAGACCCCTAACCCTAACCCTAATTCTTACTCTTCTTCCATTCTCAGAGTTAAGCAAGGCTACACTGCATCCAGGCCACATGTGAGATGAGGCTCCGCCTGAGTCCTGCGTTACAGGGAGGGGCACATGCCCATGGTACGATGGAGTGGGGTCCGTTGGTTTGTAGCCTTGCTAAACTCCAGTTTTGAAGAATTGTGAAAGTCATATATAGGGTCTCTTACATTTACTTATAGAAAGCAACTATTGGGGTGTGCTTTGTAGGCTTGCCTTACTCTAGTTTGGATGAAGTGGGTGAGTCCTATGCATAGGAACGTTAGCATTTAGAGGGAGTATCTATGGGGGGGTGCTTTCTGGCTTGCTAAACTATAGTTTGGAAGAAGTTAGAGTCATATATAGGAACAATTTCATTCATTCAGAGAAAGCAATTATGAGGAGTTTGTTTGTAGGCTTGCTAAGCTCTACTTTGGAGGAAGTCGAGAGTCATATAAAGCAATGCTTACATTCACAGAAAGCATATATGGGGGGTGGTTTCTAGGCTTCCTAAACTCTAGTTTGGAAAAAGGAGAAAGTCATGTGTAGGAACGCTTACATTCACTTAGAAGAAGGAACTATTTGCGGGGATTTGCAGTATTGCTAAAATCTTAGATTGGAAAAATCGCGGGAGTCATATATAGGAATGTTAACATTCACTTAATGAAAGCAACTATCAGGGGGTGGTTTCCAGGTTTCCTATACTCTAGTTTGGAAGAAGTGCGACAGTCCTATATAGGAAGGCTTACATTCACTCAGAGAAAGCAATTATGGGTGAGTGCATTATAGACATGCTAAACTCTAGTTTGGAAAAATTTTGAGAGCCACGTAGAGGAAAGCTTACAGTCACGTAGAGAAAACAACTACCAGGGGTGGTGTGTAGGCTTGCTAAACTCTAGTTTGGAAGAAGGGCAATCGTCATATATAGGGAGGCTTAAATTCATTCAGAAAAAGAAGCTGTCAGGGATTGGTTTGTAGGCTTACTCAAATCTAGTTTGGAAGAGCGAGAGTCATATATAGGAAGGTTTACATTCACTCAGAGAAAGCTACTGTGAGGGTGCTTTATAAACATGCCAAACTCTACCTTGTAATGCATGCGACAGTCATGCACAGGAATGCTTAAATTCACTCAGAAAAAGCAAGTACGAGAATGGTATTTGTAGGCATGTTAATCTCTACTTTGGAAGACGATCGGGAGTCACTTACACAAAGGCTTATATTCACTCAGAGAAAGCAACTATTTGGGGTGTTATTTTGGCATGCTAAAGTCTAGTTTGAAAGAATGAGAGTCATATATAGGAACACTTACATTCACGCAGAGAAAGCGACTACAGGGTGGTCTTAGGTACGCATGTTAAACTATAGTTTGGGAGAAGTTCCAGAGTCCTATGTAGAAAAGGTAACAGCCACTTAGAAAAAGCAAGTGTCGACGGGTGGTTCGTAGGCTTGCTAATCTATATTTTCAATGAAGTGTATGTGTCATATATGGGAACGCTTATGTTCACTAAGAGAAGGCAAAGTTGGGGTCGTGGTTTAGGCATACTAAATCGTTGTTAAGTAGGAGAGTGATACATAGAAACGCTTGCATTCACGCAGAGAAAGCATCTATGGGGTGGTTTCTTTGTAAGAATGCTAATCTCTAGTTTGGAAGAAATTCAAGAGTAATATATAGGAAAGCTTAGACTCACTTAGAGAAAGCAACTTTCCGGGGTGGTTTCTAGGCCTGCTAAACTCTACTTTGGGAGAAGTTGGAGAGTCATACATGGGAACGCTTACATTTACTCAGAGAAAGCAATGATGCGGTGGTGGTTTGTAGGCATACTAAACTCTCGTTTCAAAACGTACAGGTCATATATAGGAATGCTTACATTCAGGCAGGGAAAGCAACTGGGGTGGGGGGTGGAGTTCTCTAGGCATTCTAAACTCTAGTTTGGATGAAGGGTGAATAAGAAAGCTTAGAGTTACTTAGAGAAAGCAACTCTCGGGGTGTGGAATGCAGGCCTGCTAAACTCTATTTTGGTTTGTCTGAGACCCATATATGGGAACGATTACATTACCTTCGAGAAAGAAATGATGGGGTGGTGGTATTTACGAAAGGTAACAGCCACTTAGAAAAAGGAAGAGTCAGCGGGTAGTTTGCAGGCTTCTAAAACTCTATTTTGGTTGAAGTGGAAGTCACATAGTGGAACGCTTACATTAACTCAGAGAAAGCAACGATGCGGTGGTGGTTTGTAGGGATACTAAATTCTAGTTTGGAACACGTACGAGTCATATACAGGAACACTTACATTCATGCAGAAAAAGTAACTATGGAGTAGTGTTTTGTGAGCATGCTAGTGTCTAGTTTGGAAGAAGTTCAAGAGTAATATATAGGAAAGTTTACAGTCACTTAGAGAAAGCAACTCTCTGGGGGTGGTTTGTGGGCCTGCTAAACTTGGAAGAAGTGCGAGAGTAATATATGGGAATGCTTACATTCACTCAGAGAAAGCAACTATGGGGTGGTGATTTGTAGACATATTAAACTTTCGTTGCAAAGATGTATGAGTCATATATAGGAAGTCTTACGTTCACGCAGAGAAAGCAAGTATGCGGTGGTGCTTTGTAAGCATGTTAATCTCTAGTTAGGAAGAAGTTCAAAGTAATATATAGGAAAGCTTACAATCACTTAGAAAAAGTAACTCTCGGGCGGTGGTTTGTAGGCCTGCTAAACTCTACTTTGCCAGAAGTGCGAGAGTCATAATTGGGAAAGTGTACTTTCACTCTCAGAGAGCAACGGGGGAAGGGGGAGTTGTTTGTAGGCACACTAAACTGTAGTTCGGAAGAATTACGAGAGTCATATATAGAAACTCTTACATTCACACAGAGAAAGCAACTGTGGGGTGGTGTTTTCTAGGTATTCCAAACTCCAGTTTGGGTGAAGTGTGAGAGTCATATATAAGAAAGCTTAGAGTTACTTAGAGAAAGCAACTCTCAGGGTGTGGAATGCAGGCATGCTAAACTCTATTTTGGTTTAAGTGTGAGACTCATATATGGGAACGCTTACATTCACTTAGAGAAAGCAAAGATGGGGTGGGGGTGTGTAGGCATACTGAACTGTAGTTTGGAAGAAGTACAAGAGTCATATATGGGAACGCTTACATTCAGGGAAAGCAGCTATGTGGTAGTGTTTCTACGCATGCTAAACTATAGTTTTGAGATATTTCCGAAGTCATATCTAGGTATGCTTACAGTGACTTAGAGAAAGAAACTCTCGGAGAGTGGTTTCTAGGCCTGCTAAACTCTATTTTCAATGAAATGTAAGAGTCATACATGCGAGCGCTTACATTCACTCAGATAAAGTAACGTCGGAGTGCTGGTTTTGGGGCATACCGAACTGTAGTTTGGAAAAAGTAGGAGAATCATATATAGAACGCTTACTGTCACGCTGAGAATTCAACTATGGTGTAGTGTTTTGTAGGCATGCTAAAGTGTAGTTCATATATGGGAACGCTTATATTCACTCAGGTAAAGCAACATTGGAGTGGTGGTTTTTAGGCATACAGAACTACAGTTCAGTTTGGAAAAAGTAGGAGAATCATATATAGGAAACCTTACAGTCATGCAGAGAATTCAACTATGGGGTAGTGTTTTGTAGGCATGCTAAAATGTAGTCTGGAAGAATTCGAGAGTCTAATATAGGAAAGATTAAAGTCATGTAGAGAAAGCAACTCTCTGTAGGCCTGCTATACTCTAATTTGTGTGCAGTGTGAGAGTCATATATGGGAACGCTTACGTTCACTCAGAGAAAGCAACGATGGGGTGTCGGTTTGTAGGCATACTAAACTCTAGTTTGGAAGACGTACGAGTCCTGTATAAGAACGATTACATTCGTGCGGAGAAAGCAACTATGCGGTGGTGTTTTGGAAGCATGCTAATCTCTCTTTGGGAAGAACTGCCACTGTAATATACAGGAAAGCTCACAATCACTTAGAGAAAGCAACTCTCGGGGAGTGGTTTGTAGGCCTGCTAAATTCTACTTTGAAAGAAGTGCGAGAGTCATATATGGGAACGTTTACATTCACTCAGAGAAAGCAATGATAGGGTAGTGGTGTGTAAGCACACTAACTGTAGTTCGGAAGAAGTAGGAGAGTCATATATAGGAACGCAATACATTCACGCAGAGAAAGCAACTTTGGGTGGTGTTTCCTAGACATTCTAATGTCTAGTTTGGATGAAGTGTGAGAGGCATATATAAGAAAGCTCAAAGTTGCTTAGAGAAAACAACTTTCGGGGAGTGGAATGAAGGCCTGCTAAACTCTATGGTTTAAGTGTGAGACTCATATATGGGAAAGCTTACATTCACTTAGAGAAAACAATGATAGGGTGGTGTTTTGTGGGCATAGTGAATTGCAGTTTGGAAGAATTACCAGTGTCATATGTAGGAACTCTTACATTCATGCAAATAAAGGAAGTATGCGGTGAGGCTATGTAAGCATGTTAATCTCTAGTTTGGAAGAAGTTCAAAGTAATATATAGGAAAGCTTACAGTCACTTAGAAAAAGCAACTCTCAGGGGGTGGTTTGTAGGCCTTCTAAACTCTACTTTGCCAGAAGTGCGAGTCATATATGGGAACGTTTACATTCGCTCAGAGAGTATATTGGGTGGGGTTGTTTGTAGGCACACTAAACTGTGGTTCGGAAGAATTACGAGAGTTATATATAGGAACGCTTACATTGATACAGAGAAAACAACTGTGGGGTGGTGTTTTCTAGGTAATTTAAACTCCAGTTTGGATGAAGTGTGAGAGTCATTTGTAAGAAAGCTTAGAGTTACTTAGAGAAAACAACTCTCGGATTTGGAATGCAGGCCTACTAAACTCTATTTTGGTTTCAGTGTGAGACTCATATACGGGAACGCTTACATTCACTTAGAGAAAGCAATGATGAGGTGGTGTTTTGTAGTCATCCTGAACTGTAGTTTGGAAGAAGTACAAGAGTCATATATGGGAACGCTTACATTCAGGGAAAGCAGCTATGTGGTAGTGTTTGTACGCATGCTAAACTATAGTTTTGAGAAATATCAAGTCATATCTAGGGATGTTTGCAGTGACTTGGAGAAACTCTCAGAAAGTGGTTTCTAGGCCTGCTAAACTCTATTTTCAATGAAATGTAGGAGTCATATATGGGAACGCTTACATTCACTCAGATAAAGCAACGTCGGAGTGGTGGCTTTTAGGCATAACGAACTATAGTTTAGAAAAAGGAGAATCATATATAGGAACGCTTACAGTCACGCAGAGAATTCAACTATGGGGTGGTGTTTTGTAGGCATGCTAAAGTGTAGTTTGGAAGAATTCGAGAGTCTCCTATAGGAAAGATTACAGTCATGTAGAGAAAGCAACTCTATGGAGGTGGTTTGCAGGCCTGCTAAACGCTAATTTGGGTGAAGCGTGAGAGTCATATATGGGAACGCTAACATTCACTCAGATAATGTAACCTCAGAGTGATGGTTTTTAGGCATACTGAACGGTAGTTTAGAATGAGTAGGAAAATCATATATAGGAATGCTTACATTCACGCAAAGAATTCAACTATGGGGTGGTGTTTTGTAGGCATACTAAAGTGTAGTTCATATATGGGAACGGTTACATTCACTCAGATTAAGCAACGTTGGAGTGATGGTTTTTTAGGCATACTGAACTGTAGTTTTGGAAAAGTAGGAGAATCATATATAGGAACCCTTACAGTCACACAGAGAATTCGACTATGGGGTGGTGTTTTGTAGGCATGCTAAAGTGTAGTTTGAAAGAATTCGAGAGTCTCATATAGGAAAGATTACAGTTATGTAGAGAAAGCAACTCTCTGGAGGTGGTTGGTAGGCCTGCTAAACTCTAATTTGGGTTAAGTGTGAGAGTCATATATGGGAACGCTTACATTCACTTAGACAAAGCAACGATCAGTTGTTGGTTTGTAGGCATACAAAACTAGTTTATAAGGCGTAGGAGTCATATATAAGAACAATTACAGTCACAGAGAGAAAGCAACTATGGGTGTTTTGCAAGCATGCTAATGTCTAGTTTGAAAGAAGATCAACAGTAATATATAGGAAAGCTCACAGTCACTTAGAGAAAGCAAATTCTGCTTTAGAAGTGCGAGAGTCATATATGGGAACGTTTACTATCATTCAGAGAAAGCAATGATGGGGTCGTGTTTTGTAGGCATACTGAACTGTAGTTTGGAAGACGTACGAGTCATATATGGGAAGGCTTACATTCACGCAGAGAAAGCAACTATGGGGTGGTGTTTTGCAAGCCTGCTAATCTCTAGTTTGGAAGAAGTTCCATAGTAATGTATAGGAACGCTCACGGTCACTTAGAGAAAACAACTCCCGGGGGGTGGTTTATAAGCCTAAGACACTCTACTTTCAATGATGTGTAAGTGTCATATATGGGAACCTTTATATTCATTAAGAGAAAGAACATTGTGGTGGTGGTTTGTAGACATAATGAACAGTAGTTTGGAAAAAGTACGAGAGCATATACAGGAATGCTTAAATTTTCGTAGGGGAAGCAACTTTGAGGTGGCGTTAGGTAAGCATGGTAAATTCTAGTTTGGAAGAAGTTCCAGAGTCCTGTGTAGGAAAAGTAACATCCACTTAGAAAAAGAAAATGTGGACGGGTTGTTTGCAGCCCTGCTAAACTCTATTTTCAATGAAGTGTGTCATACATGGGAACGCTTATGTTCAAAGAAAGCAAGCTAGGGGTCGCAGTTTGTAGGCAGACTAAATAATAGCTGTTAAGAAGTACGAGAGTGATACATGGAAACGCTTGCATTCACGCAGAGAAAGCATCTGTTCGGTGTTTTTTTTTTGTAAGAATGCTAATCTCTAGTCTGGAAAAGTCCAAGAGTAATACAGAGGAAAGCTTAAAGTCACTTAGAGAAAGCAACTCTCCGGGGGGTCGTTTGTAGGCCTGTTAAACTCTGCTTTGCAAGAAGACCTAGAGTCATATGTGGGAACGCTTACATTCAGTCAGAGAAAGCAATGATCGGGTGGTGGTTTTTAGGCACACCAAACTGTAGTTCGGAACTGCGGGAGCCATATATAGGAATGCTCACATTCACGCAAAGAAAGCATCTGTGGGATAGTGTTTTCGAGGCATTCTAAACTCTAGTTTGGATGAAGTGTGAGAGTCATATATAAGAAAGCTTACAGTTACTTAGAGAAAGCAACACTCATGTTTGGTATGCAGGCTTGCTAAACTCAATTTGGGTTAAGTGTGAGACTCATTTATGGGAACGCTTACATTCACTTAGAGAAAGCAATGATGAGGTTGTTTTTTGTAGGCATACTGAACTGCAGTTTGGAAGTACGAGAATGATATATGGGAACGCTGACATTCAGGCAGAGAAAGCAACAATGTGGTAGTGTTTTTACGCACACTAAACTATTGTTTTGAGAAATTTAGAGAGTCATATCTAAGGATGCTTACAGTGACTTAGAGAAAGAACCCCTCGGAGAGTGTTTTCTAGGCCTGCTAAACACTATTTTCAGTGACATGTAAGAGTTATAGATGGGAATGCTTACATTCACTCAGATAAAGTAAGTTGGAGTGGTGGTTTATACACCTACTGAACTGTAGTTTGGAAAACGGAGAAGAATCATACATAGAAATGCTTACAGTCACGGATAGAATTCAACTAAGGGGAGGTGTTTTGAAGGCATTCTAAAGAGTAGTTTGGAAGAATTCGAGAGTCTCATATAGGAAGGATTACAGTCACAACGAGAAAGCAACTTTCTGGAGGTGGTTTGTAGGCCTGCTAAACTACTTTGAATGAAGTGTGAGAGTCGTATATGGGAACGCTTACATTCACTTAGAGAATGAAACTATGGGCTGGTGGTTTTTTAGGAAAGGTAACAGCCACGTAGAAAAAGTAAGTGTTGGCAGATGGTTTGTAGGCCTGCAAAACTCTATTTTGCGCGAAGTGGGAGTCATATAGGGGAACGCTTACATTCACTCAGAGAAAGCAACGATGGGGTGGTGGTTTGTAAGCATAAAAACTCTAGTTTGGAAGACGTATGAGTAATATATAGGAATGCTTATATTCAGGCAGAGAAGTCAACTAAGGTGTGGTGTTTTTGAAGCATGCTAAAGTGTAGTTTGCAATAAGTTCCAGAGTCTTATATAGGAATGATTAGAGTCACTTAGAGAAAGCAACTCTAGGGGGATGGTTTGTAGGCCTGCTAAACTCTACTTTACAAGAAGTGCAAGAATCATATATGGGAACGCTTACATTAACTTAGAGAAAGCAATGATGGGGTGGTGGTTGGCAGGCCCACTAAACTATAGTTGGGAATTATTACGAGAGTCATATATAGGAACGCTTATATTCATGCAGAGAAAGCAACTGTGGGGTGGTGTTTCTAGGCATCTAAACTCCAGTATGGATGAGAGTCATATTTGAGAAAGCTTAGAGTTACTTAGAGAAAGCAACTCTCCGGGTGTGGAATGCAGGCCTGCTAAACTCTATTTTGGTTTGTGTGAGACCCATGTATGGGAACGCTTACATTCACTTAGAGAAAGCAATAGAGTGTGGTGTTGTTTAGAAAAGGTAACAGCCACTTAGGAAAAGGAAGTGTCGGCAGGTCGTTTGTAGGACTGCAAAACTCTACTTTGGTTGAACTGGGAGCCATATATGGAAACGCTTACATTCACTCAGAGAAAGCAAAGATGGAGTGGTGGTTTGTAGGCATACTAAACTCTGGTTTGGAAGAGGTACGAGTCATTTACAGGAACACATTCAGGCAGAGAATTCAACTATGTGGTGGTGTGTTGCAGGCATCCTAAAGTGTAGTATGGAAGAAGTTCGAGAGTCTTATATAGGAAAGATTACAGTCGCTTAGAGAAAGCAACTCTCGGCGTGTGATTTGTAGGCCTACTAAAATCTACTTGCAAGAAGTGCGAGAGTCATACATGGGAACGATTACATTCACTTAGAGAAAACAATTATGGAATGGTTGTTGGTAGGCACACTAAACTGTAGTTCGGAAGCACGAGAGTCATATATAGGAACACTTACATTCACGCAGAGAAAGCAGCTGTGCGGTGGTGTTTTCTAGAGATTCTAAACTCCAGTTTGGATGAAGTGTGAGAGTCATATGTAAGAAAGCTTAGAGTTACTTAGAGAAAGCAACTCTCGGATTTGGATGCAGGCCTACTGAACTCTATTTTGGTTTAAGTGTGAAACTCATATATTGGAATGCTTACATTCACGTAGAGAAAGCAACTTTGTGGCAGTGTTTGTACGCATGCTAAACTATACTTTTGAGAAATTTCGAGAGTCATAGCTAGGGATGCTTACAGTGACTTGGAGAAAGATATCCTCGGAGAGTGGTTTCTAGGCCTGCTAAACACTATTTTCAATGAAATGTAAGAGTCATATATGGGAACGCTTACATTCTCTCAGATAAAGTAATGTTGGAGTGGTGGTTTTTAGGCATATTGACCTGTATTTTGGAAAAAGTAGGAGAATCATATATAGGAACTCTTACAGTCACACAAAGAATTCGACTAAGGGGTGATGTTTTGTAGCCATGCTAAAGTGTAGTTTGGAAGAATTCGAGAATCTCATATAGGAAAGATTACAGTCACGTGAAGAAAGCAACTCTGTGGAGGTGGTTTGTAGGCTAGCTAAATTCTAATTACGATGAAGTGTGAGAGTCATATATGGAAATGCTTACATTCACTCAGAGCAATCAACGATGGGGTGCTGGTTTGTAGGCATACTAAACTCTAGTTTGGAAGACGTTCAAATCATATATAGGAAGGCTTACATTCATGCAGAGAAAGGAACTATGGGGTGGTGTTTTGGAAGCATGATAATCTCTAGTTTGGAAGAAGTTTCATAGTAATATATAGGAAAGCTCATGGTCACTAAAAGAAAGCAACACTCCGATCATGGTTTGTAGGCTAAATTCAACTTTCGGAGAAATTCCAGTGTCCTATGTAGGAAAGGAAAAGGCCACTCAGAAAAAGCCCGTGTGGGCAGGTGGTTTGTAGGCCTGCTAAACTGTATTTTCAATGAAGTGTATGTGTCATAGATGGGAACTCTTATATTCACTCAGAGAAAACAATGTTGGAGTCGTGGTTTGTAGGCAGACTAAATTGTAGTTGGGTAAAAGTACGAGAGTGATACATAGAAATGCTTACATTCGTGCAGAGAAAGCATCTATGAGGTGGCTTTTTTGTAAGAATGCTAATCTCTAGTTTGGAAGAAGTTCAAGACTAATATATAGAGAAGCTTACCATCACTTAGAGAAAAGCAACTCTCGGGGGGTGGTTTGCAGGCCTGCTAAACTCTGCCTTGGAAGAAGTGCCAGAGTCACATAAGGGAACGCTTACATGCACTCAGGGAAAGGAATGATGGGGTGGTGGTTTGTAGGCACACTAAACTGTAGTTCGGAAGAAGTACGGGAGTCATATACAGGAACGCTTACATTCACGCAGAGAAAGCAAATTTGAGTGGTGTTTTCTAGGCATTCTAAATTCTAGTTTGGATGAAGTGTGAGAGTCATATAAAGAAAGCTTAGCGTTACTTAGAGATAGCAACTCTCGGGTTTGGAATGCAGCAGGCCTGCTAAACTCTGTTTTGGTTTAAGTGTGAGACTCATATTTGGGAACACTTTCATTCACTTAGAGAAAGCAATGATGGGGTAGTGATTTGTAGTCACACTAAACAGTACTTTGGAAGAAGTACTAGTCATATATGGAAACGCTGACATTCACACAGAGAAAGCAACTATGGGGTAAGGTTTGTACGCATGCTAAACTATAGTTTGTAGAATTTCAAGGTTCATATATAGGGAAGACTACAGTGACAGAGAGAGCCTCTTTCTGGGGGTGGTATGTAGGCCTACGACACTCTATTTTCAATGAAGTGTAAGTGACATATATGGGAACTTTCATATTCAATAAGAGGAAGCAATATTAGGTTGGTGATTTGTAGGCATAATGAATTGTAGTTTGGGAGAAGTACGAGAGTCATATATACGAACGCTTACATTCACACAGAGAAAGCAACTACGGTGTGGTGTTTAAGTAGGCAAGCTAAACTCTAGTTTGGGAGAAGTTCCAGAGTCCTACCTAGGAAAGTTAACAGCCACTTAGAAAAAGCAAATGTCGGCAACCGGTTTGCAGGCCTGCTAAACTCTATTTTCAATGAATAGTATATGTCGTATATGGGAAGCAACGTTGGAGTCGTGGTTGGTAGGCAGACTAAACTGTAGTTGGGAAGAAGTAGAAGTGAAACAAACGCTTATATTCACGCACAGAAAGCATTTATGGGGTGGCTTTTTTGTAAGAATGCTAATCTCCAGTTTGGAAGAAGTTCAAGAGTAATATATAGGAAAGCTTACCGTCTCTTAGAGAAAGCAATGCTCGGGGGGTTGTCTGTAGGCCTGCTAAACTCTACTTTGCAGGAAGTGTGGGAATCATATCTGGGAACGCTTACATTAACTCAGAGAAGGCAATGATGGGTTGGTGGTTTGTAGGCACCCTAAACTGTAGTTTGGAAGAAGTACGAGAGTCATATATAGGAATGCTTACATTCACTAGTGAAAGCAATAGTGGGGTGGTGTTTTCTAGGCATGTAAACTTCAGTATGGATGAGAGTCACATATAAGAAAGCTTAGAGTTACTTAGAGAAAGCAACACTCGGGGTGTGGAATGCAGGCCTGCTAAACTCAATTTTGGTTTAAGTGTGAGAGTCATATATGGGAACGCTTACATTCACGTAGAGAAAGCAATGATGGGGTGGTGGTATTCAGGAAAGATAACAGCGACTTAGAAAAAGGAAGTTTCGGCGGGAGGTTTGTAGGCCTGCAAACTCTATTTTGGTAGAAGTGGGAGTCATATATTGGAAGGCTTTCATTCACTTAGAGAAAGCAATGATGGGGTGGTGGTTTTAGGCATACTGAACTGTAGTTTGGAAGAAGTACGAGAGTCCTGTATAGGAATGCTTACATTGATGCAGAGAAAGCAACTATGTGGTATTGTTTGTACACATGCTAAACTATCGTTTGGAGAAACTCGAGACTCATATATAGGGAATTTTACAGAGTTAGAGAAAGGAACTTTCTTGGAGAAAGCGATGGGAGTGGTGGTTTGTAGGCATCCTAAACTCTAGTTTGGAAGAAGTATGAGTCGTATATAGGAATGCTCACATTCCTGCAGAAAAAGCAACTTTCTGTGAGTGAATATAAGCCTAGTCATATATGACTCCTACACTTCATTGAATATAGAGCTTAGCGGGACTGCAAAGAACCACCTGAGAGTTGCTTTCTCTAAGTGACTGTAATCTTTCTTCTATATTACTCTTGAAATTCTTTCAAACTAGGAATTAGCATGCCTACCATACACCACCCCATAATTGCTTTGCGTGAAAGTAAGTGTTCCTATATATGACTCTCATACTTCCTCCAAACAACAATTCAGTATGCCTTCAAACCAGCACACCAAGCTTTCTCATGTATGACTCTCACACTTCATCCAAACTAGAGTTTAGAATACCTAGAAAACACCACCCCACAGTTGCTTTCTGTGCGTGAATGTAAGCATTCCCATATATGACTTTCACACTTCTTCCAAAGATAGAATTGAGAAGACCTACCAAGCACCCCCCGAGAGTTGCTTTCTCTAAGTGACTCAAGCTTTCCTATATATTACTCTTGAATTTCTTTCAAAATAGAGATTTGCATGCCTAGGAAACACCACCCCATATTTGCTTTCTGTGACTTTATATAAGCCTTCCCATGTATGGCAGCCACAATTCATCCAAACTAGACTTTTGTATGCATACAAACCACCACCACGTCGGTGCTTTCTCTGATTGAATACAAGCGGTCCCATGTATGACTCTCACACTTCATCCAAATTAGAGTTTAACAGGCCTACCAACCACCTCCAGAGAGTTGCTTTCTCCTAGGAGACTGTAATCTTTCCTATATAAGACTCTCGAACTTCTTCCAAACTACACCTTAACATGCCTACAAAACACCACCCCATAGTTGAATTCTCTGCCTGACAGTAAGCGTTCCTATATATGATTCTCCTTGTTGTTCCAAGCTACAGTTTAGTATGCCTACACACCACCACCCCATCATTGCTTTGTCTGAGTGAATGTAAGCCTTCCCATATATAACTCTTACACTTCATTGAAGATAGAGTTTAGCAGTCCTACAAACCACCACGAGAGTTGGTTTCTCTGTCACTGTAAGCTTCCCTAGATACGACTCCCGAAATTCCTCCAAACTATTGTTTAACATGTGTAAAAACACCACCCAATAGTTGCTTTCTCTGCGTGAATGTAGGCGTTTCTATATACGACTCGTACTTTTTCCAAACTAGAGTTTAGTATGCCTACAAACCACTACCCCAACGTTGTGTTCTCTGAGTGAATGTAAACTTTCCCGTATGTGACACATACACTTCATTTAAAACAGAGTTTCGCAAGCCTACAAACCACCCCCCGACATTTGCTTTTTCTGCATTGCTGTTACCTCCCAAACTAGACTTTAGCATGCCTGCCTAACACCACACTGTAGTTGCTTTCTCTGCGTGAATAATGTAAGCGTTCTTATATATGACTCTCGTACTCCTTCCAAACTAGACTTTAGCATGCCAAAATTACACCCCCCTGATAGTTACTGTCTGTGAGTGAATATAAGCTTTCCCCTATGTCTCTCGAAATTCTACCAAAGTAGGGATTAGCATGCCTACAAACATCCCTCCCATAGTTGCTTTTTCTGAGTGAATTTAAGCATTCCTAAGTATGACTGACACACGCTTTACAAGATAGAGTTTTGCGTGCTTACAAATCACCCCCATTGTTGCTTTCTCTGAGTGAATTGAAACCTTCCTATGTATGACTCTCCCAGTTCTTCCACACTAGAGTTGAGTAAGCCTACAAACCAATCCCAAACAGCTGCTTTCTCTGAATGAATTTAAGAGTTTCTATGTATGACTAGGGCCCTTAGATTCTCGAAATATTTCAAACTAGAGTTTAGCATGCCTACAATGCACCCATCCATAATTGCTTTCTCTCAGTGAATGTAAGCCTTCCTATATATGACTGTAGCACTTCTTCCAAACTAGAGTATGGCATACCTGGAAACCACCCCCTGATAGTTGCTTTCATTAAGTGAATGTTAACATTCCTATATATGACTCCCGCGATTTTTCCAATCTAAGATTTTAGCAATACTGCATTTCCCCGCAGATAGTTCCTTCCTGTACGTGAATGTAAGCGTTCCTATACATGACTTTCCCCTTTTTCCAAACTAGAGTTTAGGAAGCCTAGAAACCACCCCCACATAGTTACTTTCTGTGAATGTAAGCATTCCTATATATGACTCTCAACTTCCTCCAAAGTAGAGCTTAGCAAGCCTACAAATAAACTCCTTATAATTTCTTTCTCTGAATGAATGAAATCGTTCCTATGTATGACTCTCGAACTTCTTCCAAACTAGTGTTTAGCAAGCCTAAAAACACCCCCCATAGATGCTCCTTCTAACTCAAAGCTAACGTTCCTAGGCATAGGACTCACCCACTTCATCCAAACTAGAGTAAGGCAAGCCTACAAAACACACCACAATAGTTGCTTCCTATAAGTAAATGTAAGCAACCCTATATATGACTATCGCAATACCTCCAAACGAGTTTAGCAAGCCTACAAACCCACGGACCCCACTCCATCGTACCATGGGCATGTGCCCCTGCCTGTCACGCAGGACTCAGGCGGAGCCTCATCTCACACATGGCATGGCTGCAGTGTACGCTTGCTTAACTCTGAGAATGGAAGAAGAGTGAGAATTAGGGTTAGGGTTAGGGGTCGGTGTTTGTTGTTAGGAGTTTGGGTTAGTGTGAGGGTTAGGTGTTAGGTGTTAGGGTTGGGTTTAGGGTTAGGGGTTAATGTTAGTGTTAGGGTTAAGGGTTAGGATTAGGGTTAGAAGTTGGGGTTAGGATTATGGCTAAGGGTTAGTGTTAGAGTTAGGGTCAGGGTTAAGTGTTAGGGTGAGGGTTAACGGTTAGCGTTAGGGTTAAGGGTTAGGATTAGGTTTAAGGGTTAGTGATAGGGTTAGGGTTAACGGTTAGGGTTAGGTTTAGGGTTAAGGGATAGGGTTAGGGTTTGTGGTTTAGCTTTAGGGTTAGGGTTAATAATTCAGGTTAGGTTAGTGTTAGAGCTAAGGGTTATGGTTAGTGTTAGGGGTTAGGGTTAAGATGAGGGTTCCAGGTTAGTGTTAAGGTAAGGAGTTATGGTTAGGATTATGCGTTAGGTTTAGGTTTAGGTTTAGGTCTAAGCTTTAGGGTAAGGGTTAGGGTTAGGTGTTATGTTTATGGGTAGGAGTTAGGGTTACAATTATGGGATAGGGGCTGTCAGGGTAAGTCATGCATTAAGGTAAATTTACGGGATTAAATTTAGGGTTAGGTTTGTGTGTTACGGTGAGCAATAGATTTAGGGTTAGTTGTTATGTTTAGGGGTAGGGTTATGGGTTAGGGGTAGTGTTCAATCTTAGGACATGGGTCCTGCCTGCACTAGGGTGGTGGGTTATGGGGCTGGGATTGTCTCTGGGAACCCCGTCTATCATACACTGCGTATGGGCCAGTGGGCTTCATGCAGGAGACAGCGGTAGAGCCTCCCTTCATGCATGGCATGGGATGATTGCAGGTGTGCTTAACCCTGAGAATGGAAGAAGTGTGATAATTATGGTTATGGTTAGGATTAGGGGTTTGCGGTTAGGGTCAGTGTTAGGGTTAAGAGTTAGAGGTTAAGGGTTAGGGTTAGTGTTAGTTTTAGGCGGTAGGTGTTAGGGTTAGGGTTAAGGATTAGTGTTCAGTGATAGGTTTACTATTAGGGTTAAGGTTTAGGGTGAGTGTTAACGGTTAGGGTTAGGGTTAAGTGTTGGGGTTAGAGTTAGTTGTTAGTGTTAAGGGTTGGATTAGAGTGAAAGAGTAGGGTTAGAGTTAAGGGACAGTATTAGGGTTAAGTTTTAGGGTTAGTGTTAGGGTTAAGGTTTAGGGTTAGCGTTAATGGTTAGGGTTAGGTTTAGCATTAAGTGTTAGGGTTAGGATTAGGGTTAACGGTTAAGGTTAAGTTTAGGGTTAAGGGTCAGTGTTAGGCTTAAGGGTTAGGGTTAGGGTTAAAGCTTAAGACTTAGGTTTAAGTGTTAGGGTTAGGGTTAGGCTTAAGTGTAACGGTGAATGTTAACGGTTAGGGTTAGGGTTAGGGGTTGGGGAAGAGGGATTGGGTTATTGTTAGGGTTAGGGGTTAACTGTTAGGTTTAGGTCATAGGGTTAGGGTTAGGATTACGTTTAGGGTTTAGTGTTAGTGTTAGTGGTTAGGGTTAGGATTAAGGGTTAAGATTAGATTTAAGGTGTACGGTTAACGTTAGGTTTAAATGTTAGTGTTACCATTTACTGTTAGGTTTAGGGTTAAGGGTGAGGTTTAGGATTGATGTTAGGGGTTTGGTTTAGGGGTAGGGTAAAGTGTTAGAGTTAGGACTAGGTTTAGGGTTAAGGGTTATTGTGAGAGTTAATGGTTAGTCTTAGGGTTAAGTGTTGGGTTTAGGATTAGGAGCTTGCGGTTAGGGGTTAAGGTTAGTGTGAGAGTTAGGGCTTAGCTGTTAGGGTTAGGGTTAGCATTTAGGGTTAGGTTTAGGGCTAGGTGTCAGTGTTAGGGTTAGGACTAGGAGTTAGTGTTATTGTTAGGGGTAAGGGTTAGGATTAGTGTTAAGGGTAAGGTTAGGGTTATGGTTAAGTGTTAGGGGTAGGGTTAAGTGTTAGGTTTAGGGTGAATGTTAATGGCTAGTGTGAATGTTGACTGTTAGGGTTAGGCGTAAGGTTTACGGTTAGGGTTAGGTGTTCAGTTAAAGTTTAGGATTAGGGTTAAAGGTAAGGTTAGGGGTAGGGTTAAGTGTTTGTATTACCGTTACGTATTTGTGTTAGGGGTAGGCTTAATGGTTAGGGATAGGTTTATGGTTAAGTGGTAGGGTTAGGGTTTGTGGTTAGGGTTAAGGGTGAGGATTAGGGTTAAGGGTTAGGGTTAGGGTTAAGGGTTAGTATTAGGGTTAAAGTTTAGGGTTAGATTTAGGGTTAAGTGTTAGGGTTAGGTTTAACGGTTAGGGTAGGGTTCAGGGTTAAGGTTTAGGGTTAATTTTACAGTTAGGATTAATGGTTAGGGTTAAGTTTAGGGTTAGTGTTAGGTTTAAGGGTTAGGATGAGGTTTAACAGTTAGTGTTAATTTTTAAGGTTAGGGTTAGGAGTTTGGTGATAGGGGACAGGGTTAGTGTTAGGGGTTAGGGGTTAGAGTTTCTGGTTAGTTTTAGGGTTAGGGGTTAAGTGTTAGGTTTAGGGGTTAGAGTTAGTGTTAGGTTTAGGGTCAGGGGTTAGTGTTAGGGTTAGGGGTTAGGGTTAGGTTTATGGTTAAGATTACGGTTAAGGGTTAAGGATAGGTTTAAATGTTAGGGTTAGGATTAGGGTTAAAGGTAGGGTTAGAGTTAGAGTTAGGGCTAGAGCTAGGGCTAGGGCTTGGGCTAGGGTTAGGGCTAGGGTTATTTTCGGGCTAGGGCTAGGGCTAGGGCTAGGGTTAGGGTTAGATCTAAGGCTAGGGCTAGGCCTAGGGTTTGGGCTAGGGCTAGGGTTAAGGCTAGGTTTAGGGTTAGGGTTAGTGTTAGTGCTAGTGTTAGGGTTAGGGTTAGGTTTAGGGCTAGGGTTAGGTTTAGGGTTAGTGTTAGGGCTAGGAATTGTGCTAGGGCTATGGGTAGTGTAGGGGTGAGCGTTAGGGCTAGGGTTGGTTTAGGGTTAGGGCTAGGGCCTGGTGTAGGGTTATGGTTAGGGTTAGTGTTAGAGGTTCGGGTTAGGGTTAGGGTTAGGGTTAGGTTTATGGTTTATGGTTGGGGTTAGGGTTAGGGTTAGTGTTATGGGTTAGGGTTAGGTTTAGTGTTAGGGTTAGTGCTAGGGCAAGCAATACGGCCAGGGCTAAGGTTAGGTTTAGGGTTAAGGTTAGTGTTAGGGCTAGTGCTAGGGCTACGGTTAGGTCTAGGGCTAGGGCTAGGGCTAGGGTTATGTCTAGGTTTAGGGCTACAGCAAGGGTAGGGTTATAGCTAGGGTTAGAGTTAGGGGTAGGGTTATGGTCATGGTTAGGTGTTATGGTTAGGTTTACGGTTAGGATTAGGTTTTAGAGTTAAGATAGTGTTAGGGTTTTGTGATAGGGTTAGGGTTAGCATTAGGGGTTAGGTTTAGTGTTAGGGGTTAGGTTAAGGGTTTAGGGTTAGGGTGAGCGGTAGGGTAAGGGATAGGTTTAGGGTTTATGGTTAGGTTTAGGGATAGGGTTGGGTTTAGGTTTAGGCTTAGGGTTAGAATTAAGGTTTGGGTTAGGTGTTATGGCTAGGGTCAGTGTTAGGGTAAGGCTTAACAGTTAGTTTTAGGGTTAACTGTTAGGTTAGGATGTGAGGTTTGGAGTGAGGGGTTAGGGTTAGTGCTAAGGCTAGGGGTTAGGATTTGGTGTTTCTGTTAGGGTTTAGTGTTAGGTTCAGTGATAAGGGATAGGGTTAAGTTAGGGTTAGGGGTTAGTGTTAGGTTTAGGTGTTACGGTTAGGTTTTTTGGTTAAGATTAGGGTTAAGGGTTAGGGTTAGGTTTTTGGTTAGGGTTAGGAGCTAAAGTTCGTGTTAGGGTGAAGGATAAGGGTTTGGGTTAGAGTTAGGGTAGAAATAGGGGTTTGAGTTATGGTTAAGGGCTAAGGTTTTGTTTATGTTTAGGATTAAGGTTAGAATTAGTTTTAAGGATAATGGTTAGGTTTAGGGTTATGGTTAGGGGGTAGGGTTAAGCTTAGAGTTAGCGTTAGGGTTATGGTTAGGGGTTAGGGGTTAGTGGTTAGAGTTAGTGTTAGGGTTAGTCTTAGCATTAGGGATATGGTTAGGTTTAGGGGGTTGTTTTAGTGTTAGTGTTAGGGGTTAGGGGTTAGGGTTAGGGTTAAGGTTAGGGGTTAGCATTAGGGTTAGCATTAGAGTTAGGATTAAGATTAGGGTTTAGGGTTTGGATTAGGGGTTAGGGTTAGCTTTACATTTAGGGTTAGGGTTAGAATTAGGGTTAGGGTTAGTGGTTAGTGTTAAGGTTAGGGTTAGAAGTTAGGGTTAGGGTTTGCGTTAAGGTTAGGGTTAGCGGTTAGAGTTAGAGTTATTGTTAGGGTTTGGAGTTAGGTTTACTTTTAGCGTTAGGGGTTATGGCTGTTAGGGTTAGGGTTATGGTTCAGGTAAGGGATAGTGTTAGGGTTAGTGTTAGGGCTAGGGCTAGGGCTAGGGCTAGGGTTAGGTTTAGGGTTAGGGTTAAGGTTAGAGTTAGGGCTAGGTCTAGGGGTATGATTAGGGCTAGGGCTAGAGTTAGGTCTAGGTTTCGGGTTAGGGCTAGGTTTATGGTTAGGACTCGGGTTAGGGTTAGTGTTAGGGATTAGTGTTAAGGTTATGGTTAGAGGTTAGGTTAGGGTTAGGGGTTAGTGGTAGTGTTAAAGTTATCATTTAACATTAGGGCTAGGGTTAGTGTTAGGGTTAGGAATAGGGGTTAGTGGTAGGGTTTAGTGTTAGGTTTATATTTATGGTTAGGGTTAGAATTATGATTAGTTTTAGGGGTTCAGGTTACAATTTGAGTTAGGGTTAGTGTTAGGGGTTATGATAAGTTTAGTTTTGGGTTAGGGTTAGGGTTAGGGTTAGTGTAAGAGTTGTCCTAGGTTTAGTGTTAGGGTTAGGGTTAAGAATTAGGTGTAGTTTTAGTGTTAGGGGTTTAGGGTTATGGTTAGGGTGAGGGGTTAGGGTAAGGTTAGTGTTTTGGTTAGTGTTATGGTTAGGGATTGGGTTAGGTTTAGGGTTAGGGTTAGGTGTTAGGGTTATATTTAGGGTTAGGGTTAGGGCTAGGGCTAGGGCTATGATAAGAGCTAGGGCTAGGGCAAATTTTACGTCTAGGTCTATGGTTAGATCTAGGGTTTGGGTTAGGCCTGGGGTTAGGGCTAGGGTTAGGCATTAGGGTTATGGTTAGTGTTGGGTTTAGTGTTATGTTTAGGGTAAGGGGTTAGGGTTAGGTTAAGGGTTAGGGTTAGGGCTAATGGATAGGGTTAGGTAGTGTTAGGGATTAGGATTAGGGTTAGAGTTTAGGGTTAGTTTTAGGGTTGGGGTTAGGGGTTAGTGTTAGGGTTACGTTAGGGTTTAGTGTTAATGCTAAGGTTAGTGTTAGGGTTAGGATTAGGGGTTAGGGTTAGTGTTTAGGGTTAGGTTTATGTTCAGGGTTAGCGTTAGAATTAGGATTATGTTTAGGGGTTAGTGTTCAGGTGTGTGTTAGCCTTAGGGTTTAGGGTTTTGGTAGGCTTAGGTTAGGGTTAGGGTTAGGGTTAGTGTAAGAGTTTTGTTAGGTTTAGGGTTAGCATTAGGGTTAGGGATTAGGGGTATGTTTATTGTTAGGGGGTTAGTGTTAGGGTTAGTTAGGGGATAAGGTTAGGGTTAGTGTTATGGTTAGGGATTGGGTTAGGTTTAGGGTTAGGGTTAGGTGTTAGGATTAGGTTTAGGGTTAGGGTTAGAGTTAAGTGTTAGGTTTAGCATTAATGGTTAGGGTAGCTTTTAGGGTTAAGGGTTAGCTTAAGGTTTAACATTTAGTCTTAGGGTTAACTGTTAGGGTTAGGGTTAGCGGTTTGGGGTTCAGGGTTAGGGATACTGTAAGGTTATGGGTTAGGGGTTAAAGTTTGGGGTAGTGTTAGGGTTACAGTTAGGGTTTAGGGTTAGGGTTAGGGTTAGGGTTAGTGTTAGGGTTAGGGTTAGCAGTTAGGGTTAGGGTTAGGGTTAGTGTTTGGGGTTAGGTTTACGGTTAGGGTTAGGGGTTAGAGCTGTTAGGGTTAGGGTTATTGTTAGGGTTATGGTTAGGTTTAGTGTTAGCGGTTATGGTTGATAGGGATATGGTTAGGGTTAGGGATAGTGTTAGGGTTAGGGTTAGTGCTAAGGTTAGGGATAGGGCTAGGGCTAGCGCTAGGGTTAGGTATACAGTTAGGGTGAGTGTTAAGGGTAAGCCTAGGGCTAGGGTTATGATTAGGGCTAGGGCTAGGGCTATGGCTAGGGCTAGGGTTAGGTCTTGGTCTAGGATTAGAGCTAGGGTTAGGGTTAGGCCTGGGGTTAGGTTTAAGGTTAAGCATTAGGGTTAGGGCTAGGGTTTGGGGTTAGTGTTAGTGTTAGGGTTAGAGGTTAGGGTTAGGTTAATGGTTAGGGTTAGGGGTTATGGATAGGGTTAGTTTAGTGTTAGGGTGTAGGGTTAGGTTTAGATTTTATGGCTAGGGTTAGTGTTAGGTGTACGATTAGGGGTTAGCTTTTGTATTTAGGGTTAGGTTTATGTTTAGGTTTAGGGTTATAATTAAGATTAGGGTTAGGGGTTAGGTTTAGTGTTTGCGTTAGGATTATGGTTTAGGGTTATGGTGCATTATGTTAGGGTTAGGGTTAGGGTTAGTGTAAGTGCTTTGTTAGGTTTAAGGTTAGGGATAGGGTTAGGGTTTGCAGTTTTGGGTCTGGGGTTGGGGATAGTGTTAAGGTTAGGGGTAAAGGGTTAGGGATTTTGGTTAGTGTTAGGGTTGGGGCTTTTGTTTTAGGTTTAAGGCTAAGAGATAGGGTTATATTTAGTGTTAGGGGTTAATGTTAGGGTTAGGGTTTAGGTTAGGGTTATGGGTTAGGGTTAAGGTTAAGGGGAAGTGTTGGGTTTATGTTTAGGGTTAGGGTTAGAAGTAGGGTTAAGGATAGGTGTTATGGTTAGGGTTAGGGTTAGGGGTTAGTGTTGGTGTTATGGTTAGGATTAGGGGTTAGGCGTTAAAGTTATTACAGTTTGGGTTAGGTTTAGGGTTAGGGTTTGGGGTTAGGTTTAGGGTTAGGGTTAGTGGTTAGAGTTAGGCTTATGGTTTGGGTTAGGCTTTAGGGTTACAGTTAGGGGTTACGGTTAGGGTTAGGGTTTAGGGTTATGGTTAGTGTTAGCATTAGGCGTTAGTGTTAGGGTTAGTGATACGGTTAGGTTTTAGGTTTAGGGTTAGCATTAGGGTTAGGGTTAGGATTAGGGGTTACGGTTAGGGGTTAGGGTTAGGTTTATGTTTAGGGTTAGTGTTAGAATTAGTGTTAGGGTTAGCGGTTAGAGTTAGGGTTATGGTTAGCGTTAGGGGTTAGGGTTAGGGCTCGGGTTATCATTAAGGTTAGGGTTAGTGATTAGGGTTAGTTTTCTTGATAGAGTTAAGATTTGGGGTTATGTTTAGAGGGTAGGGCTTTAGGGTTAGTGTCAGGGTTAGGGTTAGGGTTAGTGTTAGTGTTAGGGCTAGGGCTAGGGTTCGGGCTAGGGCTAAGGCTAGGGCTAGGGCTAGAGTTAATTTGAGGGTCAGGGCTAGGTCTAGGGTTAGGTCTAGGTCTAGGGCTAGGGCTAGTGATAGAGCTAGGGTTAGACTTAGGGCTAGGTTTAGGGTTAGGGTTAAGAGTTAGGGTTAATATTAAGGTTAGGGTTAGGTGTTAGGTTTAGGGTAAGTGTTAGGCTTTGGGGTTAGGTTTAGGTATAGGGTTAGGGGTTAGGTTTAGGGTAGGGGTTAGGGTTAGGGTTAGGGGTTAGGGTTAGTGTTAGGGTTTTTGGTTAAGTGAGCGTTAGGGTTAAGGTTAGCATTAGGGGTTAAGGTTAGAGTTAGAGAATAGGGTTAGGTTTAAGTTTAGGCTGAAGGTTAGAATTAAAGTTAGGGTTAGGTATTAGGGCTAGAGTTATGGTTAGGGTAAGGTTTAACGGTTAGTCTTAGGGTTAACTGTTATGGTTAATAAGTGAGGTTTGGTTTCAGGGTATAGGGTTAGTGTTAAGGTTAGAGGTAAAGGTTCGGTGTTACTGTTAGAATTAGGTGTTTAGTATTAGGTTTTGGGGTAAGGGATAGGGTTAGGTTTAGAGTTAGGGGTTAGTGTTAGGATTATGGGTTAGGGTTACATTTATGGTTAAGATTAGGGTTAAGGGTTAGAGTTAGGGTTCGGGGTAGGGTTAGGGGCTAGAGTTAGTGTTAGGGTTAGTGTTACAGGTTAGGGTTTGGTTTAGGTTTAGGCTTAGGGTTAGGATTACGGTTACGGATAGTGATTAGGGTTAGGGTTATGGTTAGAGGTTAGAGTTAGGTTTAGAGTTTGCGTTAAGGTTACAGTTAGGGGTTAGGATTAGGGTTAAGGTTTATGGTTAGCATGAGCGTTAAGATTAGGGTTAAGATTAGGTGTTAGAGTTAGGGTTAGGGTAAAGTGTTAGGTTTAGGTTTAGGCTGAAGGTTAGAATTAAGGTTACCGTTAGGTGTTAGGGCTAGGGTTACAGTTAGGTTAAGGTTTAACAGTTAGTCTTAGGGTCAAATGTTAGGGTTAGGATGTGAGGTTTGGGTTTAGAAGCTAGGGTTAGTGTTAAGGTTAGGGGTTAGGGTTTGGTGCTACTGTTAGGGTTAGGGGTTTGTGTTAGTTTTAGGTTAAGGTATACGGTTAGGTTTAGGTTTAAGGGTTAGTGTTAGGGTTAGTGGTTAGGGTTAGGTTTAAGGTTAAGATTAGGATTAAGGGTTAGGTTTAGGGTTTGGGTTAGGGTTAGGGGCTAAAGTTAGTGTTAGGGTTAGGATTAGTGGTTAGGGTTAGGGTTTGGGTTAGGGTTAGGAACAGATTTTAGGGTTAGGGTTAAGGGTTAGGGTTTGGTTTAGGTTTAGGCTTAGAGTTAGTATTAGGGTTAGGGATAGGGTTTAGGGTTAGGGTTATGGTTAGGGGTTAGGGTTAGAGTTAGAGTTAGTGTTAGGGTTACGGATAGGCGTTAGGTGTTAGAGTTAGGGTCAGGGTTATTCTTAGCTTTAAGGTTAGGGTTAGGATTAGGGTTTAGTGTTAGTGTCAGGGTTTATGGTTAGGGTTAGTGGTTAGGGGTTAAGGTTATTGTTAAGTTTAGGGATTAGGTTTAGGTTTATGGTTTAGGGTGAGGTTTAGGATTAGGGATTAGGGTTTGGTTTAGAGGTTAAGGTTAGGTTTATGTTTAGGGTTAGGGTCAGAATTATGGTTAGGGTTAGGTGTTAGTGTTAGGGTTAGTGTTAGAAGTTAGGGTTAAGGTTAGGGTTAGGGTTAGCACTAGGGTTAGCGTTAAGGTTATGGTTAACAGTTAGTGTTAGGGTTAGGGTTTGTGGTTAGGTTTATTGTTAGGGTTTAGGGCTGTTAGGGTTAGGGTTAGGTTTAGGTTTAATGTTAGAGTTTAGGGTATTTAGGGTTATGGTTAGGTTTATGGATAGTGTTAGGGTTAGTGTTAGGGCTAGTGTTATGACTAGGTCTAGGGCTAGGGCTAAGGCAAGGTCAGGTTTACGGTTAGGGGTAAGGTTAGGGTCAGGGCTAGGGCTAGGGCTATGATTAGGGCTAGGGTTAGGGCTATGGCTAGGACTAGGGTTAGGTCCAGGACTAGAGTTAGAGCTGGGTTAGTGTTAGGGCTGGGGTTAGCTTTACGGTTAGGTGTTATGGTTAGGAATAAGGTTAGGATTCAGGGTTAGGTTTAGGGTTAGGGTTAGGGGTTAGGGTTGGGTTAAGCGTTATGGTTAGGGCTTATGGATAGGCTTATGTTAGTGTTAGGGATTAGGGGTTAGGGTTAGAGGTTAGGGTTAGGTTTACGGTTAGGATTATGGGTTAGTTTTAGGGTTAGGGTTAGGTTTAGGGTTTAGTGTTAGGGCTAGGGTTAGTGTTAGGGTTAGACTTAGGGTTTAGCGTTAGGGTTTAGGATTAGGTTTATATTTAGTGTTAGGATTAGAATTAGGATTAGGGTTAGGGGTTAGGTTTAGGGTTAGTGTTAGGGTATTGGGTTATGGTACATTTAGGTTAGGGTTAGCCTTAGGGTTAGTGTAAGGCTTGTGTTAGGATTAGGGTTAGGGATTAAGGGTATGGTTAGTTTTAGGGGGTTAGGGTTAGGGTTAGGGTTCCGGGTTAGGGATAGGGTTAGTGTTCTGTTTAGCGTTATGGTAAGGGATAGGGTTAGGTTTAGGGTTAGGTTTAGGAGTTAGGGTTTGCTTTAGAGTTATGGTTAGGCTTAGTGTTAGTGTTAAGTGTTAGGTTTAGGGTTAATGGTTAGGGTAGCGTTTAGGGTTAAGGGTTAGGGTAAGGTTTAGCGGTTAGTCTTATCATTATCTGTTAGTTTTAGGATTAATGGTTTGGGGTTCGGGGTTGTGGATAGTGTTAACATGACGTGTTAAGGGTTAGGGTTTGTGGTTAGTGTTAGGGTTGAGAGTTTAGTTTTACATTTAGGGGTAACGCATAGGGTTAAATTTAGGGTTAGGGGTTAATGTTAGGGTTAGGTTTTGGGTTAGGGTTATGGGTTAGGGTTAGGGTTATGGGTTACGGTTAAGGTTAAGGGTAAAGGTTAGGTTTATGTTTAGGGATAGGGTTAGAAGAAGGGTTAGGGATAGGTGTTAGGTTTAGGGTTAGTGTTAGGGGTTAGTGTTCGTGTTATGGTTAGGATTAATGATTAGGGGTTAGGGTTGTTAGGGTTTGGGTTAGTTTTAGGGTTAGGGTTTGGGCTAGGTTTAGGGTTAGGGTTTGGGTTAGGCGTTAGGGTTACTGTTAGGGGTTAGGAGTAGGGTTAGGGTTTAGGGTTATGGTTAGGGTTATAGTTAGGCATTAGGGTTAGGGTTAGCAATAGGTTAGGTTTTAGGTTTAGGGTTGATGTTAAGGTTAGGTTTAGGATTAGGTGTTAGGGTTAGGGGTTAGTGTTAGGTTTAGGTTTAGGGTTAGTGTTAGAACTAGTGTTAGGGTTAGGGTTAGCGGTTAGAGTTAGGGTTATGGTTAGGGTTAGGGATTAGGGTTAGGATTAGCGTTCGGGTTAGGATTAGAGGTTACTGTTAGTTTTAGTGATAGAGTTAAGGTTTGGGGTTATGGTTAGAGGTTAGGGCTCTTAGGCTTAGGGTCAGTGTTAGGGATAGTGTTGGGCTTCTGCTTTGGGCTAAGGTTAGGGATAGGGCTAGGGCTAGGGTTAGGGCTAAGGCTAGGGTTAGAGCTAGGTGTGAACTTTGGGCTAGGTTTATGGTTAGGGTTAGGAGGTAGGGTTAGTTTTAGGGTTAGTGGTTAGGGTTAGGGTAAGGGTTAGGGTTTGGGGTTAGGGTTAGGTTTACGGGTTAGGGTTAGGGTTAGGTTTAGGGTTAGTGGTTAATGTTAGGGTTAGGCTTAGGGGTTAAGGTTAACGTTAGAGTTAAGGGTTAGGATTAGGGTTAAGTGTTACGGTTCGGGTTAGGTTTAAAGGTTAGTGTTAGGGTTAACTGTTAAGGTTAGGTTTAGGGTGAAGGGTGAGTGTTAAGGTTAGTTTAGGCGTCAGGGTTAGGGTTACGATTAAGTGGTAGGGTTAGGGTTAAAGGTTAGGATTAGGGTTAGGGATAATGGTTATGGTGAGGGTTAACGGTCAGGGTTAGGGTTACCGGTTAGGGTTAAGTTTTAGGGTTAGGGTTAAGCGTTGCGGTTAGCATTAGGGTTAGAGTTAAGGGTTATGGTTACGGTTAGGGTGTTAGGTTTACAGTTCACGGTTAAGGTTAGGGTTAGGTGTTAGCGTTAGGTTTAGAGCTAGTGTTAGGTCTAGGTGTTAAGGTAAGGGTTAGGTTTAGGGTTAAGGGTTTGGGTTAGGTTTAAGGGTTAGGGTTAGGATTAGGGTTAAGTGTGAGGGTTACGGTTAGGGTTTAGGGTTTAGGGTTAGGGTTAAGAGTTAGAGTTAGGGTTAGATTTTAGCGTTAGTGTTAGGGGCTAAAGTTAGGGTTCGGTTTAGGGTTTTTCTTAGGGTTATGGTTATGGTTAGCAGTTTTGGGTTAGGTTTAGGGTTTAGGAGTTATGGTAATGGCTGGGATGTAGGGTTAGAGTTATGGGATGGGGTTGTTGTTAGGGTAAGTGTTATGCACTAATGTTAGGTTAAGGGGTTAGGGTTAGGGGTATGGTTTGGTTTATGTTTTACAGTGAGCAATAGGGTTAGGGTTAGGTGTTACGTTTAGAGTTAGGGTTATGAGTTAGAGTTAGTGTTTATACTCAGGGCATGGGCCCTGTCTACACTAGGTTGGTGAGTTAAGGGGCTGGGATTGTCGCTGGCAACCCCTTCTATTGTATGCTGGGTATAGGCCTGTAGGTATCATGCAATACACAGTGGCAGGGCCTCCTTTCATGCATGGCATGGGAGGATTGTAGGCTTGCTTAACTCTCAGAATGGAAGAACTGTGAGAATTAGGGTTATGGTTTGGGTTAGGGGTTTGGGGTTAGGGGTTGGGGTTAATGTTAGTGTTAGGGGTTAGGGGTTAAGAGTTAAGGTTAGCATTAGGGTTAGGGGGTTAGGTGTTAGGGTTAAGGTTAGGGGTTGGACTTAGGGTTAGGGTTAATGTTAAGTGTTCAGGTTAGGGTTAGTGTTAGAGTTAAGGTTTATGGTAAGGGTTAGGGGTTAGGGTTAGGATCAGGGTTCAGTGTTAGTGTTAGGGTAAGGGTTTAGGTTTAGGGTTATGGGTTAGGGTTAGGTTTAGGGTTAGGTCTGGGCTTTAGGGTAAGGGTTAGGGTTTAGGTGTTACGGTTATGGCTAGGAGGTAGGGTTAGAATTATGGGATAGGGATTCTTGTCAGGGTAAGTGTTATGCATTAAGGTTAGTTTAAGGGGTTAAAGTTAGGGTTACGGTTAGGTTTACATGTTACAGTGAGCAACAGATTTAGGGTTAGGTGTTATATTTAAGGTTAGGGATACGGGTTTGTGGTTGTGTTCATACTTAGGACACGGGCTCTGTCTGCACTGGGGGGAGGTGTGTTAGGAGGCTGGGATTGTCGCTGGGAACCCACTCTATCCCACACTGGGTATGGGCCCCTGGGTTTCATGCAGGACACAGTGACAGAGCCTTCTTTCACGCATGGCATGGGAGGATTATAGGCTTTCTTAATTCTGAGAAAACAAGAAGTCTCAGAATTAGATTTAGGGTTACGATTATGGTTGAGGTTAGAGATTAAGCTTAGTGTTAGGGTGAGTGCTTAGTGTTAGGGGTTACGGTTACAACTAGGGTTAAGTTTTGGGTTTATGGTTATGGTTAGGGATACGGGTCAGAGTTAGGGTTATTGGTTAAGGTTAGGGTCAGGGATAGATCTATGCATTAGGGTAAGGGTTAGGGTTAAGTTTTATGGATAGGGTTAGGTGTTAGGGTTAGGGTTAAGGGTTAGAGTTAGGCTTAGGTTTTAGGGTTATGGATTAGGGTTAGGTTTAGGGTTGTTTGTAGGGTTAAGGTTAGGGTTAGCGGTTTAGGGTTAGGGTTAGGGTTTAGGTGTTACGGTTATGGCTAGGAGGTAGGATTAGACTTATGGGATAGGGGTTGTTGTTAGGGTTAGGGTTATGCATTAAGGTTAGGTTAAGGGGTAGGGTTAGGGTTAGGGTTATGTTTATGTGTTAAGGTGAGCAATAGGGTTAAGGTTCGGTGTTATGTTTAGGGTTCGGTTTATGGGTTAAGTGTAGTGTGTCTATGCTTAGGGCATGGGCCCTGTCTGCACTAGTGGCATGGGTTAGGGTGCTGTGATTGTCACCAGGAACCCACTCTATCGTATGCTGGGTATGAGCCCTTGGGTTTCATGTAGGATCATGGCAGATCATCCTTTCATGCATGTCATGGGAGGATTGTAGGCTTTCTTAACTCTAAGAATGGAAGAAGTCTGAGAATTAGATTTAGGGTTAGGATTATGGATAGGGTTAGGGATTAACGTTAGTGTTACCTTGAGGGTGTATGTTTAGGTGTTAGGGTTAGGGTTAGGGTGGTTGTTTGGTTAGGGTTAGGGCTAGAGATGTTATAAGTGGTAGGGTTAGGCTTAGGGTTATCATTAGGGTTAGGGTTAGGGTTAGTGTTTTACAGTTAGTGTAATGGTTTAGGTACTACCGTTACGGTTACGGGTTAGGGTTAGAGTTAGGGGATAGAGGTTGGGTTCAGTGTTAGGTTTAGGGTTAGTAACAGGGTTAGGGTTAGGTGTTATTCTTAGGGTTAGGGGTAGTGGTGAGGCTTAGGGATTAGGGTTAATGCATGGGTCCTATCTGCGATATGTGGGGTCAGGAACAGGGAGCATCACTGAGACCCCACTCCATTGCACCCAGGCCATGGGACCCTGCCTCTCACTTGGGATACTGGGACAGAGCCTCATCTCATGCAGGCTCGGGTTGGTTGTAGGCTTGCTTATCTCTGCAAATGGAAGAAGTGTGAGAATTAAATTTAGGATAATGGTAAGGGGTAATGATTATTGTTAGGGTTAGGGATGAGGAGTACCTTTAGGGGTTAGTGTTAGGCTTAGGGGTTAGGGTTAAGGTTAGGGTTTAGTGTTAGTGTTGGGGGTTAGGGTCTGGGGTTAGGTTTTGGGTTAGGTGTTAAGGTTAGTGTTAAGGCGTAGATTTAGCGGTTAGTTTAAGGGCACAAGACCTGTCTATCTATTGTGAGAGGGGGGCGGATAGGGTCACTGCAACACCACTCCATCGTACCCTGGACTTAAGGCCCTGAATATACTGCTGCCCTCAGGTGGAGCCTCATCTCATGCATGGCACGGCTGGATTGTAGGTTTGCTTAACTCTGAGAATGGAAGAAGTGTGAGAATTAGACTTAAGATTAGGGTTAGGGTTAGAGTTCAGTGTAGGGTTAGGGTTAGGGTTTAGGGTTTGGGTTAGGGTTAGGGTCAGGGGTTAGGGTTAGCGTTAGGTGTTAGGGTTAGCGGATTCAGGTTAGGACATGGGGCCTATCTGATCTATCAGGGGTGGGAAATGAGAAGATCGCTGGGGCCCCACTCCATCGTACCCAGGGAATGGTCCCCTGAGTTTCATGTCGGACACAGGGACAGAGCCTGATCTCATGCATGACATGGGTGGATTGTAGACTTTGTTAACTTTTCAAACTGTAGAAGTCTGAGAATTACATTTGGGGTTAAGGTAAGTTGTTAGGATTAAGGTTTGCATTGGGTGTTAGGGACTAAGATTAGGTTTAGGGGTTACTGTTAGAGGTTACAATTAGGGTTAGGGTTACTGTTATGGTTAGGGATTAGGACTATGTTTAGTAGTTCAGTTTAGGTTTAGGATGAGGGGTTATGTTTAGGTTTTGGGATTAGTGTTACTGTTAGGATGTAGGTTCCTGGGTTATGGTTTGGACACGGGTTCAGGTTAGTGTTAGCTTAGGTTTCATTATTATGTTAATGATTAGGGTTAGGGGTTAGTGTTAGGGTTAGGTTTAGGGTTTTTCATAGGGTTAAGATTCAGGTTACTGGTTTAGGGTTAGAGTTAGGCTTTAGGTGTTATGGTTACAGCTAGGAGGTAAGGTTAAAGATATGGGATAGGGATTTTTGTTAGGGTAAGGGTTATGGATTAAGGTTAAGGGGTTAGGATTAGGGTAATGGTTAGCATTACATGTTAAGGTGAGCAGTTCGGTTAGGGTTAGGTTTTATGTTTAAGGTTAGGGTTATGGGTTAGGGGTAGTGTTTATGCTTATGACACAGGCCCAGTCTGCAGTAGGAGGGTGGGTTAGGGGGGATGGAATTGTCGCCAGGAAGCCCTTCTATTGTATGCTGGGTATGGGCCTGTGGGTTTCATGCAGGACACAGTGGCAGAGCCTCCTTTCACGCATGGCATGGGAAGATTGTAGGCTTGCTTAACTCTGAGAATGGAAGAAGTGTGAGAATTAGATTTAGGTTTAGGATTAAGGATAGGGTTAAAGGTAGGGTTAGGGTTAGGGTATAAGCTTTGGGTTAGGGTTAGTGTCAGGGGTTAGGGTTAGCATTATGTGTTAGGGTTAGGATTAGGGTTAGGGTTAGGTGTTATGTTTAGGGTTAGAGTGAGAGGTTAGGTTTATGGATTTGGGTTAGTACATGGGTCCTAACTGATCCATCAGGGGTGGGGAAAAGGGAAGATAGCCGTGGCCCCACTCCATCGTACCATGGGCATGAGCCCCTGCCTTTCATGTAGGACATGGGGCAGAGCCTCATCTCACACATGGCATAGGTGGATTGTAGGCTTCCTTAACTTTTAAAACTGAAGAAGGCTGGGAATTACATTTGAGGTTAGGGTAATGGGTTAGGATTAAGGTTAGCTTTAGGTGTTAGGCACTAGGATTAGGTTTAAGGGTTACGATTAAAGGTTAGAATTAGGGTTAGATTTACTATTATGGTTAGAAATTCGGATTATGTTAGTAGTTAGGTTTATGTTTAGGGTGAGGGGTTATGTTTAGGTTTTGGGATAAGGGTTACTGTTAGTATTTAGGTTCCTGGGTTACTGTGAGGGCTAGGTGTTCAGGTTAGTATTAGCTTAGGTTTAATTATTAGTGTTAAGGCACGGACCCTGCCTAATCTATGGGGCACTGTCGGTGTGGAGCATGGTTGCGTCTCCACTCCATCATACCCTGAGCCTTGGCTCTGACTGTCACGCAGGACTCAAGCAGAGCCTCATCTCACACATGGCATGGCTAGATTGTAGGCTTGCTTAACTCCTAGAATGGAAGAAGTGTGAGAATTAGATTTAGGGTTAAGATTAGGGTTAGGGTTTAGGTTTAGGTTTAGGGTAAACGGTTAGGGTTAGGAATATCATTAGGGTTAAGGGCTAACATTAGTGTTAGGGCTAGGGTTTAGGGTTAGGGTCATTGTTTGATTAGGGATAGGGCTAAGTTCATCGTAAGGGGTAGGGTTAGGGTTAGGGTTATGTTTAGGGTAAGGGTTAGGGATAGCGTTTTTGGGTTAGTGTTAGTGGTTAGGTGTTATGGTTTTGGTTATGGGTTCATGTCAGAGTTAGGCGTTCTGGTTAGGGTTAGGGTTAGGGATGACGGTTAGTTGGAGAGGTTAGGATTAAGTTTACTGTTAGGTTAGGGGGTTGGTTTAGCATTAGGGTTGGGTTATGGGTTAGAGTTAGGGATTAGGGTTAAGGAATTGGCCCAATCTGCTCTATTCGCGGTCGGGACTGGGAGCATCACCGAGTCCCCACTCCATTGTACCGAGGTCATGGGACCCTGGCTCTCATGTGGGACACAGGGACGGAGCATCATCTGACATATGGCATGCGTTGGTTGTAGGCTTGCTTATTTCTGCGAATGGAAGAAGTGTGAGAATTACATTTAGGGTTAGGATAATGAGTTAGAATTATGGTTAGGAATAGGGTCTATGGTTATGGTTAAGGTTAGGGCTCAGAGTTGGTGTTGTGGGTAGGGTCAGGCGTTAGGTTTAGTTTTATGGGTTAGAGTTAATGTTAGGGCTTAGATTTAGTGGTTAGTTTAAGGCAGAGGCGAGTCTAATCTATGATGAGAGGGGTGCGGAGGGGGTGGGTGTCACACCACACCATTGTACCCTTGCCTTGGGCCCAGACCTACTATCAGGGCTCAGGTGGAGCCTCATCTCACGCATGGCATGGCTGGATTTTAAGGTTGCTTAACTCTGAGAATGGATAAGTATGAGAATTAGGGTTAGGGTTAAGATTAGGGGTTGGGGTTGGGGTTGAGGTTGGGATTGGGGTTAGGGTTCAGGTTAGTGTTAGGGTTAGGGGTTAGTATCCGGTTTAGGGTTAGGATTAACTGTTAGGGGTAGGGGTTAGGGTTAGGGTTATGGATTAGGGTTAGTGTTAAGGTCTTTGTTAGGGTTAGGGTTGTTAGGTTTAGGGATAAGGTTAGGGTTTTTGATAGTGTTAGGGTTAGGGTGAGAGTTTTTGAGTTAGTGTTAGGGTTTAGGTGTTATGGTTATAAATAGGGGTTAGTGTTAGTGTTAAGGTGTAGGGTGTGGGGTTAGGGTTAGGGTTATTTTTAGGGTTAGTTTAGGGTTTGGTATTAGCATTAGGGTTAGGATTAGGTGGTATGGGTAAGATTAGAGTGATGGGTGAGAGCTAGGGTTTAGGGTTAGGGAATGGACGCTATTTGTTCTAACGGGGGGTCAGGAACTGGGAGCATTTCTGGAACCCGACTCCATCGTATGCAGGGCAGGGGCCCTTACCTTTCACGTGGGACACAAGGGCGCAGCTTTATCTCACACTTGGCATGGGTGTATTGTAGGCTTTCTTAACTCTGATAATAGAAGAAGTATGAGATTTAGATTTAGGGTTAGGGTTAGGATTAGGGGTTAGGAATTGGGTTAGGAATAGCGTTAGGGGTTAGGGTTAGGAATTAGGATTAATTTTAGGAGTTAGGGTTAGGGTGAACAGTTAACATTAAGATTAGTGCTTAGGTTTAGTGTTAGGGGTTAGGGTCAGCGGTTTTGTGAGGATTAGGTTTAGGGTTGGTGTTTAGGGTTAAGGGTTAGGTTTAGGCTTGGGCCCTGTCTACTCTATGAGTGCTCAGGGATGGAGAGCATCACAGGGACCCCACTCCAGCGTACCCTGTGCGTGAGGCCCTGACTGTCACGCAGGACACGGGCAGAGCTTCATCTCACAAATAGCATGGCTGGATTGTAGTCTTGCTTAACTCTGAGAGTAGAAGAAGTGTGAGAAGTTCTGTCAAACACAACTAAGAAAGTCATTTCATAGGAAGAGGCTAACTCTTAGCCAGAGAGGAGTCATGAACAGGAACACTTACATTCACTGAGAGAAAGCCACTATAAAGGGGTGGATTGTAGGACTCAACTAATGCCTAACACAAACCCTAACCCCTATTTTGAACCCTAACCCCAATCCCAACCTACACCCGAACCCAACCCCTAACCCTAGCCCTAATCTTAACCCCAACCCCAACCGCAACCCTAACCCCAACCACAACCCTAACTTTAATGCTAACCCCTAACTCTAACCCCAACACCAATCCTAATGCTAAACCTAACCCTAAACCCTTAACACTAATCCTAAACATAGCCCTACCACCTAGCCATAACCGCAACACCTAAACCCTAACCCTAACCCTAAGCCACTAACCCTAACCATAACCCTACAAAGAACCCTAACCTTAACCCTAACGCCTAACCCTAACACTAACCCCAACTCTAAACCTAAACCCAACCTTAACCCTCACCCTAACACTAACCCTAACCTTAACATTAACCCTAACCCTTAACCCCTAACCCCTAACTCTACCACTAATCCTAATCCCTAACCCCAAATGCCTAACCCTAACCCTAACCCTAATTCTCACACTTCTTCGATTCTCAGAGTTAAGCAAGTCTAAAATCCAGCCATCACTTATGTGAGATGAGGCTCCGCCTGAGTCTTGCATGTAAGTCTGGGCCTAATTCAGGGGTAAAATAGGGTGGTGTCGTGGCGATCCTCTTTGCATTCTTCTCACCATAGATTAGACAGGTCCTGTGGCCTTAAACTAACCACTAAATCTAAGCCTTAACACTAACCTTAACCCCTAACCCTAAACTTAACCCCTGACTTTAACCCCCAGCCGTAACTCTAAACCCTAACCTTAACCCTAACCACAGACCCTATCCTTAACCATAATCCTAACCGGTTACCCTAACCCTAAATGTAATTGTCACACTTCTTCCATTCGCAGAAATAAGCAAGCCTACCACCAACACATGCAATGTGTGAGATGACGCTCTGCCTCTGTGTCCCACATGAGAACCAGGGTCCCATGAACTGGGTACTATGGAGTGCAGTCCCGGCGATGCTCCCAGTCCCGACCCCGCATAGAGCATATAGGGCCCACGCCTTCATCCTAATTCCTAACTCTAACCCCTAACCCTAAGCCTAATGAAGCTTAACCCTAACCTCTCAAACTAACCCTCATCCCTAACCTTAACCCTAACCCCAATCCCTGACCCCTAACTCTGACTCAAAACCTTAACCAAAACCGTAATATGTAAACACTAACACTAACCCTAAAACCACATCCCTAACCTTAACCCTACCCCTTACAATGAACCTAGCCCTAACCCTAACCAAACAACGACCCTGACCCTAACCCCTAACCCTAAACCCTAGCACTAACACTAATGTTAGCCCCTAACCCTAATGACATTCCTAACCTTAACCCTTTACCCTAAACCTAAATATAAACCCTAACCCTAATCCTAACCCTAAATCTAATTCTCACACTTCTTCCATTCTAGGAGTTAAGTTAGCCTACAATCTAGCCATGCCATGCGTGAGATGAGGCCCTGAGTGAGTCCTGCATGACAGTCAGAGCCCAAAGCCCATAGTATGATGGAGGGGGGGTGCACGCACGCTCCACACCCCCAGTGCCTCATAGAGTAGACAGGGCCCATGGCCTGACACTAATCATTAAACCTAAGCTAACACTAACACAAACTCCTAGCCCTAATCGAAGCCAATGAACGTGAATCCTAACAGTAACCCTAATCCCTAACCCTAACCATAACACCTCACCCTAAACCTAAACCTAACTACTAAAAATAATTCTCATCTCTGACCGTAACTGTAACCCTAACCCTAATTCTAACCTCTAACCATAACCCCTAAACCTAATCCTAGTCCCGAACACCTAACCCTAACCTTAATCCTAAGCCTTTACCCTAACCCCAAATCTAATTTTCAGACTTCTTCAATTTGAAAAGTTAAGGAAGCCTACAATCCACCCATGCCATGCATGAGATGAGGCTCTGCCCCTGTGTCCTACATGAAAGGCAGGGGCCCATGCCCTGTGTACAATGGAGTGGGTCCCTGGCGATCTTCCAAGTTCCCCATGACTGATAGATCAGATAGGGCCAATGTCCTAACCCAAACCCATAACCCTAAATCCTGACCCTAATCCTAAACATAGCACCCATCCATAACCCTAATGCTAACACTAACACATAATACTAACCTTAACCCCTGACCCTAACTCTAACCCCAATCCTAAACCCTAACCCTAACCCTAACCCTACTCCTAAACCTAACCCTGAATCTAATTCTCACACTTCTTCCATTCACAGAGTTAGACAAGCCTGCAATCCAGCCATGCCATGCATGAGATGAGGATCCACCTGAGTGCTGCATGACAGTCAGGGCCTTAGGCCCAGTGCACGATGGAGTGGTGTCGCAGTGACTGTGCCCACCCCCTCTCACCATAGATAGACAGGTCTTGTGCCCTTAAACTAACCGCTAAATCTAAGCCCTAACATGAGCCATAACACCTAACACTAAACCTAAGCCCTGACGCTAACCCCCAACACTAACTCTAAAGCCTCACCTTAACACTAACCCCTAACCCTAACACCTAAACCTACTCCTAATCCCTAACCCTAACCATATTCTTAATCCCTTACGCTTATCCTAAATATAATTCTCACACTTCTTCCATTCGCAGAGATAAGCAAGCCTACAACCAACACAAGACATGGGTGAGATGAGCTCCACCCCAGTATCCCAAGTTAGTCAGGGTCCCATGCCCTGGGTACAATGGATTGGGGTCCCGGTGATGTCCCTGTTCCCGACCCAGCATAGAGCAGATAGGGCATATGCGATAACCCTAATCCCTAAGCCTAACCACTACCCCTAACCCTAACCATAACACCTAAACCTAACCCTACTGCTAACACTAACCCTAACTCTAACACTAAACCAAACCTCTAATCCCTAACTCTAACCCTAACCCATAACCATAACCGTAGTACCCAAACCATAACACTGATTGTAAAACACTAACCCTAACCCTAACCCTAATGACAACCCTAAGCCTAACACTACCACTTACAACATCTCTAGCCCTAACCCTAATCAAACAACCACCCTATCCCTAACACTAACCCCTAACACTAAGCCCTCACCCTAACACTAACGTTAATCCCTAACCCTAACCATAATCCTAATCCTAAATATAATTCTCAGACTTCTTCCATTCTCAGAGTTAAGCAAGCTTACAATCCTCCCATTTCAGCCGTGAAAGGAGGCTCTCCCACTGTATCCTGCATGAAACCCATGGGCCCGTATCTAGTGTATGATAGAGTGCGTTCCTGGAGACAATCCCAGCCCCTCCACGCACCACCCTAGTGCAGCAAGGGCCCATGCCCTAAGTATAAACACTACCCCTACCCCATAACCCTACCCCTAAACATAACACCTAACCCTAAAGCTATTGCTCACCGTAACACATAAATGTAACACTAACCCTAACATTAATCCCATAAACTAAACTTAATGCATAAGACTTGACCGGAAATCAACCCCTATCCCATAACTCTAACCCTAACTCCTACCCATGAACATAACACCTAAACCCTAAACCTTACCCTAAAGCCTAGACCTAAATGTAAACCTAACCCTAACCCCTAACCCTAACCCTATCCTCTTACACTAACCCTGAACCCTGATCCTAACCATAACCGCTAAGTCTGACCATAACCCTTAACTCTAACACTAACCCTAACCTGAACCCTTAAACCTAACCCTACACTAAACCACAAACCCTAACCCTACCCCTTAACCCTAAACCTAACCCTAACCATTAACCCTAAACTTAACCATTAACCCTCAATTTAACCCTTAAACCTAAGCCTAACACAAACCCTTAAGACTAATACTAACCTTTAACCCTAACCCTAACATTAACACTTACCCCTAATCATAACACTTAACCCTAAACCCTAACTCTAATGCTT
Organism: Lemur catta; assembly: GCF_020740605.2. Lineage (NCBI taxonomy): Eukaryota > Metazoa > Chordata > Mammalia > Primates > Lemuridae > Lemur > Lemur catta. The sequence continues at coordinate 2,076,377 of NW_025423850.1, read as the reverse complement.
ACCCCAACTCTAACTGTTAACACTGACCCTAACCATTAACCATGACCCTAACCCTAAACCTTAACCCTAACCATAACACTTAACCGTAATCCTAATCCTAACGGTTAACCCTAATCCTAACCCTTACACCTAACCCTACGCTAACGCCTAGTCCCAATCCTAACACTAACCAATAACCCTAACCCTAACCCCTAACCCCTAACCCCTAACCCTCATACTAACCCTAACCCCTAACTCCTAATCCCTAACCCTAACTGTAACCCTGTTTCTCACACTTCTTCTATTCTCAGAGTTAAGCAAGCCTACAATCCAGCCATGCCATGTGTAAGATGAGGCTCTGCCTGAGTGCTGCATGACTGTCAGGGCCCTAGGCCCACGGTACAATGGAGTGGTGTCACAGCGACCCTGCCCGCTCCCCTGTCACAATAGATAGACAGGTCCTGTGCCCTTAAAGTCACCACTAAATCTAAGCCTTAACACAAACCCTAACACCTAACCCTAAACCTAACCCCGGACCCTAACTTCCAACCTAACTCTAAACCCTAACCTTAACCCTAATCCCTAACCCTAACCTTAACCCCTAAACCTACTTCTAGTCCCTAACCCTAACCATAATCCTAACCCCTTATCCTTATCCGAACTGTAATTCTCACACTTCTTCCATTCACAGAGATAAGGAAGCCTAAAACCAACCCAAGCCATGCGTGAGATGAGGCTCCGTCCCACTATCCCAAGTGAGAGGCAGGGTCCCATGCCCTGCATACAATGGAGTGGCGTCCCGGTGATGCTCTCTGTCCCCGAGCCAGCATAAAGCAGATAGGGCCCATGCATCAATCCTAATCCCTAATCTTAACTGCTACCTCTAACTCTAACCATAACACCTAACCCTAACCCTATTGCTAACCCTAACCCTAACCCTAACGCTAAACCCAAACTCTAACCCCTAAATCTAACCCTAACCCGTAACCATAACAGTAGTACCTAAACCATAACACTAACTGTAAAACACTAAACCTAACCCTAACACTAATGACAGCCTTAAGCCTAACACTACCACTTACAACATCTCTAGTCCTAACCCTAACCAAACAAGCACCCTAACCCTAACCCTAACCACTAACCACTAACCCTAAGCCCTCACCCGAACACTAACATTAATCCCTGACCCTAACCATAATCCTATCCCTAAATATAATTCTCAGACTTCTTGCTTTCTCAGAGTTAAGAAAGCCTACAATCCTCCCATACCATGCATGAAAGGACGCTCTGCCACTGTGTCCTGGATGAAACCCAGGGACTCATACCCAGGATATGCTGGAGTGGGTTCCTGGCGAGAATCCCAGCACCCTAACCACCCCCAGTGTAAACAGAGCCCATGCCCTAAGCAAAATCACTACCCCTAACCCATAACCATAACCCTAAATATATCACCTAATCTAACACTATTGCTCACCTTAACATGTAAACCTAACAGTAACCCTAACTTTAACACCTTAACCTAAATGTAATGCATAACACTTACACTGACAACAACCCCTATCGCATGATTCTAACCCTAACTCCTAATTATAACAACTAAACTCTAAACCTTACCCTAAAACCTAGATCTAACCATAACCCTAAACCCTAACCCTAACCCTAACCTCTTACCCTAACACTAACCCTGAACCCTGATCCTAAACCTAACCGCTAACCCTAAACATAACACTTAACTCTAACACTAAGACTAAGCTGAAACCTTAAACCTAACCCTAAAACTGAACCACAAACCCTAACCCTAACCCTTAACGCTAAAGCTAACCATAGCAGTTAACCTTATCCCTAACCCTTAACCCTAACCCTAACACAAACCCTTAACCCTAATACTAACCCTTAACCCTAACCCTAACCTTAACCCTTAACCCTAATCCTAACCCTTAACGCTAACCACTAACCCTAACACTAACGCTTACCCTTAACCCTAACCGTTAAAACTCACCCTAAGCCTTAACACTGACCCTAACCCTAAACCTTAAACCTAACACTACACTTAACTGTAACCCTAACACTACCTCTTAACCCTAATCCTAACTCTAACTCCTAACCCTAAAATTAACCCCTAGTCCTAACCCTAACACTAACCGTGAACCCTAAACATAACCCTAAGACATAACCCTAACCCTAACACCTAACCCCTAACCCTAACTCCTAATGCCAAATCCCTTACCCTAACCCTGACACTTAACCCTAAGACTAACCATTAAACCTGACTCTAACCCTTAACCCTAACCCTAAACCCAAACCATTATACCTAACCCTGACCTGAACCCAAACCCTAACCCTAACCCTAAGCCCTAACCCTAATCCTAACCCAAAACCCTAACCCTAACCATGAACTTTAAACCTAACCCTAATATCTAGCCCTAAAAATAATCCTTAACGCCAACCCTAACGCTAACTCGAAACTTTAACCCTAACCCGAAACCCTAAACCTAACCCTTAACCCTAAACCTAACCGTTAACACTCACCCTAAGCCTTAAGCCTAACCCTAATCCTGATCCTAACAATTAACCCTACACCTAACCCTAACCTCTAATCTTAACCCTAAAACTCACCCTTAGCCCTAAACCTAACGGTAAACTTTAACCTTAACACTAAACTTTAAACCTAACCCAACCCTAACACTTAATCATAATATTAACCATTAAACCTACCCCTAACACCTACCCCTAACACTAACCCCTAAACTTAAATGTAACCATAACCCTAACCTGTAAACTTAACACCTAACCCCTAAACCTAACACTAACCCCAAAGCCTAACCTCTAACCCGTAAGCCTAACAATAACCCTAACCCCTAACCCCAAACCCATAAACCTAAAACTTAACCCTAAGACTGTTAATCCTAACCCTAACCCTAACACTTGACCCTAAGCTTAACCCTAACCATTAACCCTAACCCTAACCCACAAACTTAAACCTAACCCTAACTGTTAAACCTAACCCTAACCCTTAACCCTAGCCCTAACATTAAGGCTTAACCCTAATACTAACGCTTAACCCTAACACTAACCCTAACCCTTAACCCTAATCCTAAGCCTTAACACTAAAATCTAACCCTAACCATAACTCTTAACCTGAACCTTAACCCTATCCATAACACTTAACCCTAAAACTAACCGTATCCGTTAACCCTAACTTTAACCTTTAAACCTAACCTTAACCCTAACCATTACCCCTAATCCTAACCCTTAAACCTAACCCTAACCCTAACCATAACACTAACCCCCTGACCCTAAACCTAACCCTAACCCTATCCCGTAAACCTAACACCTAACCCCTAACCCTAACACTAACCCCAACCCCTAACCCCTATCCCCTAACCTTAACACTAACCCTAACTCCTAACCCCAGAACCCTAACCATAACCTTAACCCTAATTCTCACACTTCTTCCATTCTCAGAGTTAAGCAAGCCTACAACCCAGCCATGCCATGTGTGAGAATCGATTCTGCCTAAATCATGCATGAGGGTCAGGGCCAAAGGCTCAGGGTATGATGGTGTGGTGTTGCAGTGATCCTGTCCACATCCCTGTCACCATAAATTAGGCAGGTCCTCTGCCCTTACACTAACTGCTATATCTAAGCCCTAACACTACCCCTAACCCCTAACCCTAAACTTAACCCCTGACCCTAACCCCCAACACTAACTCTAAACCCTAACCACAGAACCTATCCCTAGCCATAATTTTAACCCGTTACCCTAACCCTAAATGTAATTCTCACACTTCTTCCATTCACAGAAATAAGCAAGCCTACAAACAACACATGTGATTCGTGAGATGATGCTGTGCTCCTGTGTCACACATGAGAGTCAGGGTCCCCTGACCTGGGAACAACGGAGTGGGTTACCGGCCATGCTCCCAGTCTTGACCCTGCCTAGAGCAGATAGGGCCCATGCCCTAACCGTAATCCCTAACTCTAATCCCTAACTCTAACCCTAAGGCTAAACCTAACCCCTAAACCTAACCCTAAGCTTAATGCTAACCTCTCTAACCCTCATCCCTAACCCTAACACTAATCCCAACTCTGAAGCCCTAACTCTAACATGAACCTGTAACCAAAAACCTGATACCTAACCACTAACACTAACCCTAAAATGCTAACCCTCACCCTAACCCTAACTACAACCCTAACCTGAACCCTACCCCTTACAATAAACCTAGCCGTAGCCCTAACCAAACAAAGACCCTAACCCTAACCCATAACCCTAAACCCTAGCCCTAACACTAACGTTAGCCCCAAACTCTAACCATATTCCGAACCCTAACCCTTTACACTAACACTAAACCTAATCCTAAACCCTAACCCTAATTGTAACCCTAAATCTAATGCTCACACTTCTTCCATTCTAGGAGTTAAGCAAACCTACAATCTAACCATGCCATGCGTGAGATGAGGCTCTGCCTGAGTCCTGCGTGACAGTCAGTCAGAGCCTAAAGGCCTAGGGTACAATGAAGTGGGGATGCAGCCATGCTCCACACCCCTAGAGCCCCATAGATTAGATAGGGCCCTTGCACTAACCCTAATCAGTAAACCTAAGCCCTGACCTTAACACTAATCTGAACCCCTAGCCCTAACCATAACCCATGAGTCTAACTGCTAATATTAACCCTAATCCCTAACCCTAGCCCTAACCCCTCACCCTAAACCTAAACCTAACCACTAAACATAGTCCTAATCCCTAACTATAACAGTAACCCTAACCCTAATTCTAATCTCAACGGTAACCCCTAAACCTAATCCTAGTCCCTAACAGCTAACCCTAGCCTTAATCATAACCCCTTACCCTAACCCCAAATCTAATTCTCAGACTTCTTCAATTTGAAAAGTTAAAGAAGCCTACAATCCACCCATGCTATGCATGAGATGAGGCTATGCCGCTGTGTCCTACATGAAAGGCTGGGGCCCATGCCCTGTGTACAATGGAGTGGGGCCCAGGCGATCTTCCCAGTTCCCCAACCCTGATAGATCATACAGGGCCCATGTCTTAACCTGAATCTGAAACCCTAATCCCTCACCCCAACCCTAAAAATAACACCTAAAATAACCCTAATGTTAACCATAAAACCTAATACTAACCCTAACACCTTACCCTAACCCTAACCCAAACCCTAAACCCTAACGCTAATGCTAAATGTAATCCCTAACCCCTAACCCTAACACTAACCCTACCTTCTAACCCCTAAACCTATTTCTCACAATTATTCCATTTTCAGAGTTAAGCATACCTACAATCCAGTCATACCATGCCTGAGATGAGGCTCCACCTGAGTGCTGCATGACAGTCAGTGCCCAAGGCCCAGTGTATGATGGTGTGGTGTCACGGTGACCATGTCCGGACCCCTCACACCATAGATTATACTGGTCCTGCGCCCTTAAACTAACTGCTAAATCTAAGCACTAACACTAACCCTAACCCCAAACCCTAAAATTAACCTCTGACACTAACGCCCAACACTAACTCTAAACACAAAACTTAACACTAAAAGCTAATGCTAACCCTAATGTCTAAACCTAACTCTAACTCTTAATCCTTAACCCTAACACTACACCCTAGACCTAACCAAAACACTTAATACTAACCCTAACCCTAACCCTAGCCTTAACCCTCACCCTAACCCTAGCCATAGCCCTAGCACTAGTCCCAGCCTTAACACTAACCCTAAAACTAGCCCTAGCCCTAACCATAACCCTAACCCTAACACTAGATTTAACCCTAACCGTAACCCTAACCCTAGCCTTAGCCCTAGCCCAAACACTAACCCTAGCCATACCCCTAGACCTAACCCTAACCTTAGCCCTAACCCAAGCCCTAGCCCTAGCCCTAGCCCTAACCCTAACCCTAGCCCTAGCCCTAACCCTAACATTTAAACCTAACCCTTAACCATAATCTTAACCCTTTACACTAACCCTAATCCGTAACTCTAACACTAACACCTAATTGTAAACCTAACCTAACCCTAACCCCTAAACCTAACACTTAACCCCTATTCCTAACACTAACCCAAAATACTAACCCCTAACACCCACCCTTAACACAAACCTCATCCCCTATCACCAAAGCTCTAACCCTAACCCTAACAATTAATCCTAAGACTAACTGTTAAACTTCGCCCTGACTCTTAAACCTAACACTTAACCCTAAACTTAACCCTAATTGTTAACCCTAACCCTAAACCTAACCCTATTGCTTAACCCTAAACCCTACTCTAACCGTTAAACCTAACCCTAACTTTTAACCCTAACACTAAAACTTAACCCTAATACTAACCCTTAACCCTAACCCTAAACCTAACCCTTAACCCTAACCCTAACCCTTAACCCTAATCCTCACTCTTAACCCTAACCACAGGCCCTAGACCTAACACTTAACCATAAATCATAAACCATAAAATGGTAACCCTAACTATTAAGACTAACCCTAACACAAACAGTTAACCCTAATACTAACCCTTAACCATATTAAAGTTACCCTTAACCCTAATCCTAAACCTTAACTTAACACCTAACCCTAACCGTAAACCTTATCCCAACCCTACCCGTCAACACTCACCCTAGCCCTTAACACTCACACTAACCCTAACACTTAACCCTAACCCTAACACTGAACCGTAACTCTAACCCTAACCCTTAACCCTAATCCTAACACTTACACCTAACACTAACTCTAACGCCTAGTCCTAACGCTAACACTAACCTCTAGCCCTAAGCCTAAACCTAAACCCTAACGCTAACCCTAACAAATAACCCCTAACCCTCACACAAACACTAATCACTATCCACAAAGCCCTAACCCTAACCCTAACAATTAACCCTAAAACTAACCATTAAACCTCAGCCTAACCCTTAACCCTAATCCTAACCCTAATACTAACCATTAAACCTAACCTTGCCCCTTAACCCTATCCCTAACGCAAACCCCTAACCCTAACACTAACACTTAAACCCTAACCCTAACCATGAACTCAAAACCTAACTCTAACACCTAACCTTAAAAATAACCCTTAACAGTAACCCTAATGCTAACCGAAAACTTAACCCTAACCTTAAAATCTAACCCTAACCCTTAACTGTAACCCTAGCCCTTAACCCTCACCCTAACCCTTAACACTAACCCTAGTCCTAACTCTAATACTTTAACATACTCCTAAACCAAACCCCTAACCTTAACCCTAAACCTCACCCTTAACACTAAGCCTAACTGTAAATGTTAACCCTAACACTAAACTTTAAACCTAATGTTAACCTTAACCATTAAATCTAATCTTAAACCTTAACCCTAACCCTAACCCTTAACACTAACACTAAAACCTAACCCTAATCCTAACACTAACCCTATGCCCTAAACCTAACACTTAACTCCTAACCCTTACACTTACCCTAAACCCTAACCCATAACACCTAACCCTAACAATAACCCTAACCCCTAATCCCAAACCCATAACCCTAACCCAGCCATTAACAATCACCCTTACCCTTAACCCTAAACCTAACACTAACACTTAATCCGAAGACTAACAGTTAACCCTAACCCTAATCCTTAAGCCTAACCCTAACCCTTAACCCTAACCATTAACCCTAACCCTAACACTTAACCCTAAACTTAACCCTAACCCTAACCCTAACTCTTAACCCTAAACTTAACCCTAACCATTAACCCTAACCCTAACCCAGACCCTTAAGCCTAAACCTAACCCTAACCACTAACCCTAACACAAACCGTTAACCCCATTTCTAACCGTTAACACTCACCCTAAACCTTAACGCTAACGCTAATCCTATCACTTAACCCTGATCCTTAACCCTAACCCTAACACCTACCGCCTAAACATAACATTAACCCTAACCCTTAACCTCTAACCTCTAACCCTAACACTAACCCTAACCACTAACTGCAATCCCCTAACCCTAACCATAACCATAATTCTCACACTTCTTCCATTATCAGAGGTAAGCAAGCCTACAATCCTCCCATGCCATGCGTGAAAGGAGGCTCTGCCACTGTGTCCTGCATGAAACCCATGGGCCTATACCCAGCGTACAATAGAGGGGGTTCCCGGCAACAATCCCAGCCCCGTAACCCACCACCCTAGTACAGCCAGGACCCGGGCCCTAAGCATAAACACTACTCCTAACCCATAATGCTACCCCGAAACATAACACCTAACCCAAAATTTATTACTCACCATAACTCGTAAACCTAACCCTCACCCTAAATTTAATCCCATAAACTTACCTTAATGAATGAGTTACCCTGACAACAACCCCTATTTCATAATTTTAACCCTAACTACTACCCATAAACGTAACACCAAAACCCTAATCATTACCCTAAAGCCTAGACCTAACCCTAAACCTAACCCTAACCCCTAACGCTAACCCTAACCCCTTACCCTAACACTAACCTGGAATCCCGATCCTAACCCTAACCCCTAACCCTAACCATAACCCTTAACTCTAACACTAACCCTTACCAGAACACTTAACCCTAACCCTAAAACTAAACCAAAAACCCTAATCCTGTCCCTCAAACCTAAACCTAACCGTAACAGTTAACCCTAACCCTATCACTAACCCTTAACACTAAACCTAACCCTTAACACTAAACCTAACGCTTAACACTAACCTCTAACCCTAACCCTAGCCCTTAACCATAACCCTAACCATAAACCCTCACCCTAACCCTTAACCCTGACCGTAACCCTAACTCTTAACCCTAACCCTTACATGTAACCCTAACCATAACCTTTAACCCTAAGTCTAACCCTTAACCCTAACCCTAACACTAACCCCTACTCCTAACACTAACACTAACCCCTAACCATAAACCCAACCCTAACACCTAACCCCTAACCCTCACATTAACCCTAACCCCTTACCCCAAAACCTGACCCCTAACACTAACCCTAATTCTCACCACTTGTTCCGTTCTCAGAGTTCAGCAAGCCTACACTCCAGCCATGCCATGCGTGAGATGAGGCTCGTCTGATCCTGCGTGACAGGCAGCGGCCCATGCCCATGGTAAGATGGAGTGGGGTCCGTGGGTTTGTAGGCTTGCTAAACTCCAGTTTGGAAGAATTGTTATAATCATATATGGGAACACCTACATTCACTCAGAGAAAGAAATGATGGGGTGGTGGTTTGTAGGCATACTAAACTCTAGTTTGGAAGAAGTACAGGAGTCATACATAGGAACGCTTACATTCACACAGAGAAAGCAATTATGGGGTGATGTATTGTAGGCATGCTACTCTGTAGTTTGGAAGAAGCTCAAGAGTAATATATAGGAAAGCTTACAGTCACTTAGAGAAAGCAACTCTCGGGCAGTGGTTTGTAGGCCTTCTAAACTCTATTTTCAATGAAGTGTAAGAGTCATATATGACAACGCTTATATTCACTCAGAAAAAGTTGTTTTATCTGCGTGAATGTAAGCATTCCTATATACGACTCATACTTCTTCCAAACTAGAGTTTAGGATGCCTACAAAGCACCACCGCATCATTGCTTTCTCTGAGTGAATGTAAGCGTTCCCATATATGACTCTTGCACTTCTTCCAAAGTGGTTTAGCAGGCCTACAAACCACCCCCGGAGAGTTGCTTTCTCTAAGTAACTGTAAACTTTCCTATATATTACTCTTGAAATTCTTCCAAACTAGAGATTAGCATGCTTACAAAACACCACCCCATAGTTGCTTTCTCTGCATGAATGTAAGCATTCCCATAAAGGACTCTCATACATTTTCCAAAATAGAATTGAGAAGACCTAGCAAGCACCCCTCGAGAGTTGCTTTCTCTAAGTAACTTAAGTTTTCCTATATATTACTCTCGAATATCTTCCAAACTAGAGATTTGCATGCCTACAGAACACCACCCCATAGTTGCTTTCTCAGAGTGAATGTAAGCATTTCCATGTATGACTCTCACACTTCATCCAAACGAGAGTTTAGTATGCCTACAAACCACCACCTTGACATTGCTTTCTCTGAGTGAATATAAGCATTCCCATGTATGACTCTCACACTTCATCCAAATTAGAGTTTAGCAGGCCTACAAACCACCTCCAGAGATTTGCTTTCTCTAGGTGACTGTAATCTTTCCTATATAAGACTCTCGAACTTCTTCCAATCTACAGTATAGCATGCCTACAAAACACCACCCCATAGTTGAATTCTCTGTGTGAATGTAAGCGTTCCTATGTATGATTCTCCTACTTTGTCCAAACTACAGTTAAGTATGCCTAAAAACCACCACTCTAACATTGCTTTATCTGAGTGAATGTAAGCGTTCCCATATATGACTCTTACACTTCATTGAAAGTAGAGATTAGCAGGCCTACAAAGCAGTCCCCAAGAGTTCCTTTCTCTAAGTCACTGTAAGCTTCCCTACATATGACTCTCATAATTCCTCCAAACTGTAGTTTAGCATGCATACAAACACTACCCCATAGTTGCTTTCTCTGCGTGAATGTAAGCATTCCTATATATGACTCTGGTACTTCTTCCAAACTACAGGTTAATGTGCCTACAAACCACCACCCCATCATTGCTTTCTCTGAGTGAATGTAAGCGTTCCCATATATGACTTTTGTACTTCTTCCAAACTAGAGTTTAGCATGCCTACAAACCACCCGCTGAGAGTTACATTCTCTAAGTGACTGTAACCTTTCCTATATATTACTCTTGAGCTTCTTCCAAAATAACAATTAGCATACTTAAAAAAAAACACTCCACAGTTGCTTTCTCTGCGTGAATGTAAGCATTCCTGTATATGACTTGTACATCTTCCAAACTAGAGTTTACTATGCACACAAACCACTATCCCATCGTTGCTTTGTGTGAGTGAATGGACACGATCCCATATATGACTCATGCTTCAACCAACATAGAGTTTTGCAGGTCTACAAACCACCCACCGACACTTGGTTTTTTCTAAGTGGCTGTTACCTTTCCTAAATAGGACTCTGAATCTTCTCCCAAAGTGGGGTTTAGCATGCTTACCTAACACCACCCCGTAGTTGCTTTCTCTGTGTGAATGTAAGCATTCATATATATGACTCTCGTACTTCTTCCAAACTACTGTTCATTATGCCTACAAACCACCACCCCATTGTTACATTCTCTGAGTGAATACAAGCGTTCCCATATATGACACTTACACTTCATTGAAAATAGAGTTTAGGAGGCCTACAAACCACCCCCCGAGTGTTGCTTTCTCTGTCACCATAGGCTTCCCTAGATATGACTCTCGAAATTCTCCAAACTAAAGTTTAGCATGCATACAAACACCACTCCGTAGTTGCTTTCTCTGCGTTAATGTAAGCGTTACTATATATGACTAGTACTTCTTCCAAACTATAGTTTAGTGTGCTTACAAACCACCACCCCGTCGTTGCTTTCTCTGAGTGAATGTAAGTGTTCCCATATATGACTCTCACACTTCTTCCAAAGTAGAGTTTCTCAGGCCTACAAACCACCCACCGACAGTTCCTTTTTTTAAGTGGCTGTTACTTTTTCTAAATAGGAATCTGGTCCATCTCCCAATCTAGAGTTTAGCATGCTTACCTAACATCACCCTGTAGTTGCTTTCTCTGTGTGAATGTAAGCGTTCCTATATATGACTCTCATACTTCTTCCAAACAAGAGTTTAGCATGCCAAAATAACACCCCCCATAGTTGCTTTCTCTGAGTGAATATAAGCCTTAGTATATGTGACTCTCGAACTTCTTCCAAATTAGAGATTAGCATGCCTACAAACACCCTTCCCATAGTTGCTTTTTCTGAGTGAATTTAAGCATTCCTATGTATGACTGTTGCAAGCATTACAAGCTAGTTTCGTATGCTTACAAAGCACCCCCAGAATTGCTTTCTCTGAGTGAATGTAAACCTTCCTGTATATGACTCTCATACTGCTTCCAAACTACAGTTGAGTAAGCCTAGAAAACAATCCCCAACAGCTACTTTCACCGAATGAATTTAAGCGTTTCTATATATGACTATGGCACTTCTTCCAAACTAGAGTTTAACAAGCCTACACACCACCCCCGTAGTTGCTTTCTCTATGTGACTGTAAGCTTTCCTCTACATGGCTCTCAAAATTTTTCCAAACTAGAGTTTAGCATGCCTACGATGCACCCATCCATAATTGCTTTCTCTGAGTGAATGTAAGCCTTCCTATATATGACTGTCGCACTTCATCCAAACTAGAGTATAGCAAACCTGGAAACCCCCCCTGATAGTTGCTTTCATTAAGTGAATGTTAACATTCCTACATATGACTCTGGCGATTTTTCCAATGTAAGATTTTAGCAATACTGCAAATCCCCGCAGATACTTCCTTTCTCTAAGTGAATGTAAGAATTCCTATACATGACTTTCCCTTTTTTCCAAACTAGAGTTTAGGAAGCCTAGAAACCAACCCCATAGATGCTTTAAGTGAATATAAGCATTCCTATATATGACTCTCGACTTCCTCCAAAGTAGAGCTTAGCAAGCCTACAAATAAACTCCCTATAATTGCTTTCTCTGAATGAATGAAATCATTCCTATATATGACTCTCCAACTTCTTCCAAACCAGAGTTTAGCAAGCCTAAAAAGCAGCCCCCATAGATACTCCCTCTAACTCAATGCTAAAGATCCTATATAGGACTCACCCACTTCATCCAAACTAGAGTAAGGCAAGCCTAGAAAGCACACCCAAATAGTTGCTTCTATAAGTAAAAGTAAGCAACCCTATATATGACTATCACAATTCCTCCAAACTGGAGTTTAGCAAGCCTACAAACCCACGGAACCCACTCCATCGTACCATGGGCATGGGTCCCTGCCTGCCACGCAGGACTCAGGCAGAGCCTCATCTCACACATGGCATGACTGCAGTATAGGCTTGCTTAACTCTGAGAATGGAAGAAGTGGTGACAATTAGGGTTAAGGTTAGGGGTCGGGGTTTGGGATTAGGGGTTAGGGTTAGTGTGAGGGTTAGAGGTTAGGTGTTAGGGTTGGGTTTAGGATTAGGATTTAGTGTTAGGGTTAGGACTAGGGGTTAGTTTTTGGGTTAGGGTTAAGGGTTATAATTAGGGTTAAAGGTTAGTGCTTGGGTTACGTGTAAGGGTTAGGGTTAGGGTTAAGTGTTAGGGTTACAGTCAGGGTTAAGGGTTAGGGTGAGGGTTAACTGTTAGGGTTCAGGTTAAGTGTTAGGGTTAGTTAGGGGGTTGGCATTAAGGGTTTGGTTTAGTGTTAAGAGTTAGAGATGGGGTTAGGGTAACGGTTAGGGTTAAATTTAGGGTTGAGGGATATGGTTAGGGTATGTGGTTTAATTTTAGGTTAAGAGTTCAGGTAAGGGTTAGTGTTAGAGTTAAGGGTTATGGTTAGGGTTAAGGGTTAGGGTTAGGATCAGGGTTCCAGGTTAGTGTTAGGGTAAGGGGTTAGGGTTATGGGTTATGGTTAGGTTTAGGGTTAGGACTAGGCTTTAGGGTAAGGGTTAGTGTTTAGTTGTTACGTTTATGGGTAGGAGTTAGGGTTAGAATTATGGGATGGGGTCGTTGTCAGGGTAAATCATGCATTAAGATATGTTTACAGGATTAAGTTAGGGTTAGGTTTAGGTTTATGTGTTACAGTGAGCAATAGATTTAGGGTTAGGTGTTATGCTTAGGGGTAGCATTATGGTTTAGGGGTATTGTGTATACTTAGGGCACGTGTCCTGGCTGCACTAGGGTGGTGGGTTAGGGAGCTGGGATTCTTGCTGGGAACCCCGTCTATCGTACACTGGGTATGGGCCTGTGGGTTTCATGCAGGACACAGTGGCAGAGCCTCCTTTCACACATGGCGTAGGAGGATTGTAGGTTTGCTTAACTCTGAGAATGGAAAAAGTGTGAGAATTACGGTTATGGTTAGGGTTAGGGGTTTGTGGTTAGAGGTTAGGGTTAGTGTTAGGGTTAGCAGTTAGAGTTTAAGGGTTAGGGTGTTATGTTTAGGCGGTAGGTGTTAGGGTTAGGGTTAAGGCTTATGGTTAAGTGATAGGGTTAGGGTTAGTGTTAAGGTTTAGGGTGAGTGTTAATGGTTAGGGTTAAGGGTTTTGGTTAGTGTTAGTGGTTAGGGTTAAGGATTAGGATTAGGATTAGGTTTAAAGGGTAGGGTTAGGGTTAAGGGATAGTATTAGTGTTAAGTGTTAGGGTTAAGGTTTAGTGTTACAGTTAACGGTTAGGTTTAGGTTTAGGGTTAAGTGTTATGATTAGGGCTAGGGTTAATGGTTAGGATTAAGTTTAGGGTTAAGGGTTAGGATTAGGCTTAAGGGTTATGGTTAGAGTTAATGGTTAGTCTTAGGGTTAAGTGTTAGGGTTAGGGTTATGGTTAAGGGTAAGGGTGAGTGTTAATCGTTAGGGTTAGGGTTAGGGGTCTGGGATTAGGTGTTAAGGGTTATTTTTAGGGTTAGGTGTTAGGGGTTAGTGTTTGGGGTATGTGTTAGGGTTAGGAGTTAAGTGTTGGGTTTAGGGCATAGGGTTAGGGTTAGGAATAGGGTTAGTATTTAATGTTAGTGCTAGGGGTTACAGTTAGGGATAAGTGTTAAGATTAGATTTAAGGGTTAGGGTTAATGTTAGGTTTAAAGGTTAGTGTTAGGGTTAAGGTTTAGGGTTAGGTTTAGGGTTAAGGGTGAGGTTTAGGGTTAAGGTTAGGGGTTTGGTTTAGGGGTAGGCTAAAGTGTTAGAGTCAGGACTAGGGTTACAGTTAAGGGTTAGGGTTATGGATAAGGGTTAGGGTTAGGCTTTAGGGTTAGGTTCAAGTTTTTGGGTTAGCGTTAGGGTTAGCAGTAAGGGTTACTTTTAAGGTTAGGTGTTAGAGTTAGGTTTGGGGTTCATGGTTAGGGTTAGGGTTAGGGGTTAGGGTTAGGGTTAGGTGTTAGTGTTAGGGTTAAGGGGCAGGGTTAGGTTTAATGGTTAGGGTTAGGGTTAGGATTAGAGTTAAGGGTTAGGGTGAGGTTTAACGATTAGTCTTAGGGTTAAGTGTTAGGGTTAGGGTTAGGGGTTTGCGGATAGGGTTTAGTGTTAGTGTTAGGGTTAGGTGTTAGGTGTTAGGTTAGGGTTAGGGTTTAGGGTTAGGTTTAGGGCTAGGGGTTAGTGTTAGCGTTAGCAATATGGGTTAGGTTTAGGGTTAGGGGTAAGGATTAGGATTAGGGTTAAGGGTTAGGTTTAGCATGAGTGTTAAGGGCTAGGGTGAGTGTTGACAGTTAGGGTTAGGGGTAAGGTGTATGCTTAAGGGTAGGTGTTAGGTTAAAGTTTAGGATTAGGGTTAAGGGTAAGGTTAGGGTTAGGTTTAAGGGTTAGTATTAGGGTTAAGTGTTTGTGTTAGGGTTAGTCTTAATGGTTAGTGTTTGGTTTATGGTTAAGTTTTAGGGTTAGGGTTTTTGGTTAGAGTTAAGGGTGAGGATTAGGGTGAAAGTTAGGGTTAGGGTTAAGGGTTAGGTTTAGTGTTATGATTAAGGGTTAGTATTAGGGTTAAGGTTTAGTGTTAGGGTTAGGGTTAAGGGTTAGGTTTAGGTTTAAAGGTTAGTGTAGGGTTTAGGGTTAATGGATAGGTTTAGGTTTACAGTTAGGGTTAATGGATAGGCTTAAGTTTAGGATTAAGTGTTAGGTTTAATGTTAGGGTGAGGTTTAATGGGGTAAACGGTGAGGGTTAATTGTTAGGGTTATTGTTAGGGGTTTGGTGATAGTGGATAGGGTTAGTATTAAGGGTAGGGGTTAGGGGTTAGAGTTTGGAGTTAGGGTTATGCGTTGTGTTATGTTTAGGGGTTGGGGTTAGGATAAGGTTTACAGTTAGGAGTTAGTGTTAGGGGTTATGGGTTAGGGTTAGGGTAAAGGGTTAAGATTAGGGTTAAGGGTTAGGGTTATGTTTAAATGTTAGAGTTGGGGTTAGGATTAGGGGTAAGTTTAGAGTTAGAGTTAGGGCTAGGGCTAGTGTTAGGGCTAGGGTTAGGGTTAGGGCTAGGGCTAGGGCTAGGGCTAGGATTAGGTTAGAGTTAGGGCTAGGGCTAGGGTTTGGGCTAGGGCTAGGGCTAGGGCTAGGGTTAGCGTTAGGGTTAGGGATAGTGTTAGGGTTAGGGTTAGGGTTAGGGTTAGGGCTAGGGTTAGGTTTAGAGTTAGTGTTAGGGCTCGGACTAGTGCCAGGGCTATGGGTAGTGTTAGGGTGAGAGTTAGGGCTAGCATTAGGTTTAGAGTTAGGGCTAGGGCCAGGCTTATTGTTAGGGTTAGGGTTAGGTGTTGGGGTTATGGTTAGGGTAAGGGTTAGATTTAGAATTAGGGTTATGTTTTAGGGTTATGGTTAGGGTTAGTGTTAGTGTTAGGGGTAGGGTTAGCATTAGGGGTTAGGGTTAGTGTTAGTGTTAGGATTAGAGCTACGGCTAGGGCTAGGGTTAGGGCAAGGGTTAGGGTTAGGTTTAGGTTTATGGATTAGGGGTTACGGTTATTGTTATGGTTAATCTTAGCATTAGAGTTAGGGTTAGGGCTAGGGTTAGCGTTAAGGGTTAGGGGTTAGGGTTAGGGTTACGGTTTAAGGGTTATGTTAGAGTTAGCTTTAGGGGTTATGGTTATGGTTTGGGGTTAGGGTTAGCATTAAGGTTAGGGTTAGGATTAGAGTTAGGTTTAGGGGTTAGGTGTAGGATTAGATTTAGTGTCAGGTGTTAGTGTTAGGGTTAGGGGTTAGGGTTAGGTTTAGTGGTTAGGGTTTGGGTTAGGGTTAGTGTTAGGTTTAGGTGTTAGGGTTAGGGTTAGGGAGTTCAGGGTTATTGTTAGGGTTAGCTTTAGCATTAGGGGTTAGGGTTTTTAGGGTTAATGTTAGGGATAGAGTTAGGGATAGTGTTAGTGTTAGGGCTAAGGTTAAGTTTAGGGCTAGGCCTAGGACTAGGGCTAGGGCTAGGATTAGGTTTAAGGTTAGGGTTTCGGTCAGGGCTAGGGCTAGGGCTATGTTTTGGGCTAGGTCTAGAGCTAGGGCTAGGGTTAGGTCTAGGGCAAGGATTAGTGCTAGGGGCAGGGCTATGGCTAGGGTTTGGGCTAGGGTTAGGGTTAGGGTTAGGATTATGGTTAGGGTTAGGCCTATGTCTAGGTCTAGGGTTAGGCCTAGGGTTAGGGCTAGAGTTAAGGTTAGGCTTAGGTCTATGGCCAGGCTTAGGCTTAGGTTTAGAGTTAGCTGTTGGGATTAGGGTTAGGGTTAGGGTTAAGGTTATGGTTTAGTGTTAGGGTTACGGTTTGTGTTAGTGTTAGGGGTTACGGTTAGGGTTAGGGGTTAGGGTTAGTTTTAGCGTAAGGGTTAGGGATAGGGCTAGGGCTAGGGTTAGGGCAAGGGTTAGGGTTAGGGTAAGAGTTATGGATTAGGGGTTATCGTTATTGTTAGGGTTAGTCTTAGCATTAGGGTTAGAGGTTAGGGTTAACTTTAGTGTTATGTTTAGGGTTAGGGGTTAGGGGTTATGGTTAGGGGTTATCGTTATTGTTAGGGTTAGTCTTAGCATTAGGGTTAGAGGTTAGGGTTAACTTTAGTGTTATGTTTAGGGTTAGGGGTTAGGGGTTATGGTTAGGGTTAGGGTTTATGGGTAATGTAAGGTTAGGGTTAGGGGTCAGGGTTAGGGTTATGGTTAGGGTTTAGGGTTATTGTTAGGGTTAGTATTAGGGGTTAGATTTAGGGTTTGGGATTAGGGTTAGGTTAAGTTTTAGGGTTACCTTTTTGTTTAGGGTTAGGGTTAGGATTAGAGTTCGGTTTAGGGGTTAGGTTTAGGATTAGGTTTAGGGTTAGGGGTTAGGATTTGGGTTAGAGTTAGCGTTAGGGTTAGGGTTAGCAGTTAGTGTTAGGGTTAGGCTTAGGGTTTGGGGTTAGGGTTATGGTTAGGTTTAGAGGTTAGGGTTAGAGTTAGGGTTTAGGGTTGTTAAGGTTAGGGTTATGCTTAGGGTTAGGGTTATGTTTAGTTTTAAGAGTTAGGGTTGTTTCGGTTAGTGTTAGGGATAGGGTTAAAGATAGTGTTAGTGTTAGGGCTAGGATTAGGTTTAATTCTAAGCCTAGGGCTAGGGTTAGGTCTAGGATTAGGTTTAGGGTTAGTGTTTAGGGTTAGCATTAGGGTTAGGTTTGTAGTGAGCATTAGTGTTAGGCTTAGGGTTTGGCGTTAGGGTTAGGGTTACTTTTAGGTGTTAGGGTTAGGGTTAGAGGTTAGGGCTTTTAAGGTTAGGGTTATGGTTAGGTTTAGTGTTAGGGGTTAGGGTTGTTTGGGTTAGTGTTAGGGATAGGGTTAAGGATAGTGTTAGTTTTAGGGGTAGGGTTATATTTAGGTCTAGGCCTAGTGCTAGTGCTAGGGCTAGGATTAGGTTTAGGGTTAGGGTTAGTGTCAGGGCCAGGTCTAGGGCTATGTTTAGGGCCAGGTCTAGGGCTAGGGCTAGGATTAGGTCTAGGGCAAGGGTTAGTGCTAGGGATAAGGCTACAGCTAGGGTTTGGGCTAGGGTTAGGTTTAGAGTTAGGATTATGGTTAGGGCTAGGCCTATGTCTAGGGCTAGATTTAGGGCTAGGGTTAGGTTTAGGGTTGGGTTTATGGTTTGGGGTAGGGCAAGTGCTAGGATTAGGGCTAGGGCCAGGGCTAGGTTTAGGGTTAGGGTTAGGTTTAGGGTTAGGGTTAGGGTTAGGGTTATGGCTAGGGCTAGGGCTAGGGCTAGAGTTAGGTTTAAGGTTAGGTTTAGGTCTAGGGTTATGTTTAGGTTAGGGTTAGGTTAAGTGTTAGGGGCAAACCCCTTAGAGGTTAGGATTAGTGTGAGGGTTCAGGTTTAGGTGTTAGTGTAAGGGTTAAGTTTTTGATTTGGTTTAGGTTTAGGGGTGAGTGTTAGGATTAGGAAATAGACGTTAGTGTTAGGATTTGGGGTAAGGTTTAGGATTATGGTTTAGGGTTAGGGTTAGGGTTAGGGTTAAGTGTTAGGGTTAGGGTTAATGGTTAGCGTTAGGTCCAGTGTTAAGGGTTACGGTGAGTGTTGATGGTTAGGGTTAGGGGTAAGGTTTACATTTATTGTTAGGGGTTAGGTTAAGTGTTAGAATTAGTGTTTGGGTAAGGTTAGGGTTAGGGTTAAGTGTTAGTATTAGGGTTAAGTGTTTGTGTTATGGTTAGGGTTAATGGTTAGGGTTAGGTTTATGGTTAAGTGTTAGGGTTTGTGGTTAGGGTTAAAGGTGAGGCTTAAGGTTAAGGGTTAGGGTTAGTGTTAAGGGTTAGTATTAGGGTTAACATTTAGGGTTAAGGTTAAGGTTAGGATTAATGGTTAGGGTAGGGTTTAGGTCTAAGTGTTAGGGTTAGGGTTACATTTAGGGTTAAGTTTGTGGTTAAGGGTTAGGGTTTAAGGTTAGGGTGAGGTTTAAGGGTTAATTTTAGGGTTAATTGTTAGGGCTAGGGTTAGGGGTTTGGTGATAGGGGTTAGGGTTAGTGTTAAGGGAAGGGGATACAGGTTAGTGTTTCGGGTTAGTGATAGGGTTAGGGGTTCAGTGTTAAGTTTAGGGGTTAGGGTTAGGGTTAAGTTTAGGGTTAGCAGTCAGTGTTAGGGTTAGAGGTTAGGGTTAGGGCAAAGGGTTAAGATTAGGGTTAAGTGTTAGGGTTAGGGTTTGGTTTAAAGGTTAGGGTTACAGGTAGGTTAGGGTTAGGGCTAGGGCTAGGGCTAAGTCTAGGGTTAAGGCTAGGGGTAGGGTTAGGGATAGTGCTAGGGTTAGGTCTAGGACTAGGGTTAGGGCTAGGTTTAGTGTTCGGGTTAAGGTTAGGATTAGGATTAAGGTTAGGTCTACGGCTAGGTCATGTGTTAAGGCTAGGGGTAAGGCTAGGGCTAAGTTTAGTGTTAGGTTTAGGGATTAGGTTTAAGGTTAGGGTTAGGTCTATGGCTAGGGCTAGGTTTAAGGCTCGGGTTAGGGTTACAGTTAGGGTTAGGGTTAGGTGTTAGGGTTTGGGTTATGTTTAGGTGTTTTGGTTAGGGTTTAGGGTTAGGGTTAGGATTATGGTTAGGATTAGGTGTTAGGGTTAGGGGTAAGGGTTAGGCATAGGTTTAGCTTTAGTGTTATGCTTATAATTAGTGTTAGGGTTAGTTGTTACGTTTAGGGTTAGAGTTTAGTGTTAGGGTTAGTCTTATTGTTAGGGTTAGGGTTTGCGGTTAGGGTTAGGGTTTCAGTTAGGGTTAGAGTTTCCGTTTAGGGTTTCAGTTACGGTTAGGGTTTTTTGTTAGCGACAGAGTTAGGGGTTAGTGTTGTTAGGGTCAGTGTTATGGTTAGGTTTAGGTTTGGAGTTAGTGTTCTGCATTAGAGTCTTTAGGATTTGGGATAGGGTTAAGGATATAGTTAGGGTTATGGCTAGGGCAAGGGTTAGTGCTAGAGCTAGGGCTAGGGTTAGGGCTAGGGCTAGGGATAGGGCTAGGGCTACGGTTATTTCTAGGGCAAGGGCTAGGTCCAGGGCTAGGGTTAGAGCTAGGTTTAGGGTTAGGGCTAAGATTAGAGTTAGGGTTAAATTTTAGGTTTAGGTTTAGTGTTAGGTGTTAGGGTTAGGCTTAGGGTTAGGGGTTCAGATTAGTGTTAGGGTTTAGGGTTTGGATTAGGGTTATGTTTAGGGCTTAGGGTTAGGTTTAGGGTTTATGGTTACGGTTAGGGTTAGGGTTAAGGGTTATGGTTAGGTTTAGGGTTAACGTTAGTGTTAGGGTTAGAGGTTAGTGTTAGGGTTATTGTTAGTCTTATGCTTGCCAGTTAGGGTTAGGGTTAGTGTTACGCTTTAGGGTTAGGATTAAGTGTTAGGGCTGTTAGGGTTAGGGTTATGGTTAAGGTTAGGGTTAGGGTTAGTTTTAGGCATTAGGGTTCTTAGGGTTAGGGTTATTGTTAGGGAGTAGAGTTAGTGTTAGTGCTAGGGCTAGCTTTAGGCCTAGGGCTAGGGCTAGGGCTAAGGCTATTGCTAGGTTTAGGGTTAGAGCTAGGGCTCGGGCTAGGGTTAGTCCTATGCTTAGGGTTATTGTTAAGGATAGGGCTAGGGTCACGTTAGCGTTAGGGCTAGGGATAGGTTTAGGCTTAGGAGTTCGTGTTAGGGTTAGGGTTAGGGTTAAGTGTTAGTGTTTGGTTTTTGGTTAGGTTTAGGGTTAGGGGTTAGGGTAAATGTAAGGGTTAGGGTTAAGGGTTACGATTAGGGCTAGGGATAAGGGTTAGGGTTAGGGTTTGTGTTAGGGTTAGGGTTAGCAGTTAGGGGTTAGGAATTAGGGTTATGGTTACAGTTAGGGTTAAGGTTAGGGTTTGGTGTTTGATTTAGTGATACGGTTAGGGTTAGGTTTAGTGTTAGGGGTTAGGGTTAGGTGTTAGCGTTAGGGTTAGGGGTTAGTGTTATAGTTAAGGTTGGTGTTTTGGGTTAGGGTTAAAGTTAGGGTTAGGGTTTGGGGTTAGGTCTTGTGGTAGAATTAGATTTAGGGCCTGAGTTACATTTAGAGTTAGGTGTTAGGGTTCTGGTTAGGGTTAGAGGTTAGGGTTAGTGTTAGGATTAGGGGTTGGGGTTAGGGTTAGTGTTAGGGTTAGTGGTTGGGGTTAGGGTTAGTGTTAGGTTTAGGGGTTAGGGTTAGGTATTGTGTTACGTTTTAAGGTTAGGGTTAGGATTATGGGTTAGGGTTAGGGCTAGGGCTAGAGTTTAGCGTTAGATTTAGGGTTGGGTTTAGGTTTTGGGGTTAGGGTTATGTTTAGGCTTCAGGAGTAGTATTAGGGTTAATGGCTAGGGTTAGGGTTAAGGTTAGGTGTAGTTTTAATGGTTATGAATAAGTTTAGAATTAAGGGTTAGGATTAGGGTTAAGGTTTAGGGTTGGGTTAGGATTAGGTTTAGGGTTTAGGGTTAGGGTTAGGGTTAGGGTTAGGCATAGGGTTAGGTTTAGTGTTAGGGTTATTGTTGGAATTAGGGGTTAAGGTTAGTGTTGGGATTAGGGTTAGGGCTAGGGGTTGGGGTAGGGGTTGGAGTTGGGGTTGGGGTTTGTGTTGGGGTTGGGGTTAGGGTTAGGGTTAATGTTAGTGCTTAGTGTTAGGGTTAGGGTTAAGGCGTTAGGGCATATGTTAGGGTTAGGGTTAGGGTTAGGGGTTAGGGTTAGGGTTAGGGTTAGGGTTAGGGGTTAAGGTTAAGTTTAGAGTTAGGGTAAAAGTTTGGATTAGGGTTTAGTGTTAGAGGTTAGGGGTAGGAGTAGGGTTAGGGTTAGGGTTAGGTTTAGTGTTAGGGCAGGGTTAGTGTTAGGGTTAGGGTTAGGGGTTACAGTTAGGGTTAGTTGTAGGGTTTTTCGTAGGGTTAATTTTCAGGTTACCAGTTTAGGGTTAGTGTTAAGCTTTAGGTGTTATGATTATGGCTAGGAAGTAGGGTTAAATTTATGGGATATGGATTTTTGTTAGGGTAAGTGTTACGGATTAAGATTAGGATAAAAGGTTAGGATTAGGGTTACGGTTAGGTTTACATGTTAAGGAGAGCAATATGGTTCAGGTTAGGTGTTATGTTTAGGGTTATGTTTATGGTTTAGGGGTAGTGTTTATGCTTATGGCACGGGCCCTGTCTGCAGTAGGGGGGTGCGTTAGGGGGCTGGGAATTGTCCCCAAGAAGCCCCTCTATCGTATGCTGGGTATGGGCCCATGGGTTTCATGCAGGACACAGTGGCAGAGCCTCCTTTCACGCATGGCATGGGACGATTGTAGGTTTGCTTAACTCTGAGAATGGAAGAAGTGTGAGAATTAGATTTAGGGTTAGGCTTAAGGTTAGGGTTAAGGGTAGGGTTATGGTTAGGGTTTAGTGTTTGTGTTAGTGTTAGGGTCAGGGGTTAGGGTTAGCATTAAGTGTTAGGGTTAGCAATAGGGTTAGAGTTAGGTGTTATATTTAGGGTTAGTTCAGGGGGTAGGGTTATTGATTCGGGTTAGGACATGGGCCCTATCTGATCCATCAGGGGAGGGGAAAAGGGGAGATCACCTGGGCCCCACTCCATCATAACCAGGGCATTGGCCCCTGCGTTTCATGTAGGACACAGGGGCAGAGCCTCATCTCACTCATGGCATGGGTGGATTTTAGGCTTTCTTAACTTTTCAACTTGAAGAAGTCTGAGAATTAGATTTTTGGTTAGGGTAAGGGGTTAGGATTAAGGTTAGGGTTAGGTGTTCAGGACTAGGATTAGGTTTAGGGGTTACAGTTAGAGGTTAGAATTAGGGTTAGGGTTACAGTTACCCAACTATGCCATGCAAGAGATGAGGCTCCTCCTGAGTGCTGCATGACAGTCAGGGCCCTAGGCCCAGTGTACTATGGAGTAGTGTCGCCGTGTCAGTGCCAGCCCCCCCTCTCACCATAGATATACAGGTCCTGCGCCCTTAAACTAATCACTAATCTAAGCCCTAACATTAACCCTAACACCTAACCCTAAACCTCACCCCTGACCTTAACCCCCAACTCTACCTCTGAACCCTAACCTTAAACCTAACCGCTAACCATAACCTTAACAGCTAAACCTACTCCTAATCCCTAACCCTAACCATAATCCCAACCCCTTACCCTTATCCTAAATGTAATTCTCACACTTATTCCATTCGCAGAGATAAACAAGCCTACAACCAACCCAAGCCATGAGTGAGATGAGGCTCCTACCCAGTATCTCGTCAGTCAGGGTCCCATGCCCTGAGTACAATTGAGTGGGGTCCTGGTGATGATCCTTGTTCCCACCCAGCATAGAGCAGATAGGGCACATACATTAACCCTAATCCCTAATCCTAACCGCTACCCCAAACCTAACCATAACACCTAAACATAACCCTATTGCTAACATTAACACTAACCCTAGCACTAAACTAAACTTCTAATCTCTAACTCTATCCCTAACCCGTAACCGTAACCGTAGTACATAAACCATAACACTAACTGTAAAACACTAACACTAACCGTAACCCTAGTGACAAACCTAAGCCTAACCCTGCCACTTACAACATCTCTAGCCCTAACCCTAACCAAACAACCACCCTTACCCTAACACTAACCCCAATACCTAACCCTTAACCCCTAACCCTAACACTAACCCTAACCCCTAACCTCAAGCCCATAACCCTAACCCTAATTCTCACACTTCTTCCATTCTCAGAGTTAAGCAAACCTATAGCCCAGCAATGCTATGTGTGAGATTAGATTCCACCTGAGTCATGCATGAGGGTCAGGGCCAAAGGCTTAGGGTACTATGGTGTGGAGTCGTGGTGATCCTGTCCGCATCTCTCTCACCATAGATTAGACACGTCCTGTGGCCTTAAACTAACCACTAAATCTAAGCCTTAACACTAACCCTAACTGCTACCCCAAAACTTAACCACTGACCCTAACAGCCAACACTAACCCTAAATCCTAACCTTAACCCTAACCAGAGACCCTATCCCTAACCATAATCCTAACCAGTTACCCTAACCCTAAATGTAAATCTCACACTTCTTCCATTCGCAAAAATAAGCAAGCTTGCATCCAACACATCACATGCCTAAGATGACACTCCGCCCCTGTATCCCACATGAGAGCCAGCGTCCCATGACCTGGGTACAAAGGAGTGTGTTCCTGGCCATGCTGCAAGTCCCAACCCCACATAGAGCAGATAGGGCCCATGTCTTAACCCTAATCCCTAACTTTAACCTCTAACTCTAACCCTAAGGCTAAACCTAAGCCGTAAACCTAACCCTAAGCTTAACCTTAACCTCTCAAACTGACACTTATCCCTATCCCTAACACTAATCCCAACCTCAAACCCCTAACTCTAACACGAACCCGTAACCAAAAGCATAACCACTAATACACTAAAACGCTAACCCTCACCCTAACCCTAATTACAAGCCTAACTGGAACCCTATCTCTTATAATGAACTTAGCCCTAACCCTAACCAAACAACGACCCTAACCCTAACCCCTAGCCCAAAACCCTTATCATAACACTAACATTAGCCCCAAACCCTAACCATATTCCTAACCCTAAACCTTTACACTACCCTAACCCTAACCAAAACCCTAACCCTAACCTTAACACTAACCCCTCACACTAACCCTAACCATAACCCTAACCCTAAACCTAACCATAAGTTCTAACCCTAACACCTAACCCTAACCTTAACCCCAACCCTAACCCTAATCCTAACCCTACCCTAACCCTAACCCTAAACCCGAACCCTAACACTAACCCTAACACCAAACCCTAACACTAAACCTAACCCTAACTCTAACCCTAACCAGAACCCTAAACAGAACACCAACCCTAAACTGAACCCTAAACTTAACTCTAAAACTAACAGTTAACCCTAACCCTAATGCCTAACCCGATCCCTAACCCTAACCCCAGCCCTAAACCTAACACCTAAACCTAACCCTAACCTTAACCCTAACCCCAACCCCAACCTCAAACCCAACCCAAACCCCTAACTATAACTCTAACCCTAACCTCACCCCAACCCCAAACCAAAACCCAACCCCAACCGCAACCCCAAACACTAACCCTAAACCTAACCCTTACCATAACGCCTAGACCTAAACCTAAACCTAACCCTAACCCTAAACCTAAACCCTAACCTTAACCCTAAGAATGAAACCTAACCCTAACCCTAACCCATAACTCTAAATATAACCCTTAACTCTAACCCTAATGCTAACCCAAAATCTTAACCCTATCCCTGAACCCTAAACCTAACCCTCAACCTAACCCTTAACCATAACCCTAATCCTAACCCTAACACTTAACCCTAACCCTAACCCTAACCCTTAACCTTAACACTAAACCTCACACTTAACCCTAAACCTAAGCATAAAGGTTAACCCTAACACTAAATTTTAAACCTAACATTAACTCTAACCCTAAACCCTAATCTTAAACCTTAAACCTAACCCTAACCCCTAACCCTAACACTAACGCTTAACCTAAAAACTAACCCAAACCCTAACCTCTAAACCTAACACTTAACCCGTAACCCTAACACTAACCCCAAACACTAAGCCTAACCCTAACAGTTAGCCATAAGACTAACCGTTAAACCTCACCCTAACCCTTAACCCTTAACTCTAAACTTAACCCTAACCATTAACCATAACCCTAACCCTAACCCTTAACCCTAAACCCTACCCTACCCGTTAACCCTAACCTTAACCTTCAACCTAACCCTAACCCTAACCCTGAACCCTAATACTAACCCTTAACCATAAAACTAACCCTAACCCTTAACCCTAATCCTAACCGTTAACCCTATCCACTAACCTCAACCCTATCCCTTGACCCTAACCCTAACTGTTAACACTCACCCTAACCCTTAACCCTAGCGCTAACACAAACCCTTACATTTAACCCTAGCCCTAAATTCTAACCCTAACACCTAATGCCTAACCCTAACACTAACCCTAACCCTTAACCCTTAACCCCTAACCCTAACACTAACCTAACCCCTAACCGCAAACCCCTAACCCTAACCATCACCATAATTCTCACACTTCTTCCATTCTCAGAGTTAAGCAAGACAACACTCACCCCATGCCATGCGTGAAAGGAGGCTCTGCCATTGTGTCCTGCATGAAACCCACAGGCCGCTACCCAGTGTCCCAGTGTACAATAGAGGGGTTTCCAGGCGACAAGCCGAGTCCCCTAACTCACCACCCTAGTGCAGCCAGGGCCCAGGCCCTAAGCATAAACACCATCCCTAACCCATAACCCTACCCCAAAACATAACACCTAACCCTAAAGCTATTGCTCACCGTAACACATAAACGTAACCCTAACCCTAACAAAATCCCGTAAACTAACCTTAATGCATGACTTACCCTGAAATTAAACCCTATCCCATAATTCTAACCCTAACTCCTACCCATAACCATAACACCTAAACCCTAAACCTTACCCTAAAGCCTAGACCTAAATGAAAACCTAAAACTAACCCCTAAACCTAACCCTAACCTCTTACACTAACACTAACCCTGAGCCCTAATCCTAACACTAACCGCTAAGCCTAACCCTAACCCTTAACTCTCTCACTAACCTAACCTGAACCCTGAAACCTAACCCTAAAACTAAACCACAAACCCTAACCCTAACCCTTAACCCTAAACCTAACCCTAACAATTAACCCTAACCTTAACCATTAACCCTAACCGTAACACAAACCCTTAACGCTAATATTAACCATTAGCCCTAACACTAATATTAACCCTTAACCCTAATCATAACCCTTAAACCTAGCCCCTAACCCTAACGCTTACTCCTAACCCTAAACGTTAACACTCACCCTAACCGTTAATCCTGACACTAACCTTAAACCTTAACCCTAACCCTAACCCTTAACTGTAACCCTAACCCTAACTCTTAACCCTAATCCTAACACTTGCACCTAACCCTAACACTAACCCCCTAGTCCTAACCCTAACCCTAACCCTAACACCTAACCCCTAACCCTCACATTAACCCTAACCCCTAACTCCTAACCCCTAACCCTAACCCTAACCCTGTTTCTCACACTTCTTCCATTCTCAGAGTTAAGCAAGCCTACAATCCAGCCATGCCATGCGTGAGATGAGGCTCTGCCTGAGTGCTGCATGACAGTCAGGACCCTACACCCAGGGTATGATGGAGTGGTGTTACAGTGACCCTGCATGCCCCCCCACAATAGATAGACAGGTCCTGTGCCCTTAATCTAACCGTTAAATCTAAGCCCTAACACTAAGCCTAACACCTAACCCTAAACCTAACCCCTGACTCTAACAGCCAACCCTAACTCTAAACCCTAACCTTAACCCTAATCCCTAACCCTAACCTTAACCCCTAATCATACTCCTAATCCCTAACCCTAACCATAATCCTAACCCCTTACCCTTATCCTAAATGTAATTCTCACACTTCTTCCATTCACAGACATAAGCCAGCCTACAACCAACCCAAGCCATGCATGAGATGAGGCTCTGCCCCAGTATCCAAAGTCAGAGGCAGGATCCCATGCCCTGGGTACAATGGAGTGGGGTCCCAGTGATGCTCCCTGTTCCTGACCCTGCATAGAGTAGGTACAGCCCATGCATTAACCCTAATCCCTAAACTTAACCGCTACCCCAACCCTAACCATAACACCTAACCCTAACCCTATTGCTAACCCTAACCCTAACCCTAACCCTAAACCCAACCTCTAACCCCTAACTCTAACCCTAACCCATAACCATAACAGTACCTAAACCATAACACTAACTGTAAAACAATAACCCTAACCCTAATGATAACCCTAAGCCTAACACTACCACTTACAACATCTCTAGCCCTAACCCTAACCAAACAACCACCCTAAACCTAACCCTAACCACTAACCCTAAACCCTCACCCTAACACTAACCTTAATCCCTAACCCTAACCCTAATCCTAACCCTAAATCTAATCTTCAGACTTCTTGCTTTCTCAGAGTTAAGAAAGCCTACAATCCTCCCATGCCATGCATGAAAGGAGGCTCTGCTACTGTGTTCTGTATGAAACCCAGGGGCTCATACCCAGAGTATGATAGAGTGGGTTTCCGGTGACAATCCCAGCACCCTAACCACCCCTAGGGCAGACAGAGCCCATGCCCTAAGCATAATCACTACCCCTAACACATAACCTTAACCCTAAACATAACACCTTACCGTAACCCTATTGCTCACCTTAACAAGTAAACCTAACAGTAACCCTAACTTTAACCCCTTAACCTAACCGTAATGCATAACACTTACACTGACAACCCCTTGCACATAATTCTAACCCTAACTCCTAATTATAACCGTAACAACCAAACCCTAAACCTTACCCTAAAGCCTAGACCTAACCCTAGCCTTAACCATAAACCCCACCCCTAATGGTAACCTCTTACCCTAACACTAAGCCTGAATCTGGATCCTAACCCTAACCACCAAGCCTAACAATCACACTTAACTCTAACACTAAGTCTAAACTGAACGCTTAAACCTAACCCTAAAACTAAACCACAAATCCTAACCCTAATCCTTAACCCTAAAGCTAACCATAACCGTTAAGCCTAACACTAACTCTTAACCCTAACCCTAACACAAACCCTTAACCCTAATACTAACCCTTAACCCTAAAACTAACCTTAACCCTTAACTCTAACCATAACCCTTAACCCTAACCACTAACCCTAACCCTAACGCTTACCCCTAACCCTAACCATTAACCCTCACTATAAACCATAACCCTGACCCTAACCCTAAACCTTAACCCTAACCCTAACACTAAACCATAACCCTAATCCTAACTCTTACACCTAACCCTAACATTAACCCCTAGTCCTAACCCTAACAATAACTGCTAACATTAAACCTAACCCTAACCCACAACCCTAACCGTAAAACGTAACACCTAACCCTCACACTAATCCTAACTCCTAACCTCAAACCCCTAACACTTAACCCTAAGACTAACCATTAAATCTCACCCTAACCCTTAACCCTAACCCCAACCCTAACCCAAACCATTACATCTAACCCTGACCCTTAACCCTAACCCTAACCCCTAACCCTAACCATGAACCCTAAACTTAATCCTAATATCTAACCCTAAAAATAACACTTAATGCCATGACTAACGCTAAACCAAAACCTTAACCGTAACCCTAAACGTTAACCCTCACCCTAAGCCTTAAGCCTAACCCTAATCCTAATCCTAACAATTAACCCAAAATCTAACTCTAACCTCTAAACTTAACCCTAAACCTCCCCCTTAACCCTAAAACTAACCCTAAACTTTAACCCTAACACTATACTTTAAAACTAACCCCAACCCTAACCTTTAACCAGAATATTAACTCTTAACCCTAACCCTAACAAATAACCCTAACAGTTAACCCCTAAACCTAACACTAGCCCCAAACCCTAACCTCTAACCCCTAACCCTAACAATAACACTAACCCCTAACCCCAAACCCCTAAACCTAAACCAAACACTTAACCCTAAGACTAACTCTTAAACCTAACCCTAACCCTAACCCTTGACCCTAAACTAACCCTAAGAGTTAACCCTAACCCTAACCCAAAACCTTAACCTTAAACTGAACCCTAAATGTTAACCCTAACGCTAACCCTTAATCCTAACCCTAACCATAAGCCTTAACCCTAATACTAAGGCTTAAACCTAACACTAACCCTAACCCTTAAATCTAATCCTAATCCTTAACCCTAGCAACTAACCCTAACCTTAACCCTTAAACCTATCCCTAACCGTTAACCCTCACCCTAACCCTTAACCCTAACCCTATCCCCAACACTTAACACTTAACTCTAAACCTAACCCTAACCAGAAAACATAACCTTAACCATAACCCTTAACCCTAAACCTGAACCCTAACATTAACAGTTAAACCTCACCTTAACACTTAATCCTAACCCTTATCTTAACCTTGAACCCTAACACTAACCCCTGATCCTAACTGTAACCCTAACCCCAACTATCACTAAAACATAACCCTAACCCTAACGGTAACACTTAACCCTAACCCTAACCATAACCATAACCATAACTCCTAACCCTAACATTTAACACTTAACCCTAACCCTAACACTAAGCCTAACCCTAACTCTAAACCCTAATGCAAAGTTCTAACACTAACGCATAACTCTAACACTAACCATACCCTAACCCTAACCCTAACACTAACCCTGAACCCTAACCCTAACGCTAATCCTAAACTTTCACCCTAACGCTAACCCGAAACCCTAACCCTAACGCTAACCATAACCTTGAACCCTAACCCGAACCCTAACACCTAAACCTAACCAAAATCCTAACACCTAACCCTAAACCTAACCCTAAAATTACCTCTAACCCTAACCCTAATCAGAACTCCTAACTCCTAACCCTAAATCTAACACCTAACCCTAACTCTAACACTAAGAACTAATCCTAACACTAAACCTAAATCTAAACCCTAACCCCTAACCCTAACCCCTAACCCTAACCCTAACCTAACCCTAAACCCTAATGCTAACACTAACCTAACACCTAACCCTTACGCTAACCCTCACCATAACACCTAACCTCTAACCCTAACCTTAAACACTTAACCCTAACCCTAACACTAAGCCTAACCCTAACTCTAAAACCTAATGCAAAGTTCTAACACTAACGCGTAACCCTAACACTAACCATACCTTAACCCTAACCCTAACACTAACCCTGAACCTTAACCCTCACCCTAATGCTAAACTTTAACCCTAACGATAAACCCAAACCCTAACCCTAACACCTCAACCTAACCAAAATCCTAACCCTAACCCTAAACCTAACCCTAAACTTACCTCTAACCCTAACCTTAACCAGAACCTCTAACCCCTAATCCTACCACTAACACCTAACCCTAACTCTAACACTAAGAACTAACCCTAACCCTAAACCTAAATCCAAACCCTAACCCCTAGCCATAACCATAACCCTAACCCCTAACCCTAAACCTAAACCTAACCCTAAACCCTAACCCTAACACTAACCTTAACACCTAACCTTAATCCTAACCCTATACCTAACACGTAACCCCTAACCCTAACCTTAATCCCTAACTCCTAACCCTAATCCTAACACTAATCCTAACTCTAACTCTAAAACCTAACCCTAATTTCTAACCCTAATGCCTAACCCTCACCCTAACCATACCCTAACCCTAACACTAACACTAACCCCTAACCCTAACCCTAACCCTAAACGTAACCAAAACTCTAACCCTAAACCTAAACCTAACACCTAACCCTAACCCTAACCCTACCCCTAACCCCAATCCTACTCCTACACCTAACCTTAACCCTATACCTAACCCTAACCCATAACCCTAAACCTAACCCTAAAACTAACCCTAACCCCTAACCCTAACCCTAACACTAACCTTTAACACTAACCCTAACCCATAAAACTAACCCTAACCCTAACATTAACTCCAACCCTAACTCTAACCCTTAACCTTAACCCTAACCCTAACCGGAACCCTAACTCTTAACCAAACACTACCCTTAACGCCTAACCCTAACCCTAACCCTAACTCCTAACAATAACCCTGGCCCTAACCCTAACCCTAACCCTTAACCCTAACCCTAACCCTAACCCTGACTCCTAAACCTAACACTAACACTAACTCTAAACATAACCCTAACCCTAACCCCAACCTAACCTTAACCCTAACCCTAACCCCAACCCTAACCCCTAACCTTATACCTAATCCTAACACTAACCGTAACCCCTTACCCCGTAACCCTAATCCTAGACATAACCCCTAACCCTAACCCCAACCCTAACACTAATCCTAACCCTAAGCGTAATCCTACCCCTACCCCTACCCCTACCTCTAACCCTAACCCTAACCTTAACCCTACTCCTACTACTAAACCTACCCCTAACCCTACCTGTAACCCTAAACCTAACCCAATCCCTAGCCCTAACCCCACCCCTAACACTAACCCTACACCTAACCCTACCCCTAACCCTACTCCTACCCTAACCCTAACCATAACCCTACCCCTAACCCTACCCCTAACCCTAACGCCTAACCCTAAACCCAACCCTAACCCTAACACCTAACCCTAACACCTAACCCTAACCCTAACCCTAACACTAACACTAAACCTAACACTAAAGCTAACACCTAGCACTAACCCTAACCCTAACCCGTAACCTTACCTCAACCCAAAACTTACCTTGACCCTGAACCTCACACTGACCCTAACCCGTAACCCTGACCCTGACCTTGACCCAGACTGTAACCCTGACCCTGACCCTGACCCTAACACTCACCGTGACCCTAACCCTAACCCTAACCCTGACACTGACCCTAACCGTAACCCTAACCCTAACCTCCACCCTAACCCTAACACCTAACCCTATACCTAACCCTAACGCTAGCCCTAAACCTAAGCCTAAGCCCTAAGCCCTAACATTAACCCTAACCCTAACTCTAAACCCTAACCCTAACCCTAAACCTAACCTTAAACCCTACCCCTAACACTTAACTCTAACCCTTACCCTAACCCCTAACCCTAACCATAATTCTTAAACCTAACCCTAACCCTAACCCTGAACCCTAACCCTAACACAGACCGAACCCTAATCCCTAACCCTAACCCTAACTCTAACCTTTAACCCTAAACCTAACCATAACCCTAAACCCTAACACTAACCCTAACACTAACCCCTAACCGAAACCCTAACCCTAACCCCTAACACTAACCCTAACCCTAATCCTAACCTCTAACCCTAAACCTAACCATAAGCTCTAACCCTAACACTAGCCCTAACCGTAACCGCTAACCCTAACCCTATCCCTAAACCCTAACCCTAAAACTAACCCTAATCCTAACTTTAACACCAAAGCCTAACCCTAACCCTTAACCCTAACCTAACCTGAAACCTAACACTAATCCTAACTCTAAGCCTAAAGCTACACCTACCCCTACCCCAAACCCTAACCCTAAGCCTAATCCTACAACTAACCCTACTCCTAACCCTAACTCTAACCCTAACCCTAACCCTACTCCTACCCCTACCCCTAACCCTACCCCTACCCCTTCTCCTTTCCATAACAGTAACCCTAACCTAACCCTACCCCTAACCCTAAACTTAACACTAACACCTAACCCTAACCCTAACCCTAAAACCTAATCCTAACACCTAACCCTAACCCAAACCCTAATCCTAACCCTAACCCTAACCCCTAAGCCTAACCCTAACCATAAACATACTCCGAACCCTCACCCTAACACTAAACCCTAAACCTAACCCTAAACCTAACCCTAACCCTGACCCTGACCCTAACCCCTAACCCCTAACCCTAACCCTAACCCTGACCATAACCACTAATCCTAACACTAGCCCTAAAGCCTAACCCTAAACCTAACCATAACCCTAAACCTAACCCATCTAACCCTAACCATAACCCTAACCCTAACTCATCTAACCCTAACCCTAACCCTAAACTTTCTAACCATAACCGTAACCCTAACGCGTAATCGTAACCCTAGCCCAAACCCCTAACTGTAACCCTAACCCTAACCCTAACACTTAACCCTAACCCTAAGCTTAACCCTAACACTTCACTCTAACCCTAACCCTAAACCTAACTGATAACCATAACCTTAACCCTAACCCTAACCCTAACCCTAAACCTAAACCTAACACCTAACTCTAACCCTAATCCTAACCCTAACCCCTAACCCTAACCCTATCCCTAACCCTTAACCCTAATCCATAACCCTAACCTGAACACTAACCCCTAATCCTAACCCTAACCCTAGCCCCTAACCTTAACCCTAACCTTAACCCCTAACCGGAACCCTAACCCTAACCTATAACCCTAAGCCTAACCCTAACCCTAACCCATAACATTAACCATAAGCCAAACCCCTAACCCTAACCCTAACCCTAACCTAACCATAACCCTAACACTAATCCTAACCCTAAACCTACCCCTACCCCTACCCCTACCCCTAACCATACCCCTACCCCTAACCCTACTCCTAACCCTAATCCTAAACCTACCCCTATCCCTACCCCTAGCCCTAACCCTACCCCTAACCCTAACCCTACCCCTACTCCTGCCCCTACCCCTATCCCCTAACACTAACCCTAACCCTACCTCTAACCCTAACCTAACCATAACCCTAACACTTAACCATAACCCTAACCCTAACACGTAAAACTAACTCCTAACCCTATGTCTAACCCTAACACAAATTGTAACCCTAACCCTAACCCCTAACCCTAACCCTAACTCTAACCCCTAACCCTAACCTTATCTCCTAAACCTAACCCTGACTGTGACCCTGACCCTAACCACTAAGCCTGACCCTGGTCCTGACCCTAACCATGACCCTGACCTTGACTGTACCCCTAACTCTTACCCCTAACCCTAACCCTAACACCTAACCCTAATGCTGACCCTGACCCTAACCCTAACCCTGAACCTAACTCCTAACTGTAACCCTAACCCTAATCCTGACCCTGACCTTGACACTAACCCTAACCCTCACCCTGACCCTGACCCTGACCCTAAACCCTAACCGTAACCCTAACCGTAACCCTAACCCTAACCCTAACATTACAAATTATTTTTCCTTTTTGTTGTTTTCTAACATTTTCCTGAAATACAGAGCAAATAATTACTGGATCAGAATCCTGGAGGAGACTGGAGAGGAAGGAACCAAGGGTATAAGCAAAAGAACACTCTTCAAACACAATGAATACTCCAGTCTGCAAGTACGTGACAAGAGGGAAAAATCGATGGCTATGTAGATCAGCAGGGGTACAGGAGGTACAGCTGGAGAGCTAGGAGTGGAGACATCTTGCCCGATGACCCTGCTTTCTCAGTAAAAATAAGGAAACCTGGGCTTGAGGAGAGTGGTGAAGGTTTGGAATTGTCAAAGAGGAAAGTATGCTCACCAATGACAAGTGAGGAAAAATGCAGCTGTGCAGTTTTTCTTATCTAGGTCTAGTGGTGGCCCCTCACTGCAAGACACTAACTGCAAGGCTAACGATGCAGTCTTGGTTTCTTGTCAGAAAGAGGAAAATGGATTTGGTGGACTGCCATCATTCTCAGACACACTGTGACTACCTTAGACGTTTTCTGTAACACAGATGACTTTTCCTACCCCCTCACGCAGCCATATTCAATTTTACACTCATCCATCCTCAATTTGAAATTCCTTTTTTAAATGTTATTATTTATTTTCTTAGTTGACAAAATTACATACATTTACAGTGTGCAACATGATGTTTCACAATACGTATATATTGTGGAATGGCTAAATCAAATTAACATATGCATTACCTCATATACTTTTTTATGGTGAGAACATGTAAAATATACTCTCTTAACAATTCAGGGTTTTTTTAATGAAGACATCATAAAGTTACTGGAACTAAAAATGACCTTTGAAATAAGCATTGTATCTATTAAGCAAAAATTACTCCTATGGAAGGTGATGACATATGTAATATAAACATATTGCAAATAATTTTATATGAAATGCATAAAAGAGCATGGGTGAATAATTTGAACTGATGCATTATTTTAATACCAGGAGCTTCTCCAAATTCTAAAGTTTCCACCACATTCAAGATCTTCAAAACACTATCCAAGGACACACCATGCTTTTGGAAGGACTACACTGCCCTCTGCAGCTTCAGCATAAATAATACCGTTTGTGGGGAAAAAACAGCAGCTGAAACATCAACATGGAAGTGTGTGCAATTAACATGCCTCAGAAATTCACTTTTCCTTCTTGAACTGAATGAAAATATTAAAATTTTAGTAAAATTTGATAAATTTTATTTATTTTAATAAATAAAATGAAAACATTGAAATAAAGACCACATTTTAAGCACAGTGTACTACAGTATGTATAGCAGGTACCTATTTATGTAAAAAGATATGAAATACAGAGAAAGATGCATATATGTGCATATCTGTAGCTTATTTTGAGGAGAACCCTTTAGGAAATTACATAGTTGCCTACAGGGAGGCAAACTGGCACCTTAGGGGTTAAATGTGAGAAGATTTATTTTTCACTGTGAATTTTATTGTAATACTTCAACTTTTTGATCATACACATTCATAATCTTTCAAGTAAGAAAAATGTTAATCAGTAAAAATTTTATTAATAATTACCTACTAGAGAAGTGTCATGCATCCAAATTTTAAGTATCTCTTTCCAGAAATTCCATAACTTCAGATAAGTTATGGAATCTTTGTGCCTGCCCTGACCACTCAATTTAAATTAAAGCATACCTTCCTTAACTCTAGATTATCTTATTAGCTACAGCCCAACATCTTCACAATATAGCCACAAAAAGGGTAGTCTATACTAGCTCACACTTGGATAACAAAACAAATCTTGAATGAGTACACTCTATTTTATATACTGTTTTTATTTATTAATGAATTTCTTTAAGTTGAGAGAAACTAATTTTATATGGTTAAAATGTTAATTATGAAATAGTATACAATGAAAGGCAAATCTATTCCCAACTCAGTCCTCCTCGCCAAAGGAAGCTAGATGTATTCCATGTATCTTTCCAGGAATTATGCCAATAAGTATTTATTGAGTGATGGAATAAACAATATTTTAATTGAATGTTTATTCTGTGCCAAGCATCTTTCTAGGTGCAGTGGATAAGGAGTAAACAAAACTGTCACTGACCTCATAAGAGTTGACACTCTTGTGAGAGGAGGCACATAATATATACATAAATTAATACATACATACTATGTCTAAAAGTTATAAGTGATATTTAAAAAGAAGATCAAAGGAACAGAAGTAACAGACAAAGGAGTTTTATGCAGAGAAAGCTCTGAGAAGATGACGTTTAACCAGATATTGGATTCAACGGGACGGTGGAAACATGGGTATTGGGGTAAGTGCCTACCAGCCAGAAAGAACAGCCAGCACAAAAGCCTTAAGAGGGAGTCTGTATAGGATTCAAGAAACTGCCAGGCCAGGTGCAGTGGCTCACACCTGTAATCCCAGCACTTTGGAAGCCTGACGTGGGAGGATCACCTGAGGCCAGGAGTTTGACACTAGCCTGGGCGTCACAGCAAGACCCCATCTCTATTTTTAAAAACATATATATATATTTCTAAAAGAAAAAAAAAAAAGAATTACAGCTGACTACTTTGTTAGAAACCATGCAAGCAAAAATGAGTGAAGTGAAATATTTAAAGTATTGGGAAAAAAACTGTACCAACCTAGAATTATATATCTGGCAAAATTATTCTTCAAAAGAGAGGAGAAATTAAAAGGAAAAAAAAAAAAAAACGCCAAGAGGCCAGTGTGGCTGCCGTGTAAGGCCAGAGTGCTAATAAGGAACAAGATCACATAAGGCTTGGGAGACAAATGAAATATTTGGGTTTTATTCTTAGAGAATCAGAGGGTGCAGGGGAGGCTTTGGGGGTCTTCAGAGAGGAGTGATATGACCCAACTTCCATTTTTTAAAGGATCTCTCAAATTGCTAGGTTGAGAATAGACTGGCAGTGGGGCTGGGAAAAGGTAGAAACACAGATGAGTTCAGTGTCAGATGATGGTATTTTGGACCAGGTGGCTAGCATAAGTTCTGACAAATGGTCATATTCTGGAATATTCTCAAGGTAGCCCCACAGAATTTTCAGGTACGTTGAATGCGGACTTTGAGAGAAAAGGAGAAGTTTAGCAGCATGATTGGATGCCTGGAAGGATGATGGACTTGCCCTCAACTGAGATGCAGAAAGCTGCTGAGCAAGCAGTTGGTGAGAAGGAGATTATGAATCAGTGTTGGACATTTTAAGTTTAGAGTATCTATACATATCTAAGATGTGAGAAATTGCACCAGACGTTTGCTGCTGAGACTGGCTTCTGAGAGCAGGAGAAGATGCCGAGGCGGAGAGATCTTCAGAGGGGATAACGGTTGTTCATCTAGACACAACCTGGAAGGCAGGTATGTGGGCACAGGCACAGGTTGGTGGATAGATAGATTGACAGGAGCTAGTGCAGAGTCTCTTCTGGAAGCTTCTGTTTTCAGAGTGAAATAAAGAAATTCTTGTTTGAAGGAATTAATAAATCCCTTTTTACTCCCTTGCTTAAAACCCTCCCCAGGCTTCCTCTTACCATGAGAATAAGATCCAAATGTTTTATCGCAGCCCACAAGTCCCCACAGGATCTGGCCCCACCCACCTCTCTCCATTGCCCCAAATGCTTCAGCCACAGGGGCCTTCTTTCTGTGTCTCAGTCACATGACAAACTCGGACAAGCATGGGTTCACCCTCTGTCTGGTACACCCTCTCTCTTATCCTCATTACATTAAGTTTTACATCAAAGTTCACCTCCCTAGGCCTTCTTTGAACTTCCCATCTGAAGTGTCCCCTCCTTCCACCATGAATTATTTTACTCATTTATTCTGTATTGTCTACTTCTTCCCACAAGAATGTGTTTCCTAAGAAACTAGCACCCCTACTCCTGGCTCCTCCTCCCCCTCTCTCCTCTCTCCTGATCTGGCTTTATTTTTCTTCTCAGTACTCATCAGAACCATATCTGGCACATAGCAGGTGCTCAGTAAATATTTCTTGAGGAACAATTTTGAAAATTTAAATGAAAAATGGATATAGAGCATATAGCAGAGAGCCTGGCATATAGTAAATATTTGATAAATGTTACCTGCTATAGTGACGGGAACAAAGACAGCCACAGCAACAATCAAGCACAGTTCTGAAAGGCTGATGCCTCCTCTGTACTCTTGGACCAATTCCCTTTTGCTTCATCAGAGACTTTCATTGATCATGTCCCTTCTTCCTCTTGATAGCAACCTTCCCTTCAAGTAAATATTAATATGTGCAATATTAGCCCACAATTAAAAACGAAAACAGTTAAACATAGCTTCCTTAACTCTGGGTCTTATTAGATACAGCCAAGTGTCTTCATAGTTTAGCAATTAAAAAAAATAGTCTATACTAGTTCACAGCTGGTTTACCAAAACAGATCTTGAATAGGTAGACTGATTTTTATTTACCACTCTTATCTATTAACTAGTTTCTTTAAATTGAGAACAAACCTACTTAATATTTGCATGGTTACAATATTAATAACTATAAAACAATATTCAGTAAAAGATCTATTATCTAATTCAGTCTTCACTTTGCAAAAAACTAGCATATCTGTGTATCTTTCCAGAAATTATATATGCATATCCAGACATATAAATATCTTTTGAAAATACCAATATGCACACAATTCTGCAGCTTAGGTTTCCTTTAGTTAATAGATGTCATGACTAGCTTCTAAAGCACACATAAAGAGCTATATCATTACTTTTACTGGCTATGTAGTGTTCCATTGGATATGAATGTAATGTCATCCATTTAACTAGTCCCATATTTACTGGCATTTAAGGTGTTTCCAGTCATTTGTTCCTGTAAAGAATGCTGGAATTAATAGTCTTGTATATGTGTATGTACATTCATGTATATATTTTATATATATATATATATATACTTCGTCAAATATATCCCTACATAAATACTTAAAAGTACAATTGCTGGCATAAAAAGCATATGTGTCTTCAGTTTTTATCAATATTGACAAATTACTTTCTAAATATTAATAATTTTATTAAATCAGTAGAATTTTTGACTCCTATAAATTACAAACAATTATTAACTGCTTTGCCTCACATTCTTGTTGAGGGAAAGTGGATAATTATTGATATTCCCTATATCAAGGCAGAAAAGGACTGAAATCACTTTTAAAGAAAATGTTATACCTACTATGATACATACAGTTGTTTCCCCTTATCCAGGGTTTCACTTTCCACAGTTTCAGTTAGCTGTGGTCATCCATGGTCCAAAAATATTAAATGGAAAATTCCAGAAATAAACAACTCATAAGTCTTAAATTGCACTCTGTACTGAAATCTCCCACCATCCCACCCAGTATGTGAATCATCCTTTTGTCCAGTGCGTCTCTGCTACACACGCTACCAGCCTATTAGGCACTTAGTAACCATCTCCATGATCAGATCAGATCCTCTGTCCTGGTTCCGCAGTGTTTGTGTTCAAGTAACCCTTATTTTACTTAATAGACTTATAGTAAAATTAAGTAAATACTACATAACAGTGAACCCCAAACTCAAGAATAGTGATGCTGGCAATTCGATATGCCAATGAGAAACTGTAAAGTACTTCCTTTAGGTGGAAAAATGAAAGTTCTAGACTTAATAAGGAAAGAAAAAAATTATATGCTGAGGTTGCTAAGATCTACCTTAAGTCTTCCTCAGTAAAACTGTGACAAAGGAAAAGGAAATTCTTGTGTAGCATATACAGGGTTCAGTACTACCTGTGGTTTCCAGCATCCACTAGGGGCTTGGAATGTGTCCCCCTCAGATTGGGGAGGGGGAGTGAAAAATACTGTGTTTAAGACAAAGGAAAACCAAGCACGATTTTGGGGAAAGAATTTCTGTATTTAGAATAGCTGTATTTAGAAGATAAGTTCTTTGTGCCCCTCTAAAGTCTCCTTGCTTATCCCAGTTTGAGCCAGTTAGGTGGTAGCAAGGAAAGAATGAGGTCTCTTGTTGCTCACACCATAACTTTGAGCAGCAATGGTTGTGCATTGGTGACTTACCTGCATGATCCTCCTAATGATCCTCATGACGATGATACTGATGATCCTAATCATCCTCCTGATGATCCTGATCATCTTGATGATTCTAGTCACTCTCCTGGTGATCCTAATCATCCTCCTTATGGTCCTCATCATCCTCCTGATGATCCTCATCATCCTGACGATCCTCCTGATGATCCTCGGGATCTATGAGCTATCCTTATTTCCTGAAATTCAGGATCTGTGACAGTTGGGCTCACTTAGAATTTCGTTTAAACTTCTTATGTAGTTGTAATTCAAGTAATGTTTTTAAAGTTTTAACATGGATGTCCAAGTTTCAAGCTGGTGGACAAATCTTGGCATACAGCCAGACTGCTGTAAGCCCTGAGAAAGATATGAGGGTTTAACTGGGATGTACTTTCTTTTGGAACTAGGCATTTTCTTTGATTTTTGAAGAATAAAGTATTTGTACATGGTAAAAAAAAAAAAAAGAATAGCTTTCTCTTTCAGCTAATGAAAGTATCAACACATTAAATGAACTTTTCCAGTCCTCAGTAGTTCTTTCCCCTAAGTCAGCCTCTTAGAAACTCATGGCCTATGGAAACAAGAGTTAAAGAAACAAAAAGAAAAAAACCTAAACTCAAAGAGTTTCTCAGGAGCACAAGGAGCTATTTACCTTTCTAGACCAACCAGTGAGTTTCAACTTAATTGTTTGAGTTTTTTTTCTTTTTTTTAACTGTTAGTGTGGTTTAAAAAAAAAAAACCGTAATTCTCTTTTAGTGAAAAAGTATATATCCCTGCCTTGTTTCCTCTACAGATTGCAAACTCTTCAAGGGAGAGGGTGGAGGATAGTGTTCAGGGGCTTTTAGCAAATAGCAGCGTCCTGCTATTACCGAGAAGGCAGCTCTCCATCAGCTCCCCCATCCCTTGCCTAGGACCCCCTCCTTGCGACCCCCTGCCACTGGCCACCAGACCCTGTAAACCCCCGTCAGGTGTGCACCACCTGCCATCGCGCCTCGCCCGGCCCTGCGCTGCAGGTGGCTAGACCATGACATCATGAGGCCACGGCCCAATCAGAGGTGGCGTTTGCAACTACTCTGAGCCATTTCCCAAAGCAGTAGAATGGGTTCCCAGAATGTGATTTCTTTCCCCACTCTGTCCCTCTCCCTCCCCAAAGGCATTTTCCTGGGTAGTTGTGCCCCAGGATCCCATAAGACACTCTCTGATTTTGACTTTCATTGTTCTTCTGACATGCACTGTCTGTCCATACTTTTGAGACATTTCCTTTTCTCTTGCATACAATTTGTGATATGCCCACATCTGGGGTTTCAGCAAGGGTGGTTGCTCTAGGGCAGCGTGTGTTGGCAATGTCACCAGGAGGGGCTGCATGGCACAGAGCAGAGAGGACTGCCCGGTATCACCAGGGTCCCAGGAACCCTGAATCCTCACCCTGCCTTTGCCAGGACCCGCTGTGCACATTTAGAGGATGAGTTTAATTTCTCTGGCTTTGAATTTTTTCATCCTCACCAGGAGCTGAAACCAAGAAATCTCTACTGTCTCTTCTCTATAATTTTAAGATAATCAAAATTCTCTTCACTGTTGGTTGACCTTTACCGGCTTAGGATTTTTTATTTTAACCAAATTCAATACGAGGTTAAGAAATTCATAGTTCTCACCAAACTCCAATAAAGAAAGTTATGTCTTGAGACCACTGGGCTGGGCGTGAGTCTGGAGGCCCGACCTGGGCGAGCCCATGTCCTCCTGGCCAGCGGCCCGTCAGCAGCGTCCGCGCAGAGACGAGGAAAGAAGAGGCAGCTCTGGTGCCTAAGAGCGTGGCAGGCCAAGTCCCTCGCAAATAAAGGGTTTCCAGGAGGATACAAAACCTCTCACTTCCTGACACACGGGCAGTTCAGTGAGTGAAATCCTTGCTAATCCAAACCCTGTTAATGTGGAAAAGAAATTAAAAAGAAAGGAGAGAAGAGAAATGAAGATGATCAAATAGTACAAAACAGAGAAAATAATGAAGCTGATTAAAGTGAGTTTGTGCCACGAGAGTTTGTTGGTTTTTATCTGTATCAAGAAAACATTTTATTATGCCGCTGTGTGTGCATGTGATGGTCACTGCACAGAATTCTTGCCTCCCAGGGACTCACCCTGCTGCTCCTGGAAAGTCGCCTAGAGACAAGAATGTGCTTCTCCTTGCAGCGGGAGCTCTGCCGAGGCTTCCCAGTTTAATCAGTTTCTCTGCTGGAGCCAGAGTTATCTCTTATTGACTCAGTAACAATTAACTTTTTAACATAAGCATAGCCTTCAACCACAAATATACCACAGTTTCAACACGTGATGTGTCAGCCCTTGAGTGCTTGTTAACTAGGGACTTTTATCTTGCCAGGCCTCCCAAGAGCTTAACAATTCAGTGCATAACAAATATCAGAAAATTTATTACTGTGCATTTGGTTTTTGTGGCTGGCGAGTAAAGAATGGGTCATGGGAATGGCCCGTCTCAGAGTAAGTTACCTCTGGAAACCACCATTAACAACCATTTATTTTAATACTTTCTAATCGTAAAATTAATATATTCTCATTATAAGAATATTGGAAAAACTGGAAAACTAGAAAGGAGAAAAACAATCACAGTTCCCTTATCCAATGGCAGAGACTATTATATTTCAGTATTTTCACCCCAGCATTTGCTTTTGTGCAATTATACCCCCTCCTCACTATCCGCCCCCTCGCCTACTTATTGTTAGGCATTGTTACTTATTCTATGTGTGTTACCCAGATAAAGCTGGGTCGTTCTGTCCTGCTCTTTGTGACTTTGATAAAACCAACTCCAAACTTCTCTTCCTACATCCTATGGGAAGTTCAGGGACCTCCTCAGGATTTCTGGCTTGGACTTCTCACTTCTACTGAAATGTCAGTTTCAACTTTTTGTCTTGTGAATATTTTTTAATCTTTCACACTACTTTGATCCAAGTGAGGGACTTGACGCGTCTCCGCAGTTCTCTTTGTGTGTGAACATCTGTCTCCTCATTCCTCTTTAGAGCAGGAACAATGTGGTTTTGGGAATTGACTCCAGATCCAGCCTAAGCTAGTCAGATAATTCCATTCCTCTGCTAGGAATTATTTTAGGAACTCAGGTTTAAGCCAATCAGTGTGTGGCATTTCCCTGGTGACAGTTCCCAGTTCAGGGACAAGTGCATATACTAAATGATTCCAATCAGAATGAAGAGGGGAGTTTAATTTCACAGTTAGATAAGAGACTTTCTCTCCCACTTGTCATGACTATTGTCTCAGTTGGCAGCTCCCTGCATCTGTAAGAATAAAGGTCTCCAAAGGAGGAGGACAGAGTGCG
This sequence comes from Lemur catta, assembly GCF_020740605.2. Taxonomy (NCBI): domain Eukaryota; kingdom Metazoa; phylum Chordata; class Mammalia; order Primates; family Lemuridae; genus Lemur; species Lemur catta. Next base: position 2,031,882 of record NW_025423850.1, on the reverse strand, counting down.
AGAATCGCAAAGCCCAAACTTCTGCATCTTCACTTCCGTGAGCCAACAAAATCCTTTATCGCTTAAGCCCTATTGAGACAAACTTTCTGTTACTTGCTGCCAAAAGCATGTTAACTCTTATGTAATCTTTCCTTCTCTGTCCCTACGCCCAGCAATATTCACACAAGTTAGCTAGGTACTAGAAATTTTCTTGAGCTGGGGGTTTATATCTCAGAACCATAAAGCACAAAATTTGACATTGAATATTGGATCTAACACTGTTCTGTAGTCATTTCTGTCCACATTTTTGGTTATTTCCTAAGATGGAAGTCAGTTGATGATTTCAAGCGCTTTTTGCTTCAAAGCGCCCGCTGACGACGGTGTGGAGAGGAGATGCCGGGGGTGTTGCGGGGCAGGATCCGGACATGGAGAAGCTGCATGTGGAAAAGCCCTGTCGGGCCACAGTCCTGGAGACAAGACGCGGAGGGAGCGGTGAGCCTGTAGACGCGTGTGGCTCGGAGTCCCCAGGGGCCACAAGCTCCGAGTGGCTGTCTGTCCACAGGGAAAGGAGCTGGGGGAGATGGCTTTATTTCATGTTGCAGCCTTACTATATTCCAAATACCACGGGAAGCTTGGGGACAAAGATTGCAGATTTCCTATCGCCCCTGCTCTGGAGAGGTTCATGGCTGAGGTGAGCGGCAGGCACCTGGCAGAGCAAGGGCGGAGCTGAGCCGTCAGCTGTGTGATCTCCGGGTCACCCAGGACCCCGGTCAGTCACAACCAGGGGTCAGCAGCTGCCCCGTGTGTTAAAACCCCTTCGGCCCTGGTGTCACGTGGGATTTTTCTGAGTCCTGTTTGCTCTGATTAAGATCCACGTTTATCCTGTGTTAAAATCATTCCGAGATGAGTCAGAGCCACCCCCGACACCCCACCCCTGCTTCTTTGCAGTAGGTCCAGGTAGACATCCGCTGTGTTGTCACTTTCCTGCTTAACGCCCTTCAGTGACGCCCTTCCTCTCTGGGGTAAAGTCCTACCCAGACAGGTGCAAGGCCATGGTGACCTCTCCTCCTTCTCATCCCCCTTCCCATCCTTCACCTCAGTGCCCACTGTGGATGCTCAAGTCCCACCGAGTCCCCCTGAGCCCCCACTGTCTTGACCACAGATGAGCCAGACCCACTGAAGAGGTCAGTTTTCCCGGTATTGGGTGGAGGGAGGAAGGAGGGGGGAAGGCACCGAGCCAGAAGCTGGATGCCGGGCTGCCGTCTCCTCTTCCTCTTCCTCTTCCTCTTCCTCTGCCTGTCCCAGTGAGCCAGGAGCCTTCCCCGCAGACACTTGGGGTCTGCCACAGATTTCTCTAGGACTCTGAACTGCCATGCTTTAGGTTCTCCACTTGTCACATGAGAAGATGCCCCTTTAAGTCTCTCTCACTCGCCGCTTCCCTTTCCTTTTGTTTTTTGAGACAGAGTCTCACTCTGCTGCCTGGGCTAGAGTGAGTGCCATGGCATCAGCCTAGCTCACAGCAACCTCCAACTCCTGGGCTCAAGGGATCCTACTGCCTCAGCCTCTCCAGTAGCTGGGACTACAGGCATGTGCCACCATGCCTGGCTAATTTTTTCTATATATTTTTAGTTGTTCAGCTAATTTATTTCTATTTTTAGTAGAGACGGGGTCTCGCTCTTGCTGAGGCTGGTCTCGAACTCCTGAGCTCAAATGATGCGCCTGCCTCGGCCTCCCAAGTGCTAGGATTACAGGCGTGAGCCACCGCGCCCGGCCTTTCCCTTTCCTTCCGGTGCCGTTTCATTGTCTATAACTAAACCAGCGAGACCTCTGGGCCTGGCACTGTAATTCTGAATTTCACTGTTAATACACATAGGTTGTGTCTGCCAATGGGATAAAGCGATATTAAAGCCCAATTAAACCTGAGATTTTGCTTTCAAGCTGGTTTTAAAGAAGGCGTTTATGCACGGATGTCTGTGTGTGCTGGGTACTGTGCACGCGGAGGAGGCACAGACGTGGCTGCGAAGTGGGGTTCACCCCCCCAGGCATTCACAGGCTTTCTGGGGAGAGAGACAGTAGCTAACGGATTTAACGATGGCAATCCGATGATGATCAATGACTATCAATGATGAGCAAATGACTTAACGATGACAATCCATGTGACAAATGCCATAGCAACATATAAGAACATGCTAGGCCAGCAAAGAGGAAGGAGGGCCATGGGATAGGACTGCACAGATGAGGCAATGTTTGCACCCGGCCTTAGAGGATGAGGAATTTCAGCAGGGCAAGAAGGCAGAGAAGGACTTCTAGGAAGAAGAAAGAGCATCCCTTCATTCATTGCACAAATATCTATGGTAAAAAGGGAGCAAAAACAGATGGGAACTTGGTTCTATGTAGTGTAGGAGTTTAGAGTGTTGTGGAGCCTGAATAAAAGCAAGAAAACTTGGCAGGTGTGTGATTTGGAAAAAACTCCTTATTATGGAAAATTTGAAACATATACAAAATAGGGAAGAGTAAGATAAGGCCCCATGATACACGTGGATCATGATTCTTGTGGCTTCTGTGCACTTGCCAGCTACAACCAGCCTCAGCTGTTTATTTTGAAGCAAATCTCTGGCATCGTAATTTCACCCTTAATATTTCACTAACAGGATGGTTCAAGTTGTGGAAATGTAAGTTAGTACAGTGGGCCCAGGAGACAGGATGGGTTGGGTCAGAGAGGATGAAGAAAAGTACAACCAAGACTGCAACCTGCTCCCCAATATCCATGCCACAACTCCCGCATCACTCAGGTGGCAATATACCCAGCCTTCCTCCTACCTAGTTGTAGACCTGTGACTAAATTCTGGCCAACCCCGTATAAGTGAAAGTTGTTGAGAAGGACTTCTAGGAAGCCTTCTTCAAAGGGGAGCAGCAATTTAGAGAAGACTCCCATCGGAGTCTCCCTCTTATATTTTATTTTTGCAAAGGTGGGTTTGATGGCAGGAGCCCCAGCAGCCACCTTGGACCTTGCAGGAATGCGGAAGATGGAAGTTAAGTGCTGAGGATGATGGGAAAGAAAGTAGCTGATGAGTTCATGAAACCACTGTACCAGCTTTGGGCTCCCTTGTCCAGAATTCTGCACGGCAGAATATATCACTGTGTGTTAAAGTCACTAGTACTTTTAGCTTTCTATTATGCATAGCTAACCTAACAAAAGATAACATGAGCCTTTTCTAGACAAGGATGTCTCCTGAATTGGACAGTTTCTAAGAAGTGGACAGAAGACTCCCACAGTTTCTAGCCAATTGACAAGTAGGAAATGAACTAGTCAGTTAATAACTCTGGTTGTCTCAGTTATTCATAACTGGACTAGGATCAGGTATCACCATTTAACTGGTGGCAGTTCCCTTGCTGGTGGCAGCTGAGCTGGAATCCTATCCTAGAATAGTTCAAGTTTTTTTTTCTTTTTTCTCTCCAGCTCCTTCTATTCATCAAATTTCACATTGTCACTTACTAATTCATTCAAAGGAAACCAGCTGCTGCCTCACTAGAAACTAAGAAAACATGGCATGATTGTGCCCACGGATTCTGGAGTGGTTTGCTGATCGGTAGACAAGGTAAGTCTGAGCCAGATGTGGTTCCTCAAATCACAAAGTTACTGGCTGACCTGTGAGAGCTCCCGGCCCCAGCTGTACATGCCAGCTGGAGGGGGAGACAGCTTGATTTGTGCCAAGGTTTCTCTCACGTAGGTGACGAGGTGGTGCCAGGGCTCAGCCGGACCATAGAGAGAGCTGCAGGTGGGGTTCAGGTCTCGCCAAAGTGCTCTCTTTCCACTTAGAGCTCCCCAGATGGCTGGTTCTGTTTCAACTTCAGCCTTCGGTGGTGGGTAATTCTATGTGTCAACTTCGCTGGGCCACGGTACCCGAATATTTGGTCAAACACCCACCTAGGTGTTGCTTGTGAGGGTACTGATGAGATGACATTAATATTTACATCAGGAGACTGTGAGAAAAGCAGACACCCTCTTAGTGTGTGTAGGCCTCAGCCAATCAGTTGAAGGTCTTAGGAGCAAAGACTGAGGTCCTCCACAGACGCAGGAATTCTGCCTCCAGAATGCCTTTGGGCATAAGACTGCAACGTCAACCGCTGCTGGAATCTCTAGCCTGCCCTGCCCTGCAGATCCAAACTGACCAGCCCCACAAGCGGGAGCCAATTTTTTAAAATAAGGCTCTGTATGTTCATGTATACCCTGTTGGTTTCATATCTCTGGAAAACTCTAATACATCTCTGCATAAGAAAGGATAGTAAAATAATATTTTATTGATCCCTGTGGGCTTTATTAGGAACAGCCATGAAAGGACAAGGTGGCTGTCAGTGACCACAGCCACCACACCACCTCTGCATACAGAAGCTCCTAATAAATGCTTAATATCAGTGCATAACTGTGGGAGAACAGAGCTGTTCCATGACCTTGGCTGAATCACTTCGTCTATTTAAACCTCAGTTTTCTCATCTATACAATGGAGATAGTATTATCTGTTTCTCAAAGAAATATATTATTCTTGTGGAAATTGAAAGAGATAATATACATATTTTATATGTTTTGATATGGTCCTTGGCACATAGGCTTACTAGTGATAACAAAAACTATAGACTGGGTGGCTTATAAACAACATACATTTATCGCTCACAGTGCTGGAGGCTGGGAAGTCCAAGATCAAAGTGCTGGCACATTCAGTGTCTGTTCAGGCCCAGTTTCTTAGTTCATAGATGGTGTTTTCTTGCTGTGAGCTCACATGCTAGAAGGAGTGAGTGAGTTCCCCAGGGCCTCTTCTATGAGGGCACTAATCCCATTTATGAGAGCCCCACCCTCATGACCTAATCCCCTCTCAAAGGCCCCACCTCCTAATACCACCACTTGGAGGGTGAGGATTCGACATACGACTTTTGGAGGAAGGTACACATTCAGACCACAGTCCTTGGTCTTCTCCTCATCCACTTATGTGGAAAGAATGGCTTCATCCTTTTTTCTTCTTTTCTCCCAGCCCTGGGCAGTTGTCCTCCATGGAGTCAGGGCATGCCAGGAGGAGGATGGCACTGCAGAGTCCTTACTTGCTTCGGTTTACTCTGCTGGGCTGTCCCCTGTCTCAGTTCCTGCTTAAAACAAAAAGAGCAGCTGGGCTCTCTGAGCTGAAAACAGAAAGTGAAGTGAACCACTTCTTGTCTTTCCTGCTTTTTTTCCCTGCTTTTTTAAGAGACTTTTGGCCCCAAACCTCCCCCCTCTCTCTGGATCCTCTGTAAATCACAGCCAGGGGTACCTCTAACTTCTGAGCCTCAGAAAAGTGTGTTGGAGACGAATGGAGAAGCTGCTGTCAGCTCCATGGGTGAAAGATGGTAACATACAACTCTGCTTCCTGTCACACTAGAGAGGAAAGTCATTGACCTGAGTCAGCAGCAGAACCCCAGCTGTCACCCTTGTCCTTCCTGGGCAGGCGTTTACCCACGCCTCTGGGTGGGTAGCTGCAAGGGGCCCAGGTCAGGCCAGGTAAGGTCTGAGGGTCCCTGGGGATTCCGGGTGAGAGAGGAGGTTTACAGCAAGTGTGTGTGGTCACACGCGGTGGCGCAGGTGGGGCTGAAACTCGGCAGGAGGGGGCATCTCCTCCCCAGGGCAGTGGAGCCTGGGAGCTGGTGGACACCCCAGGGCCCCGACAGAGGAGGCTGAGGTGGCCCCACTGGCAGCTGTGGGAGTGTTTTCCCACTTTCAGGGGAAGCGGAATCACAGACGGATTCTTCAGCAGGCCTTTCCCATCAGCCTTCTGGGCCCTCCTTTCTCCGCATATCCAGATCGGTCCGCCGAGGACAGACAGGAGGGATGGGCACAAGGCTGGGCCTCAGTGGCACAAGGCTGGGCCTCCCCGGAGGAGGGTCAGGTGCCCTCTGACATGGTGCCGGGCAGGGCAGGATTCAGTGCGTCGTTCAGTGTTCTTGGAGAAGACAATGGAGAACGTAACAAGTGCTGGCATGGATGTGGAGAAACTGGAACCCTCGAGCCCTGCTGCCACTGGGGGGCGCACAGGGGTGCAGCTGCCATGGAAAACAATATGGCAGCCCTTCAAAAATGTAGACACAGGATTAGCAAATGGCCCAGCCATGCCACATCCGGGTGTATGTCCAAAAGAATTCACAGCAGGGGGCTAAACAGGTATCTGTGCACCCATCACAGCAGTGCGGGCTGTGTATTGGCCACGCACAAGAGCCAAGAGGGAGAAGCAACCCAAATGCCCATCAGTCGACAGATGGATAAACAAAATATGATATATTCACACAGCAAAATATTATTCTGTCTAGAAAGGACGGAAATTCTGACACGTGTTGCAACACGGATGAACCTTGAGGGCGTTCTGTTAAGTGAAACAAGTCAGTCACAGAAAAGACAAACACTGTATGATTCCATGTAAATGAGATGCGCAGGGAAGTCAAACTCACAGACACAGAAAATGCAGTGGTGGTCGCTAGGGGACTGGGGAGGGGGAACAGGGAGTTACTGTTTCATGGGGACAGAAGTTCAGTCTGGGAAGATAAGCGTTGTGGAGATGGATGGCGATGATGTTCATATGACAACGTGAATATACTTAATGCCTCTGAATTGCACACTTAGAAATGCTGACAATGATACCTTTGGCATGTACATTTTACCACAATAAAAAAAAATAAAAAGAGGGAATATCTTTAAATAATAATTATTCAGCCTCAGACTAAGACACATAAAAAAGTAGAGTTTTGAAAGCAATTACGTATGCATGAATGACTACATTTTAACAATCAGACCACACTCAGGAATGTTGATAATATTTACATGGCATGGAATCACACAATTTAAGGTATATTCTGTTCAGTTTGCCTGGGGTCAGCACCAGAGTGAGGGAGCTTGCAGAGCATCAAGAAGTTTAATGCCATTTAATGAAACACTGAATATTTTCTTCTTTTTATTTTCATAAGCCATTGTTTAAAAGCATGTATTATTTATGTTACTCTATTCTAGGTTAATTTGTCTGTTTATTATTATTATTAGCAAAATAGTAAAACAACATATCAGGAAGTTTGGAAAATAAGGAAAAAATCCCCACCCTACCGCTCTATAACAACTTGATAGGTGGTTGATTTATTTAGGACAGAGATAATCTGGGATTCTGTTGTTGTATTTTTTATTCAGTATTCAAATGCCTGAGATTTGAGCAGTGACACAGTCGGGTCATCGAATGTTCTAGTCCATCCAATGCTCAGATTCTCCCACATTTGCTCAGTGCTGTTCTATTATTTGACTCTATTCTTACACGAAGTGCCACTTAAAATTACCTTTGCTAATTGGACATCCTGTTGCCAGTGAACTCTTAAAATTTTTGTTACTTTTGTAAAGTTTCCTCATCTCAAGCTCCATGTTTCTTTCAATACATCGTCTCATCAGCGTGACCGTCGGGAACGTCAGAGCCCAGAGTCCGCGACGACAGCAGTCTCCAGCGGAGCGGATTCTCGCACGAGGCAGTGGCCGCTCTAAATGCCCTCTGCAGTCTGTGTTCTGAGAACTTTCTGGATGAAGGGCATTACTCACTCATCCCCACTCATCTTTAAACAAAAACATTGAGTTAACAGTCCATCAGATTGACCTGAATCACCTGAAACGTAACGCACCCCGTTTCTGGCAAAAGGCTCGTGGGAAGTCTCAGTGCTCACGACTGAGGCTGTTGAAAGGTGACGGGGGATGAGACAGCGAGTGCCACTCAGTCCCCTCGTTTGGGCTGAGAGACACCATGTTCTCTGCAGTCTCCTGCTGGGGCGCGGGCCACTTAAGGGCAGTATCATCATCATCGTCGCCCGAAGCTTTCCATTTGTACAGAGGAGATTTTGAAACTGCAGCCAAAGACGTTAAGGCCCTGGTCTTCTGGGTGAGATTGTGAGTGGTAATTTGCCCCTATTAATCTTACCCTCACGTCTGTTTCTAAGTAGATCTGTGCTTCCTGCAAAGGGGCTAAATTTCTCTCTTCTTTCTTTTTCCCTTACTCCAGTCCCTCTTCAGTCTAACCAGGAGTCTAAGCAGTTAATCAGCTAAAAAGAGTAGCATTTTATAACTGTCCTATTCAAACAGGCAGCACGGGGACCCTCAGTAAGCCTCGCCCCCAGCATAGGTCACATCAAGATGCTTCCAACTGTGACAGAGCTAAAACAACACTATCAGCCAAATGAATCTTAGGGAAATACTACAGATTATTAAAGCCTTACCAACACATATATTTTAACTGAAAAGACCAAGCATGTATTGCACGCTATACATGCATAAGAATTTCCTCAGGCTTTGGAAAGTTACTCAAGCTTTGCAAGAATGTGCAAGAATGCTGACACTGAGCCCCAAGTTGAAGCATTTATAACTTGGCCCTTGCTTTCTGATGCTTTTCTAGATGATTTGGCTTCAAAAGTGTCCCTCCAGTTTTGTTTTTGATGACTTCTTAGGGCCCAGTCAGAAGTTGGAAACAAAAAAATTTGCTAACTGGTTTGACTTAGTGCCATGCATTGAACAAAAACCTGCTATGTTTTCACTCTGCACTATGGTAGATGCTAGGAACAAAAAGAGAGAGAAGACAAGTTCTCGATGACTTGTAATCTGGAGGAAGAGAGAGCCATGCCTTGAGGAAGATGCCACAGTGGTAGCACATCCTGCAGGAAGTGAGGAAGGGAGTGAGGAGCTCTGGGCCCTGGGGGAGCAGGAAAGCCCTCACTCTGCACCGTGATGGATGCTGGGAACAAAATCTCCAGGATGGTTATAGGCAGAGGGACCAGCTTATACAAAGGCACATGGTGATGCAAGGTCAGGTCCAGGCTGCGACCGGCAGCTTTGGCCAGACAGGAACGCGGTGTTTGGAAGGGCTGGGAAGGCAGACAGCCACTGAGGCCAGAAGAGCCTCGCTGGTCCTGTGCAGACCTTCACGCCTGCAGGTGAACACTTAACGCCTGCAGGTGAACCTTCACGCCTGCAGGTGAACACTCTACTCTGTCATCTCAGTACGTGGTTTCCAGGAAGGGTAAGAGGGGAAACATGAGAACCCACACTGCTACTCCTATCTCCTCTGACTGCAAGAGACGTGTCAGCTCTGCTCACAGCCCGTAGGGCAAACCTGGGCAGGTGACCTCAACATGGCTGCTCTTTACATCTTTTCCCTATTTTCTCACTGGATTGTTTGTTTTTACTATTGAGTTTTGAGAGTTTTTTTACTCCAGATTCTAGGCCTTTGCTATATATGTGTGCTTCGCCAATATTGTCCCCTACTCCATAGCTTGTCTTTTTGTCATGACAAGGTTTTTTTCAGAGCATAAGTCCAGTTTATCCATGTTTTCTTTTGTTGACTGTGCTTTCAGTGTCACGTCTAGGAACTCTTTGTGTAGCCCCAGATTTCAGAGTTTTTCCTAGTTGTTTTCCTCAAAGTTTTATAGTTTCATGTTTTAACACATTGACGGCCACACTAGAAAAAAATTCCCCCCCCCCCCCGGGGCTGTCGTGTTTTATTAAAACAAAAGGATCCTTCTAATTTTTATTGTTTTCTGTGCATGACTTACATCCAATGTAATCCACATTTTTAGAATTAAACTGTCAATATTGATTGTAACAATAAGAATATCAACAAGTAAGATTTGCATGAACCAGCTGCAGGGTTTTGCTTCATGAGGCCCCGGGGCTCAAAATGAGCCTGAGTTAAATACAACTCACATGGCAGTCAATGTGTTAAACTTAAGTTATACTTAACTTTAAGTTAATTTTTGTATAAGGTGTGAGAATTTAGTTGAGGTTCATTTATTTGCCTACAATGTCCAATTGTTCCAGCACCATTTGTTGAGAAAGCTATCTTTCCTTCATTGAATCACTTTTCCACCGTTGTCAAAACCAATTAAGCATATTTTCCTGTGGGTCTATATCTGAGTTCTCCATTCTGTTCCATTGATGTATGTGTCTACCCCTCTGACATCAGAGGTGCATACTCTATCACTGAGCTACACCCCTGACCATACCTCACAGTTGTGAAATCACATAGACTGATTTCTACCACTTTATTCACCTTGAAAATTGTTTTAGCTATTTCAGTTCCTTCCCATTTCCATATAAATTTTAGAATAATCTTGTCTAAACCTACAAAACATTTGGTTGGGATCTTGATAGGAATCATGTTAAACCTGTATATCAATTTGTGGAGAACTGACATCTTTACTGTGTTTAGGCTTTTAATCCATGAGCATGGTATGTCTCTCCATTTATGTAGATCAACTTTGATTACTTTCATCAGCATTGTTTAGTTTTTAGTATACAAGTCGTGTACATATTTTGTTACATTTACACCTAAGATTTCATTTTTGGAGTCATTGTAAATGGTATTATATATTTAATTTTAAGTGTTTATGTGTTCATTACTACTATGTAAAAATACAATTAATTTTTGTATGTATCTTGTATCCTGCAATTTTGCTGAAATCACTTATTCTAGGAGTTGTTCTTTTGTGTGTATGTATGTAGAGTCATTCAAATTTTCTACATAAACAACTATATTACCTACAAATAGGTATTATTTTATTTCTCCCTTTTTTTAATTGTATACCTTTTGCTTGACTTACTGCTCTGGCTAGAATTTCTAACACAATATTAAATATGGTTAGTGGAAATGTACATCTTGGCTTTAGTCCCAGTCTTAAAGGAAAAGCATTCAATCTTTCACCATTAGGTATTATGTTAACTATAGCATTTTTATTTTGTTTTTTTCGTTTTTTGTAGATGCTTTTTATCAAGTTGAGGAAGTTCTCTCTACTTCTGTTTTTCAAAGAGTATCATGAAAAGGCGTTAAATTTTGTCAAATGCTTTTTCAGCATCAATTGATATGATCATGTGCAATATTACAATGCATTTCTGACACTTCCTAGAGTTAGTGTAAACGTCATAGGTTTACGGCACAGTCCCCAATAAGACTGTCCTCACTTCATATGCCAGCCACAAGTTCTGGGTTTCCCAAACCACCCATACTTCTGACCAATTGACTATAAATTTTGGGGTCCCCACTACTCCCTCAGGTTTGATAAGTCACTAGAACAACTCAAAGAACTCAAGAACGTGCTATACTTACGATTAATATTTCATTATAAAAGATACATATTAGGACTAGCCAATGAAGGCAAGGTCTGGGAGGGTTCTTAGCACAGAGCTTCTGTGTCCTCAACCCAGGGAATCAATATGTTCACTAACCAAGAAGTTCATCCAAGCTTTGGTGTCCATGTTTCATTATACGGGCATGAGTGATGGAATTACTTGCCATGTGACCGAAATCAACCTCCAGCTTCCCTTCCCTCCCTGGACATTGGGAGGTTGGGCTGGATATCACATATCTCAAAGCTCCAACCCTCTAACCAAGTGGTTTGTCTTTCTGGCATGGCCAGCCCCCATCCTGATACTATCCAGGGGCTCACTATGGGTTACCTCATTAGCATACACTCAGGCATGGACCCACAATTAATAACAAAGACATTCTTATCACTGAGGATAGATGCTGCCTCCCAGAAACCAGGGACAAAGACCAGGCAAAATTTTTATTATACATCCTGTGATTTTCTTCTTAGCCAGTTCATATGTTTATGTTAATATTGACTGATTTTCAAATATGGAAATATCCCTGCATTCCTAGAGTAAAGCCCACTTGGTCATGGTGTATATATGTTTTTTTTAATATATTGCTCAATTCTATTTTCTAATATTTTGTTGAGGATGTTTGCTTCTATATTGATGAATGATGTTGGTATGTAGTTTCCTTTTTTTTGTACTTTCTTTGTCTTTTGAAACCAGGATAATATTAGCTTCATAAAATGAATTAGAAAGTGCTCTCTCCTATTCTATTTTCTGGAACAAACTTTGGAGAATTGGTGTTAATTTTCTATAAACCTTTAGTAGAATCTCCAGTGAAATAATCTGTGCTGAGATATTTTTTGGTTTGGGATGTTTTGAACTATAAATTCAATTTCCCTAATAGTAATAGGGTCATTCAAATTATATATTTTATATTGGATGAGTTGTGGTAGTTTGTATTTTTTGAGGAATTGGTCCATTTCCTCAAGTTGTCAAATTTATATGTGTAGAGTTGTTCTTAGTATTCCCCTATCTTGTTGGTATCTTTGAGGTCTATAGTGATATACCTTGTTTTATTCCTAATATTGGTAATTTGCATCCTCTCTCTTTTTTCCTTGTTGGTCTTGCTAGAGGTTTGCCAATTTTATTGATCTTTTCAAAGAACCAGCTCTTTGTTCCATTTATTTTCCCCATTACTATTCTGTTTTAGTTTCACTAATTTCCATTATTATTTCTATTATTTCCCTTCTCATGCTGGCTTTGGGTGTATTTTGCTACTCTTTTTCTAGGTTTTTAAGGTGGGAACTTAGATTATTGATATGAGACTTTCCTTTTTTTCTAATGTGCACATTTAGTGCTGTGAATTTGCCCTCTCAGCACTACTGTAGCTGTGCCCCACAAATTTTGGTGTATTTTATTGTTCACTCAGTTCAATGCACTTTTAAAAAAATTGCTTGAGACTTCCTCTTTGAACTGTGGATTATTTAGGAGTGTGTTGTTTAGTTTTCAAGTGCTTGGAGATTTCCTTGTTATCTTTCCATTATTGATTGTTAGTTTGATTTCATTGTGGTAAGAAAACATGCTCTGTGTTATTTCAATTCTTTTAAGTTGACTGAGGCTTGTTTTATGGCTCAGGATACAGTCCATATTGGTGTATGTTCCATGGGTGCTTGAGGAGAATGTGCATTCTGATGCTGCTGGAGAGTCGAGGTTTTCCAGAAGAACAGAAGAAATAATATATAGATATGAAAGGAAATTTCTAGGGGAAATTGGCTCACATGATTACCAAGGCGAAGTCCCACAACAGGCCATCTGCAAGCTGGCAGATGAAAGAAGCTGATAGTGTGGCTCCCAGAGAAGCTGGTAGCCTGGCTCAGTCCAAGCCCCAAAGCCCCAGAACCAGGGAAGCTGCCAGTGCAGCCCCCAGTCTGAGGCTGAGGCTGAAGGCAGGAGAGTCCCTGGGAGACCACAGGGAGGCTGTGGTGTGAGTGTCAAAGTCCAAAAGCCAAGGAACCTGCAGTCTGATGTCCAAAGGCAGGAAGAGAAAAAGCATCTGGCTCTGGGAAGGAGAGCAAGAGGAGGCAAGAGGAAGCTGAATATCTATCTCCCTTCCTCCTGCTTTGTCCCAGCCCCGGCCGGTGGGATGGTGCCACCCACACCCAGGGCAGGCTTCCTCCCTCAGTCCACTGACTCGCATGCCCGTCTCCCCCGAAACACCTTCCCAGACACACCCCGCAACAACGCTTCCCCAGGCATCTGGGCATCCCTGAATCTAGTCACATTGACATCTAATGTTAGCCACCACAAGTGCAGTGTTCTATAAATGTCAGTTAGATCCTGTTGAATTCTCCTAGAGCCTTGCTAATTTTATGTCAAGTTTTTCTGTCGATTTTTGAGAGAGGGATGTTGAAGTTTTCAATTGTAATTGTGTATTTGTCTAGTTCTGTTAGGTTTTGCTTCATGTATTTTGCAGCTCCATTGTTTGGTGCATAGGTTGATATGTCTTCTTGGCAGACTTACCTTTTTAACATTATATAATTTCCTCTTCTGTCTCTGGTAATCATCTTTGCTCTGTAGTCTATTTTGTCTGATATTAATATAGCCAGCCCTGCTTTCCTTTGGTCAATATTTATATGATACATTTTCATTCCTTTACTTTTAACCTTCCTATATCGCTACATTAGAAGGGAATGTCTTGTAGGAAACCTATATTTGGGTCATGTTTTCTAATCCAATTTGTCAATCTCTGTCTTTTAATTAGTGTAACTTTAGGTCGTTTTTGTTTAAAGTAATTATTGATATGTTAGGGCTTACGTCTGTCATTTTATTTTTTGTCTTCTGTCTGTTCTCTCTGCTTCTGTTTTCTCTGTTTTCTCTTTCCTGCCTTCTTGTAGGTTACTGGAACATATTTTAGAATTTCATTGTGATGTATCTATAGTGTTTTTGAGTGCATTTCTTTGTCTAGCTCTTAATGGTTTCTCTAGGTATTACATTTACATATATATGACTTATCATAGTCTGTTGGCGTCATCATTTTGCCAGCTTGAGTGAAGCATAAATACCTTACCTCCCTTTACATTCCTTCCCCGGCCCTTTGTCATATAATTATCTTAAATATTTCTATACATACATTGAGAGTCACATCAAACAGTGCTATACTTTTTGTTTCAATTGTCAAACATTATTCAGAAAACTCAAGAGGGGAAGAAAATCTACATTTTTGCTTACTGTGTTCTTTCATCCTTCCTGATGTTCCAAAGATTCTTCTTTTATTGTTTTCTTTATATTTAGAGAACAACCTTTGGCCATTCTTTTAGGGTAGGTCTGCTGGTGAGAAATTCTATTAGTTTTCCTTCCTCTGACAGTGTCTTGATTTTTTCTTTAATCTTGATGGGTGTTTGTTTGTTTAGGGATTTTTTTTTTTTTGCTGGATATTCTTTATTCTGATTTTCTTTCAGCATTTGAAAAATATTGTGCCACTTCTTTTTGACCTCCTTGGTTTCCAATTAGAAATTTGTTGTCATTTGTTTTACGTATAATCTTTAGTTTTCAGAAATTTAATTACAGTGTGTCTTGGTGTAGATTTCATTGTTTTTATCCTACTTGGAGTTTATTCAGCTTCTTGAATCTTTAGGTTTATGTCTCCTGCCAAATTTGGGAATTTTGCAGCCATTATTTTTCTGAGTATTTTTTCAGTCCTGCCCTCTTACTTCTTTCTTTCCAAAACTCTGATGACATGAATATTAGATATTTTGTTATAATCCCACAAGCCTTGGGTCTAGTATTAACCAAGTGAACTGCAAGAATTTGTACTTTCAAACTCAGTATTTGAAAACCTAAAAAAAAAGCGTGGGCCATAGGGAAGCAGTAAAGTATCATGGTTAGGAGATTAGCCTTGGTATTAGACTGGCCTGGGTCCTAGTCCCAGCTCTGCCACTTATTAGCTGCATAACATTAAGAAAAGGAAACTACGTCTTAGTTTTATGTCTTTAATCTCTAAAATGGAGAAAAAAATCTATGAATTCATAATAATAATTAAAAGAGAGCAAAGAAAAAAGTCCTCCATTTTCACTATTTTTTGCAATAATCAACTTATTTGAAATTCATTAAAGCATAATAATTATTAATCTTACCCTTCCAATAGGAAATATATTTCATGGTAGCCAAATAACTTCAGCTGATAAAGGAAAGCTCGGCTTTACAGAAGAATGCCAGGCAATAAATGTAGGAGGAATGATAGAATTAGAAAAATCATTGATTTGAAATTTCTAAGGAAATCATTATCAAGTAGCATTAAAAAAGGAAAAGTGGCCAGGCATGATGGCTCACACCTGTAATCCTAGCACAGGGAGACTGAGGCAGGAGGATCACTTGAGCTCAGGAGTTCAAGACCAACCTGAGCAAGAGAGAGAACTTATCTCTACTAAAATAAAATTAGCTGGGTGTGGTGGCAGACACCTGTAGTCCCAACTACTTGGGAGGCTGAGGCAGGAGGTTTACTTGAGCTCAGGAATCTGAGATTGGAGTAAGCTATGATGATGCCACTGCACTCTAGCTGTGATGACAAACAAGACTCTTTCTCAAAAAAAAAAAGGAAAAGTCAGAATGGGTGTCTTAGTTCATTTGTGTTGCTATAAAGGAATACCTAAAAATATTTTTTTTTAAAAAAGAGGGGTATTTGGCTCCTGTTTCTGCAGGGTATACATGAAGCATTGAGCCAGCATCTGTGAGGGCCTCAGGCTGCTTCCTGGCAGAAGGCGAAGGGGAGTGGCGTGTGCAGAGATCACAGGGTGAGAGACAAAGGGAGAGGGCGGGGAGGTGTCAGCCTCTTTTTAACAACCAGCTCTCTGAGGAACTCACTCACCCTCAAGGAAGGGCATTAATCTATTCTGGAAGTATCTGCCCTTGTGAATCAAACGCCTCCTATCAGGCCCCACCTCAACATTGGGGATCAAATTTCAACATGCAATTTGGAGGGGACAAACGTCCAAACTATAGCAATGGGATAGATCAATTATCTTGGCATTACTCCTATTCTAAACTCCAAACTGTGCTCTAAGAGCAGAGTTCTTAATTTTAAGGGATGTTGATAAATCAAAGCATTCAGAGCAGGTAAACAAAGTGGTCACAGAGCTGGGCGTGGTGGCTGACACCTGTCATCCCAGCTACTTGGGAAGAGTTCGAGGCTGCAGGGAGCTATGATTGCACCACTGCACTCCAGCCTGGGTGACAGAATGAAACCCTGTCTCTAAAACAAGTAAAAAATAAATAAATGAAAATTTTTAAAAAGTGGTCCTATAAGGTTGAGGCAGGCTGGAGTGGAGAAGGCCGCAGAGGGGATGTCTTCAGTCCACAAGGGACCCTCATACATTGCACAGGATAAATTCACTATTTGGTGGCTTCAGAAGCAGGAAGACAGGCAGATGAAAGACGTTGCTGGCAGCGAGAGAGGAAAAGCTTCAGTTAGTGCTGGGGAAGACAGAACTGAAGCTGGTGAGAGGCGCGGTGCTGAGGGAAAATGCGGACAGTGAGGCCCTAATATCAGTGTGTCCCCAACGTGACAATGCAGGGCCGAGGGCAGCGGGACAGGGCCCACTGGGTTGGTTCTGTGGGTCTTGACCAACATGCTGGCTCCTAAAGTGCCCGGTCTGAGAACGTTTCCTCCGGCTGCCAGTGTCCTGACCAGCAGACGGGGGTGGCCACTGGCCAGGCTCTTGGCTGAGTTGAGTGGTTTGTCCCCATCCCACTGTTGTGGCATCAGGTGGGCCTGTTTGCGAGGGTCACCCACAGGCAGCCTCCCTCCATGGCGGGCTTCTGCGCTCCTGCCCAGAGTCCCTGACTGCTTCCCAGCGAGCACTGCTGGGCACGGGGTGCTCAGGGAGCCCCCAGTCAGATGGGAGAAAGCAGCACAGACTGCAGCTGAAGAGCTCTGCACTCCCTTCCGGTTCGAGAAACGGGAAGGCAAAGACCTGGTGAGCAGCGGGGGGGCCCTGGAGGTGTAGCCTGTGGGCCATGCACGGGGGCAGCACCCCCACGGGGCGGAGGAGGGGAGGCCCCGGGCTGGCCGGCCTCTCTCTGCATGGCCAGCACGGGCGGCTCATGCACACTGAGCCCGCAGTGAGCAGGGGCGTGCACGCGTGTGTGCGTGTGTGCGTGTGTGTGCATGTGTGTGCGTGTGTGTGCGTGTGCATGTGTGTGTGCATGTGTGTGCATGTGTGTGTGCGTGTGTGCGTGTGTGTGCATGTGTGTGCGTGTGCATGTGTGTGTGCGTGAGTGTGTGCGTGTGTGTGTGCATGTGTGTTCACGTGCGTGCGTGCATGTGTGTGTGTGCATGTGTGTGTGCATGTGTGTGCGTGTGCATGTGTGTGTGCATGTGTGTGCGTGTGTGCATGTGTGTGTGCATGTGTGTGCGTGTGCATGTGTGTGTGCGTGAGTGTGTGCATGTGTGTGCACTTGCGTGCGTGCATGTGTGTGTGCATGTGTGTGTGTGCATGTGTGTGTGTGCGTGTGTGTGTGCATGTGTGTGTGTGTGTGTGCACGTCAACGCTCGGGTTGTGCTTCTGGTGAGAAGCACTGCGGGGAGGGTCCCTTGTGGACTGAAGACATTCCCTCCGCAGCCTTCTCTTTTCCAGGCTGGCTCCACCTTATGGGACCACTTCTTACAAATTTTCATTTATTTTAGTTTCTGCTTTTTTTAAAGACAGGGTCTCGTTCTGTCACCCAGGCTGGAGTGCAGTGGTGCAATCATAGCTCCCTGCAGCCTCGAACTCCTGGGTTCCAGTGAGCCTCCTTCCAGCAACACACTCTGTGTTTTCACCCCGGCACGTGAAGGCCGCTGCCTTGTTAGAGTTTTCCAAACGGAGAAACTTACAGACACACAGGGGGCCCCAGAGGCTGGACTAGGGACTGTGCTTCTGTGGAACTGCCGTGTGCCCTGAGCTGTGCTGTTACTTCAGTTACTTCTCATTTTAATTCAATTTTGAGACTTATCAGCACTATGCTCCTCTACTTCCGGATTGGGCCAAGGAGGCAAGAGGGTAAACTGAGTCCAGACTGCCATGGATAAGTGAACAAGTGTGTCCTGGGTCGCAGCTTCTCAGGTGGCCCTGGTCCTGGCCGTCCGGGAGGAGGCCCAGAGGACAAGCGGGAGGATCCCAGAGTCCCCGAGGAAGCCAATCCAGCCCTGGGGGGCCTCGGGTTCTTGCTGGGGGACATGGGAACTCAGTTTCTGACGCCTTGTGCTTTGGCCTGGGGCGTTTCGTAGGAGGCATTTTCAGCTGGGAGCACCCAGGCTGCGGTTAACGACCTGAGGTTCTGTTGGGTGACAGAATCCTGAGCCCTGGACTCCTCCAGACGTTTCACTCCAGCTCAGAGGCCTCCCCACACTACCCCGTGCACACCCCTCTGGGGGGATTTGGAAGAGAGGTTTTAGCCCCGATTGCATTACCTTTTGATATCTTCAGGACTCATTTTTATCCCTCTGCCGGATTCTAACCTTACTGTGCCACTAAGAACCTTTTTTTTATAATTTCAATAAACTTCGTATTTTGAATAGTTCTAGATTTATAGAAAAGTTCCACAGACAGGACAGAGGCCCCCATATGCCTTTCAGTTTGCCCTGTCAGAGCTCACATCACTGGAGTAGGAATGAACCCGGACTCGGGCGTTACTATTAACTGGCATCTAGCTCCAGGTTTCCTTAGCTTCCACCTCATGTCCTTGTTATGTCCCAGTGTCCCATCCAGACATTACATTACATTTAGCTGTCATGTCTGCTTAGGCCCCTTTCGGCTGTGACAATTTCTCAGACTGTCCTTGTTTTTGATGACCTAGACAGCTAGCTAGCTTTCTCCTTCACCATTCTTTTTAAATTGTGGCCAAAAAACAAAACAACAACAACAACAGCAAAGCCCCCAAATCCCAAACCCATTATTAAGATCCATTTTAAGTTCTGGTGCTGAAATGGCCAAAATGATCAAAAAATATTGCCAGCTGTTATGAGATTTGGGGAGCAACTGGTGTGGGGGGGCTTGAACTTTTTCTAGAGAGAGCTCTGACCACCACAGCTTTGTGCATCCAGGGTTACTATGTTAATTAACGAGAGCTGGAATCTGACCCAAAGACAGAGGAGAGAGGCTCCCAGCATCTCAGCTGTGTGATGTTTCTCTCCATTTTTCATGCTAATCCGGATCCGTACTTCACTTAAGATTCACTTTAATGAACCTATTACAGAGAGATCATGGCTCCCACAAGTCTTCCTCCTAGTCTGAAATCCTATAAAATTTATAAAAACATTTTTTATCACACTGTCTTGTGTAGCTCAGTAGCTTGAAGCAGGCCAGGTTGGCTTCCCAACCAGATTGTAAGGTCCTTGACACCAAGGGCCAACTTTCTTGCTTCTTTTATACTCTTTGCAACAGTTTTATTATTTTATAGATTGGGCAGACAGGGAAAACAGACAGAGTGACTCGGCTGCACAGAAAATATGCTGAAATGAAACATGGCAATGACGAGTGACGTTCATTTACGTCAGCACAGAAAATCTGCTGAAATGAAACATGGCAATGACGAGTGACGTTCACCAGGGCTGCAGCTGAGGGAGGCAAGGGAAGTGCTTGGCTGCCGTGCAAAATTTAAGGGGACACCAAAGAACTCAGTAATCAAGATAAGTAATAGTTTAATGCAATATTTAAAAAATAAAAGTTATTTCCATGCAAAAGTCTTGATGAACAGAATACCAGAATTTTAAATAAAGACAAGATGTTGTTGTTTGTTTTATGGCCCTGTATCCTTGTCTAAATGACAGTCACTTCTAATCAGTCCGGGGTTCCAGACCTGCGGAGCTGTGTCATCACTCACCAGGTGACGTACAGGCATTGGCCAGAACACGCAAACAGCCTGGGACATGCTGGGCGCTAGACAGTGTTCTGTTCTCTGTACATTTTTCATCAACTTTTTACCTTTGGTTCTAAGTATGTGAGGATGTTCCCATAGCTGCATTTAGAGATGCACATTGTTCCTTTTTGTCAGCTCCATATGACTCCTTATGACACTGAAATTTACGAAGAGCTTTAACATTTATCATTTCATTTAATCCTCTGGGGAAAAAAGTCCTGTGAGTAGATGGTGTCATCTTCATTTTAGAAAAAAAGAAAAAAAACCCTCTTAATCTGGGCCTCAGATTAAGTTACTAACCCAGCAACACTGAGCTGGCCCGTGGTGGAGCTGGGAATCCCAACGTGACCTGACCCAGATCCCCGACTCGGGCTGCCTGGGCAGACGCTTTTGTAGACACGACCAAACTCTCTGCTCCTCCCCTCTCAGCTCTGTGCACTCACATCCATCTCTGCTATTTCGCCTCTGCAGGGGATGTGTGCACGCCTGTGTGAGCATGTGTGTACACATACGTGTGCACGTGCATGTGTTCAGAGTACGAGAAGATGTGAAATAAAGAACACAGGTGCCTGTGGCATAATTGCATGAGCATGTGTGTGCAAGTGTGTATGGGTGTGTGTTAGCTTGAGCATGTGTGCACAAGGATATGCTTACATGAGCATATGTGTACACACATGTGCTTGTGTGAGCATGTGTGTACACATGTATGTGTTTGTGTATGAAAAGACATGAAGCAGAGAACAGAAACAGTGCAAAGGAGGGCTGAGGCTGCCGTGGGCCATGGCCGCTCCCCACCTGCCTTCCTTCCCAGGCTTAGGGGGAAGGCTCAGAATCTTGGCACACGACGTAGAAGTTGCCACCGCCAAGGCTGTAAGAACAAAGTAACGTGTTCTTTGGGGAAACTTTGGTTTGCCTTTTCTAAGTGAGTGCCTGAAAGACCCATGCAAAGGTGCAGCCTGGCTTCTGACTAGTAATGGGACTTTTCTTGGTGTGCATCAGGAACTGTTCCACGGAAGGTAAAACAGTCTCTGAAACGCCATCTCCTCCCCAAACCTCTGCCCAGCATAAAAACCTGAGAAATCGTTACATGGAGGACCACACACTGGCAGCTTTCAGCAGTGTTCCTGGCTAAATATTGTTGTAGCCTGTGTTAGTTTTGACAGGATTAGTCATGGAGTCCTGATATAAGACTCCCAGGATCCCTGTTGGCTGGACAGCCTGTTAAAATATTGTTTTATTTCCTTGCAGTTTGCAAGCTCACAGAGTCCTGCGAGACTTTTTTAAGTATATTGTTTCTTGGCCAATGTGTTTCAAAACATAGCAGCTCAGACGGGGAGAGAGGCAGCTGCTTTGCCTGAGAGTGTTTGAGGAGATACCCCACAAAGGTAGACGAGAGACTGCCATATGATGTGGGCAGGCCCAGGGGACACCCCACGGGAGCAGGAACTGGTCCTGTGGGTTGGCCTGGGTGTGGTGGCCACTCATTCCTCACGGTGCTAATGTTTATGCATGTGGAGAGCTCAGGACAGGCTCTGCTGGGCAGCCCAGATGGGACGCAGGCCTGTGGTGGAGGAAGGCTGTGAGCAGCCAGGCGGTAGGAGCTTTAGGGAGTGTGGCCCATGCATTTAAGGCAAGTGCCATGAAATGTGGGCCACGGAGCTATTCTGAAGGCTGGAAGCCAGGCTCCAGACATGAGAGTGGGCTCTTCCACCAGCCAGGAGCTACTGTCTCTGTTTCACTTTGTTTTAGCTTGGTCCAAGGACTGTAGGTGAAACTGGTAGGTGGCTGGACAGCTTGTTGGACCTATGGCTATTCTGGGTAATGTCACTTGTTTTGAACTGTACGGTGCCCAGGTTTTGGTGTCCAGGCCTTAGTGAATTTGGTGGAAAAATAATGCCTTTAATAAACTACTATTAGTGAATGGCTACCTCATCCCCTCTGTTTTTGATTTGTTTACTCTTTTAGAAATGGAGTATCCCAGGCTGGCCTCAAGGATCAAGTGATCCTCCCACCTCGGCCTCCGGAGTAGCTGGGACTGTCGCCTTGTGCTGCGGTGCCTGTCTTCTCTCTATTTTTCACACTTCAAATATTTTAGGCTAATTTAAAAGATCACAAAACAATGAGGCCAAAATTTTACAAGTTTTGTGTCATTTTTTTCCTAAATAAAAGTCTGCTAAATCTTGTTACTTTATGGACTTCAGCCTCTGTTATCCTATACACTTTCCTGTATGTTGTCCCAAAAACCTCTTTGTCCTAGGCTACTCTGATTGTGCCATTGCTTGGTTCCCGATTGTCAGAATTCACCGGAGTTCTCAGCGTGAATGAATGCCCGGGACCACGGTAGAACAGGCAATGCAGGCCAGTTAAATGCAAGGACGCATGAAGGGTGTCATGGGAACAGCACGAGTGAGTCCTTCCTCCTGGTTCGTCTGCACCTCTCCCTTTCTCTCTCTGCTCCAGAGGCTGCAAACAGGCTGCTACCATGGGACACCCACCCCACAGCCACGCTGGAGGGCATGCCTTTCCTGACCATCGCTGCCTGTAGGGGCAGGGATGGACTCAGTACCCCACAAAGCTCTCCCGAGTCACCTGGTCTACGATGTTCAAATCCCATAACCCCCAGACTTGGGATATCATTCATCCCAGAGGAGTTTGTGTTTTCTAATGTACATGGTTACATACTGTCTTTTACATGCATTTTACCTGTCTCTGTCTTAGCAGGTCGATTCCTCAGGGGCAGGAAGACAGTCCTTTGTTTCTTCCGTCCCTCCTCCTGGCTTTTACCAGTGATCTGCAGCTCAAAGGTCCCTGATAAACAGGGTGACTATAGCCTCTTGGGACATTTAGCGTTTTTGTTTGTTTTAAATTTACATCTTAATGGCTTTACTCTTGGAAACATAATTCTGCTTTCTGGAATCAATGGAGCACTTAGCAGTTCTGCTTCCTAGCCAGGCACAGTGGCTCACTCTTGCAATCCCAGCATTTTGAGAGGCCAGGGTGGGAGGATCACCTGAGGCCAGGAGTTCGAGACCAGCCTGGGGAGTAGAGTGAGACCCCTGCCACTACACAGCCTACATGCTAAGTGCAAATGGAAAGTAGTCCCCTACCCTCAGGAACTAAGAGGAATGTTGGTGGCCCTGCCCTGCTTTCTGCTTGCTGTCACCGGACAACCTGTGTCCCCAAAGCTTCCTTTCATCTCTTAAGTAGCTGGCTGTCAAATCTCCATGTCCTCCACACCTTCCCCACGTGAAGGAAGCTCTTAGAGGGATCCTGGGAAAGTGTCCCTGCCAGCGACCAGCCTTCCCCTCTGCTCACTCTCTTCCCGGCTGCTTGGCCTCCCCTGGGCCGTGGTCACTCGCGCTCCGCCCTGGTTTGCTGACGCAGCGTGTCAGGGGTGAGTCTGCCGAGGGCCTAAGCTCAGGCCAAATGTTTGAGCCCGGCTGTTCCCAAAGTCCCAGTCCCTGGAGTGAAAACAGAGCGGCAGTGGGGCAGACGGCAGCAGGAGGGAGGGAGGACGGCGCGGACCTTCCGGAAGGGCAGCGAGGGCGCAGGATGCACAAGGCCTCTGGCCGCCCCCCAGAGCCAGCTGAGACGCGGCCGCTGCCAGGGCAGCCTGCATTTCCGGGCAGGAAACAGCGGGGGTCACCTTCCAGCCTCGCCGCCGTGGAACACCAGCCTGTTCGGCCCGCACTGAGCCCAGGGAGGCGGACACCTGGCCAGGGAAGGAAAGGGGGCGCAGGTGTGTGTCTGCAGGTAGCTGCGCAGCGCTGGTTCCAGGATGCTCTTCCCCCCACTGCGCAGGAGCTAAGGGGTGGGGCGGGGCGAGGGGTGCTGGTGCTTAGTGTAGGGACAGGTACCGGGCACCACTCTGCCCCACAGCACGCCACGCACTGAGGCACGCAGTTTAGTTTGGGTCTTCAGTAAATGCCCGAATGGAAGGATTTTGCTTTTGCACCACCCCGCACGCGGTGTCCGTGCTCTAATGAGGTCAACCCGGCTGGGCCCCTTCCTGCAGGGGGTGGGGGTGGGGGGGCAGTCGTGTGTGGGGAGACGGGTTGCAGGCTTGGGGGCGGCGCGGACTGGGAGTGTTGGAGCAGGAGTCGGGAGGGACCGGCAGCCACACCCCCGAGCTCTGGCTTGAGCTCCTTCCTGGACTGTTAACTCAGGTATTGATCCGGTCCCCATTCCCTGGGGCCAGCCACTTTGTAGGCACCGAGGGCAACAGAATGAGCAGGAAAATGCCAGCCCTCTAACTCAGGGCTTGCAACTTTTTTGATCATAATCCACAGTAAAATGTAAAAAATACATTTTTCATGGTGATCCAGCACACACACACACACACAGTCACACACGGAGACACAAACACACACAGACTCACACAGACACAAACACACTCACACACACAGAAACACACATTCACACACAGAGACACACGGAGGAAACAAAAGTTGTACAAAACAGGCCGATCCATACTATCAATATGTGCGATGCATCCTATTTTGTTCTATTCTCTTCTTTTTCTTTCCTTAAACGCTGACCACAGCTCACTGCAGCGATTTCCTGATGGACTAAGGGCCGAGGAGCAGTGCGAGGAGGCTGCGGAGCCGCACGGGGAGCCAGCTGAGAACCGGGCGGCCGCGTGTGCGGCTCTGAGCTCTGCGGCAGGGGTTTCTCCCGAGCCGGGAGCTGCGGCTGGGGGGCCTGGGGGGGGGGGAACCTGGATCAGCCGGAGCAGGGGACGAAGGGTGGCCCGGGCCATTCGGCAGAGGAGGTCGGGCTGAGCCCGGAGAAGAGGCTGGAGGCGGCCGGGAAGACGCCGCGGCGGGAGCGCGTTTGCGAGCCGAGGGCGACGCTGTGTCGCTCCACGCTGTGTCGCTCCACGCTGTGACCCACGGCGCATCTTGGCCTTCTCCAGCCCTCGGCTTTGGCGTTTGTGGAGTGTTTCTTATTTGGGCTGCGTGTAGGAGGAGTGAATATTCACACACGGATCATTATATTGTACTTAACATGCACTGCGCATCGGCCCTCCAGCTGGTGTCCAGCTACACAGTCCCGCACCACGTGAAAACATTCTGTCAAGGCAGACCACACATATGACAGTGGTCCCCAAGGTCAAAACGGAGATGAATGATTTCTGTGGCCTAGTGACGCAGTGGCGGTGGAGCGTGACACATTAGTCCAACACTGCCTGGGCTATGAAAGCAAAGCGCATGCAATACGCTCGGTGTGCGACACTTGATAAAAATAAACAACTAGGTTACTGGTTTGTATATTTATTAACCTTTTATTTTTTTTTAGAGTATGCTCATTTTGCTTACATAAAAAAAGTAAATGTAACACAGCCCCGGGCAGGTCCTCCAGGAAGCATCCAGAAGGCATTGCTGTCACAGGGCGGCAGCCCCAGGCCTGCTGTCGGCCCTGAAGACCTTCCGGAGGGACGAGGTGTGGAGCGGACGGCAGTGATATCGATGATCCTGACCCTGTGTAGGCCTACTGTGTGTTTGTGTCTTAGTTTTTAAACAAAAAGTTTAAAAAGTAAAAAAAAAAAGTTAAAAATAAAAAAGCTTATAGCATAAGGATGTAAAGAAAGAAACTTTTTGTATAGCTGTACAACGTGTGTTTTAAACTAAGTACTATTACAAAACAGTCAAAAGTTAAAAAAATTAAAACAAAATAAAAATGTTACAGTAAGCTAATGTTAATATATTATTGAAAAAATAAATTTTTTTTTATAAATTTAGTGTAGCCTAAGTGTGCAGTGTTTCCATAAAGTCTACAGACTTTATAAACACTAGGAACGTCCTAGGCCTCCCCTTCACCCAACACTCACTCACTGGCTCAACCAGAGTGATTTCTAGTCTCGGGAGCTCCATTCATGGTCAGTGCCCTACACAAGTGTCCATTTTTCATCTTTAGTGCTGTATTTTCACCATATCTTTTCTAAGTTTAGATATGTTTAGATGCACAAATACTTACCATTGTGTTACAGTTGCCTACAGTGTTCAGTACAGTCACATGCTGTGCAGCTCTGCAGCCCGGGAGCAATCAGCTGTCCATGTAGCCTAGGTTTGGAGTAGGCTGCACCATCTGGGTTTGTGTAAGTAACTCTGTAATGTTTGCACAGCAATGAAATCACCTAAAAAAAAGCACTTCTCAGAACATAACCCCATCATTGCCCGATGCCTGACTGTGTCAAGCTGTACATGGAGTGGTTCGTGTTGTACACTGTGTGGTGCATTGTCCCTCACACTGCATATTGTAAGTTGTATAATGAGCGCATTGATTCGGATGTACTTGATCTGCTCAAATGCACTGATGTTATATAATAATCATACTATATTGATTTTGTTATCACCGTCACCATTAAAAAGTAGCTGAGGAAGAACCACCCCCCAAGCCATCCTGCCTGCTAAAACCATCTGGCCACCTTTGTCTTGGTGGACAGGGGTCTTGCGTGAGTTCCTGTTAGGGATGAGGGCCCATCTGCCCTGAGATCAGGATCAGGTGGGTTCTGAATGTGTCCTGAGGCCGTCCCAACCCTGGGAAAGGGGGCATTGCTCGCTCTGCAGGGGGTAGCCAGGCAAGGCAGCCTCCAAGTCCAGGGGAGCAAGCCACTCCTTCTCTGGGGGCTGCGGGGGAGAAGTAGGCAGTGCATCTGGAGAAGGCGACAGCAGGCACCCCCCGGGGTGACCCAGCTCTCCCCTAGCCCTGCCTGCTCTCCCTCTGGACTCCCTGTCTCAGGGATGGCTTCTCTCCCCTGCCCCCACCAGGCCATGGCTCCCTTGTCCTCACGGAGCACTCAATGTCTCCATGCCACTCATCTAGCACTGTTCATACTAACTATCCTCATTGACTGGATTGTCGGGTGCTTTAGGGCAGGGCAGTGAGGTTTGCACCTGTCTCTGTTCGAGTATGCGGCCCCAGCAGGAGGCAGCTCCTCACAGGCCCTCCTGTTTCGGTAAATTGGTAAATTAAAAACCGTGCACAAGGTGTGTTGTGCCAGTGGCTCCAAGCAAGGCAACAAACAGCAATGACATATGCCCATTATAGGCAAGACAGAGAGCACCAAGGAAGGGCACAGTGAAGGCTTGCCTTTCCCAGGTCAGGTGCTGTGGGAAGACAGCCGGTGCGAGGACCCAGCGGGGGTAGTTGGCGCTCACGAGACACGCTTGCTGTCCTCCAGGCAACGCATAACACAGGCAATGGCGTAGTTACTTCCTTTCTGATTTCCTTAAGCTGTTTTTGTTTTATTCCCAAACATGACATCTCTTGTCTCCCTTTCTCATGGAGTTAGTTAAAAACAACAACAGCAGCAATAGATAGTAAAGAGAATACTAAAGAGGTAGGTGTTTGCCCCAGGCTATGAAAATTAAGTTGGGAAGAAAGAGTAGTACTGTTAGTATCAGTAGTTGTCAGGGAGAGCTATCACTAGAACAGCTCTCACAAAATCTCCACTTCTCAAAACAGCCCTGCAGTGTAGACATTATCCCCATTTTAAAGGGGAGGAAGTGCCAGCTCAGAGAAACTACCCTCACAGGCTGGGAGACGTCCACACTGATCAAGGGGTGGGGGCTTAGCACACCCCCACGTGCCTACAAGCACACACTAGCTGACGTGGACTCTGGAAATGTAATTCAGTTTAAGGTTAGCATACGCAAAAAATTATCAAGATAGCAAAATGCTACCAGTGCTGCAAAAAAAAAAAAAAAAAAAAAATACATTGGATGTAATACATGTTCAATCCGAATCAAAGCCACTTTTTCTTCATCTGCTGTTTTACAGGATCGGATTTAGCCAGGACTTCACCTTGGAGTGACCTGCTCCACTCATGAAGCAGAGCTGCGCTGCGGAGGCAGGGGGTGGGGAGTGGAGGGCCTGTCTCCTGTGTCAACGCACCTGCCACTCCAGGCCCTGAGGACAGGTGAGCCCAGCCTCTGTAAGATCTCACTGGCCTCCAGGATTTAAGAGCACCAAGGAGGGGCCAGGGGACCAGGGGGACTTTGGAAGTCTCAAGACAAAGAGACGCTCACAGCTCCGGCCAGGTGAGAGTGGAACCAGGCTCCCCTGCTGGGTTCAGGCCCCTCGTGCTCTGCTGAGGCGTGGGAGCACAGGTGACTCTGAGGCTGAGCGGAGAGGAGTGAAAGAAGGAAATGTGGCCCCCACGGATCCTGCCAGGGGGTGGGAGAGGCTTCTGTGCACAAGCCTAGGAAAGAAAGAATATGGGAAACAGGTTCCAACATGTGCTCTGATGGGGACTCAGCACTCAGCGTATGGTGCCACCAACATCTATTTGTCATCTACCACGTGCCAGGGCCTGCACCAGCTGCTGGGAGCACAATGGTGTATAAGTTGGTCCCTGCTCTCCAATCAGAGAGACAGATACACGACTAAACATGATTTGCTATCTGCTAAGATAGCGCCACGCAGAAGGGGGTACAGGTGACCAGAAGAGGAATTCTTAGCCCAATCCAGAGGATTCTTAGAGGAAACGACTCATGAAGTGAATCTCAAAAGACTGGCAAAGGCCGACCGAGCAGAGACAGTGGACAGAGCACCCCAGGCGTGGGGCCGGGGTCTGAGCAAAGGCCCGGGCAGCACATGGGGAGAGGCGTCTCGGGCCGCTTGGGCTGCCACAGCAAAGAACCGCAGACTGGACGAGTCGCCCGCAGAGACACGTTGTCTCCCAGTCCTGGAGGCCGGCAGTCTGGGATCCAGGTGCCTGCAGGTTGGTCTCATCTGAGGCCTCTCTCTTTGGCTTACAGCTGTCATCCCTCTGTGTGTGTCTGTGTCCTCAGCGCCTCTTATAGGGACACCAGGCACACCGGATTAGGGCCCATCACCAAGGCCTCATTTTGACTTCATCACCTCCTCAAAGACCCTGTCTCCAAATACAGATCACATCCCGAGGTACTGAGAGTTAGGGCTACAACACACAAATTTTGGGGAGGGGGACACAATTTAGCCCACGACAGTGGGGAAGTACAGGCGGCCGGTGCCCCCAGGGGAGCTCAGGTCAGCAGCTCAAGGGACATGCAGAGAGCTCTGACTTTGCTCTGCGGATGGCAGGGCTTTGAGGGTCACAGAGCCGCAAACTCAGCTCTTGCACTGGGCAGCTGTTGAACTTGGGCGTGCTGCTTCACCTCGGAGCCATAGCTCTCCCGTTTGTAAAACTGGAGTAAAACTGTCTACTTCATTGGGTTTGCCGTAAAAATTAAAAGGAAATGTTTCTAAAGCCATCGCACAGCGTGTGACAAGCGATGGGCATGCCGGGTGGCAAATGTGAGGAGAGTGCAGGTTAACAGGCCCAGCATCCAGGGGGCTGTGCAGACGTGACAGCCACTCCCCAGGCGGAAGAGCGGACCTGCCCGGCCTGAGCCAGGGTCCTTGTGTGCGGCGGCTCCGCCTGGGCGGCCCGCGTGGCCGCTCCAGAGCCGCCCTGTGACAGCGCAGACCCGGGACCCGCCGGGCGTGACTCGGCCCGCACCTGCGGGGAAGCGGCTTCCGGACGTGAAGGGCGGAAGCACGGAGGGAGGCGTGTGGCTCTCACTGTCCCTGCTTGTCGCTCGAGTCAGGGAAGAAGGAGGACTCCCCAGGGGCGGAGCGGGTCGCCCTCGCTGTGCCGCCGTCTCCGCAACACCCGCAGTCCAGCGGGGCGAGAACCGAGAGTCCCCGCGACAGTCAGCCGTCCGCTGTCGCCGGGCGGCGGCTCCCCGGGACCCGGCCGTGTGGAGAGTGTGCCACACGCCGCCTGATTATTTGGGGGATTGAGGGATTGTGCGGGACCAAGCTTGTCTCCTTCCAGAAATTTAATGAGAAAAATATTACAATTAGTCAAGCCTGCAGGGCCACCAGCTGACCCGGCGCCTGGGGGTCTTTAATTAAGCTACAGCGATGAGACCCCCCCCACCAGGTGTCCCCCACAGAGTCGTGACCAGATGAGTTCATTCGCCTTGAGTCTTTAACCTGAGAGGGCCATTAGCTCTCCAGGAAACGATCTTAATGTGAACCGGTCGCCTTTCACTGGGAAAAGGGACGCTCCGTCCCGTTGCCACCCAGCTCGGGCGGGACAGCGGTCGTGAGTCCAGTGGCCGTTTCTCCAGGGTGGGCGGCACAGTGGGGGGAGTTCACAGGCAGCGTCAGTCCTTTCTTCTCTTCTCAAAAAATTCGGGGTCTCCCAGCCACGCCCCCACAGGGCTCCCCATGCGCGCGCGCGCACTCTGACCTTCTAGAGCTCACCTTCCCGGGGGAGGGGTCATGGGGCCTGTCGCTGCGATCACAGCCTCCCTGAGAAGTGGCGCCAGCCTAGCACCGGGGCCTCTGAAAGCAAAGGGCCTGCGGAGCCGCTCCCTGCCGTTCGCCCTCGCGGCTCACAAGGACAACGGTCGCTAAAACGCGGATTCATAGTAGACGCGGGACCGGGCAGATTGACTGTGCGGGACCAGACGCCTGTGCCGCCGGTGTTGGCTGCAAACCACAGACGGATGCACACTTTTCATGTCACGCCCAGCGTGGTGCTGGCTTAGCGATGCTTCATAAGCATGAGTCCGGGAGCTTTTGTGTGGAAGGAACAAAATGGCCTTTTTTGAAAAATGATATTCTGCACCTCAGACTTACCAAATCTAGACTGTCCACCCCTCCCTCAGCTTGTCCTCGGTCGGGCATTTACTGCTTCCTGTTCCTGGCTCTGAAGAGGCCTTGCTGTGCCCGTCCGGAGTCCGGCGGGCGGTGCTGAGGAGGGGCAGCCTCACGCCATCCAGTGTGGCCAAGAGCCATCAGAGACAGGGCGCCGCTGTCGCCAGGCGGTGACGCAGCAAGGGAGGCTGCCCGGGGGAGCAGCCCTGGCTGCGCAGCCACACGGGCTGCTGAAGACTGGATCCACTCCGACTTCCTCACTCAAGCAGAACTGAAATATTTCCACAACATGCTCATGCTCCAAGGCCAAAACTGTGCCAGGCCCTGTGGAAATATAAAGATGAATCTAGTTTCTGATCTTCAGCCGAGAGACAGAGACACCAGATGCGGGCGAGGACACAGAAGCAGCCGCAGCTGCCTGTGCTGGCCTTGCGGAAGGAGCCCGGGAAAGGGGAGCGCAGGGAGCTCTGTCCCGGGCAGGAGGCGGAAGCTTTGTCTGGAAGAGGCCAGGCAGTAGCTGTGTTCGGCTCTGCAGGCCACACGGTCTTTGTCCCAACTCAACTCTAACGCTGCACAGTCGGAAGGCATCGGGGATCACGGCTGTGTTCTGATGAAACTTTATTTATACAAACGGGCGGGGGGCTGTAGGTTATAGGCTGCTGAGCCCCACACTGGGGGAGGGATTATTGTACGTGGTTCCAGTCTATTTCTAGGAAATTTTAGAGGAAAATTGTTATTACTATTTCTCTCTCTCTCTCTCTTTCTCTATCTTCTGATGGTATTAATCCACCAGAATGATAATTTCTTTTACAATGATCATATTTTTCCTTTTTAAAACATTATAAAAGAAATACATGGTCACTATAAAATCACCGGAAAACAGAGGTAAACAAACAAAACAGTCCAATTGCTGGGCTAGTCCTCGTCCTTTACCTTGCCTCTTCCTTTCTCTGTTCACAAAGGTCCCTTGCAGTCCCACGGCCACCCACTGGAGGGACGCTTGGCTGGCGGGAGGGGAGAGAGAGCTTGGTGACCTTAGTGGGTCACTCGGCTCATGGTGAGGCCGGCGCGTGAGCACGGGGAGCTCACTGGTCTCTGCTGAAGTTCACTGTCACCTGCTCTGCCCACTGGGCTGGAGTTGTTAGTCTCTAAATGGTGGGAATTTCTACTGCGGTGACTTCGGAAGATAGAACCTGTCCAGCTCAACTCACCTCACTTCATTCCTTCGAGAAGTGTTTGTTAAGAGCCCACTGGTGCCAGCCGGGCAGACCTAGGGGCTTTCGTTCTTGTCGGGGAGGCTGATGATCAACTAACACCGTAACAATGATCACTTCCGCATTGGATGGTAATGGCCGCGAAGAATAAAAAGGCAAGCACGCGGTGGCGGGGGTGGGGTGGGGGACACTCCCTCATGGGGGTCAGGAAGCGATGAGAATGTCG
This sequence comes from Lemur catta, assembly GCF_020740605.2. Lineage (NCBI taxonomy): Eukaryota > Metazoa > Chordata > Mammalia > Primates > Lemuridae > Lemur > Lemur catta. The sequence continues at coordinate 1,999,805 of NW_025423850.1, read as the reverse complement.
AGGACAGACGTGAGCCCTGCAGGCTGCAGGAGCACAGGCGCCCGGGGCAGGAAGGACCGCAGTCCGGGAGGGACACAGGGCCCCGGGGCTGTGCCGGGCAGCTGGGGTCTGGCTGCAGAGCAGCGGGGAGCCGGGGGGTGCAGGCAGGAAGGCTGTGCGATGTCACCTACACTCACAGAGGATCGCCCTGCTGTGTTTGCAGAACACACTGCAGGCACGGAGGGCAACCAGGAGCCTTGTTGGCAGCCGCAGGGGAGGTGCTGATGGTTCCGATGCCCCCAGAGAGGGGGAGCTGGCAGGGCAAGATGCCAGGAACCCCTCTCCGCAATAGTGGGGAGGTGCCACTCACTGAGATGGAAACACAGAGGAGGTTGGAGCAGGCTGGGGCAGAAAGCAGGTGTGGGTCTGGATGGGACAAGCTGGCAGTGCCTGTTGACAGCAAGGGGGGGCGCTACGGCAAGAGGACGTTTTAACCAGTCCTGACTGGACATCCCCAGTATGCCAGGCACAGGCCGGGTCTGTCTGCAGCACTGCCCAGGCCCTCCTGTCCTCCTGTCTGGGTGCAGCCCGGCCCAGCAACACCTGTGGGCCTGTGACTGTCAGGCCAGGGACTTCATGCCTGCAGCCTCACCCCGTCAGCCCCAGGCAGGAGGTGGCCCATTCCCAGGTCAACAAGGGACAGAGGGGTATAGGGCTCGCCACTGGGCATCTGGGCCCCTGTGTGGCCATTACAGGCCCAACTGTCTCTCTGGAAAAATGCCTTGGACACTGTTGCTGGCAGTCATCACACCCACATGTCATTTCTCGTGTCAGTTAGTGGCAGAGTTGCTATAACACAGAGGCCTGAAAATGTGTGGCCCAGAGCTGGGTCATGCTGCTGCAGGGTGTCATCCAGGACCCAGTTCCTTTGCAGAGGCCTGGGGGGCTGTTCTCAGTCACATAAAGCAGGGGTCACTGAGGGGCAGGCGCCGTCCTTCTAATAATGGGCCTCAGGACTTGCCCAGGGTCCCTTCTACCTGCATCCTTCTCCCAGGCTTCACTCGATGGCCACACTGTGGTCAGGGAGGCTGAGAAATGTCATGTCTACACAAGCAGACGGGAGTCCTGCTAATGCCCAGGGATTCTGTCATCGAGAGCGAGGGGCGATGAATGTGGAAGGACAATTTTATAGTCATTATCTCACTTTCAGACAGTAGCTGACCAAATTTCGAAGTCCCTGGAGCTGTCCTCAAACACAGAGGTGACCCTCATAATAGAATCCAGACAGCAAAGGAAAAGATAGGGGTCGCTTTTGGAAAACTCAAAGAGATGGTCAAAGTTTTTTGGTGAAACGTCTCCAAAATATATACTATTCTTAGATTTTTTTTCATGCCATGAAAACTTCAATTCTCACTATAATCCAGTAGTTCCCAGGATCATGACCTTTTAAAATTTATCCTTTTTGGATTGAACTCTTGCATTTTGGATCTTAGTCTAGAAGGGATTCTTTTTTTAATACAGGAAGTTTGAACAAGTTCCATTTGGCAGATTCTAGAGCAGAGAAACAAAAATCTCTCTTATGTAACATATTTTGGGGTTTCTTTACGTTCAGTTAACTCAGAAGTCACCGAATTATTATGAACATTTGCGGCCTAGGGTAGGCATTGGAGTTCGGGGTTCATGTTATACAAACCACTGCTGCTAAGAATTCCCGAGCACAAGTCTCATCAGCCCCGGACACCTTTGGGCAGCTTTCCAAACAGTACACCTTGCTCTTTCGTTTAGCATATGAAGGGGCATGGAATGCCAGGAACGTAGGTCTGCAAGGCAGGCTAACTGCTGTGCTGCTGCCGGCCGCAGTCTGTCTGCACTTGGTTTTTCCCAGTCCTTTTGGGGCCTCAGTTTCTGACTCTGTGCAATGAGATTGGCAATAACTAGTGAGCATCTTGTAAACTTTGGCTGCCTTTTTCCCCTGGTGGATCTCATTTTTTTCTGTCCCATAGTATAACAGCGTCCTGCCACACCAGAGGGTGTCAGACTGTATTTCGAGGATCCGCAGAGCTCTGCCCAGGCCCCTCGGGTCTCTCTGGCTGGTTAGGGGAGGAGGAGCCCAGGCTCGCAGGAGCAGCTCTGCTTGTACCTGTCTGATAATCTGAGATGTGTGATTACAGTGGAAAAATAAAACATTTGATTCTTTAAAAAAGTTAGCAGGCTACTCTTCCAGAAATGATCTTCAAAGTCATTTCCAGTCCTGAAACTATGAGACTCTGAGAGGTCAGGGAAGGGAGCCTGGAAGATGATGTCTATGAATGGCCACCAAGTGCCCGGGTGGAGCCGGAAAGGCTGCAGAGCCAGGATGGAGGGGGAGGGCGGAGGAGGTGGGAGGGGGCGTTTGCAAGGAGCTGCCGGTGGGCGAGCCCTGCAGGGAGGCCCTCTGGGTTCACATCGAAAGAACCGGACCTCGGAGTTAGGAGGCAGAAGTTAAGAGCCCAGCTGGGCTTCTGTGAGCCAGGTGATCCCTAATGAGGGGCTTTTCCCCTGAGTCTTGGTTTCTTCTTCTTTGAAAGTTGAATTCAGAAGGTGAGGGTGGGAGAATTAGGCAAGTCTGTAACACCCTGTGTGTATTTCCAAAATCCCCCAACCCAAACAAGTCTTTATCCACTTGACACTAACTCATTTGGTGGCACAATCTGACCTGAACAAATATGAGGTTACATATATGCTTTATGTATCCTTTTTAGTGCAAATACGTATCTGTAGATATCTCCACACACATGTGGTTCTGTTTCATTTCAGAAGTGGCCGTGTGTTTAACTGTGGGTGCCCTGGCAGACGCACTCAGTGTGTTAGGTAACACATGGTGCATGCATGTATGATCTTCCCGAAATCTGAGGAATTCTGGAATCCAAGTACATTTGTCCCCAGTGGTTTTGGATAAGGGGCTGAAGCCCTGTAATAATTCCTGACCTGCCCTTCAGGCCTGCGGTGAGGATGCCAAGAGCCACCAGGCATGTGCACCTGCTGTAAGTCGTGACGCGTCCCCCGCTACAAAGGACAACGTTCCTCGAGCAATACTAGGGTCTCTGTGCTAGTCTGCCGGGGCTGCCATGGCGAAGTACCACAGACTGGGGGCCTTAAACAACAAACATTTATTTTCTCATGACTCTGGAGGCTGGAAGTGTGAGACCAAGGTGCCAGCAGGGTTGGGTTCCTCTGGGGCCTCTCTCCTGGGCTTGCAGACGCCGTCTTCTCTCTGCATCCTCACCTGGTCTCTCTATGTGTGTCTGTGTCCCAATCTCTTTTTATAGGGACACCAGTCAGATTGGGTTAGCCCACCCTGATGTCCTCATTTCAACTTAATTACCTCTTTAAAGACACTATCTCCAAATACATTCACATTCCTGTGGGGTTAGGAAGGCAACACGTGATTTTTAGGGGACATAACTCAGCCCATGGAGTCACCTTTTGCTGCAGTCAGTGCTCTTCTCCTGGCTGGGTGTCTAAACCCCTGGCCTTCTTCATTTTTCACGTGTTAACACACTTGAACCCGGATGGACCAGCCTCACCTTTCCTGCCTCCCAGCCATCGTGTGACTCCCCTACAGCGGAGCATCTGGAAATTGGGGGTGTCCGTTGCAAGAGCACACTGAGGTCCTGACGAATGACCAGAAGCGCGTCTGCTAACTGTGAAATTTCACCCGGGCCCGCCAGGCTGGTGTGAAACTGGTGACCGATCGGCCCACACCAAGCAGGGTTTCCCTTTGTCTGCCCCACCTTGGGCAGGGGGAGGGCAGGAAGGAAAGCAGCAGCCTCCGGTCCCTGTGCCCGGCGGCCTGGCGGAGGCCACTCAGTCTGTGCCCAGTTTCAGTGAAGGGCACAGCTGGCAGGAGAACGACCAAAGGGACGACAGCGTCGCTCCCCGACAGACCATCCGTCTGGGTTTACTGTCCTGTGTTTTCTGACGGGGCCACACTGGGGGCTGGCCGGCGGGGGCAGGCACCGTGTGTGTCTGCAATAAGACCAGCAGAGGGGTCTGTCCAGCAACGAGTACCTGCCGGCCTCCTGAGGTCGCAGAGCTCCGGCCGGACTCTCGGGAGCCGCTCCGGCTGCAGCGTCGTTAGTCGGGCAGGAGGAGGCCCGAGTCCTTCCTCTGCCCCCGTCTCTTCCCTGGGCTTTGCTGGAGCTGCGGATGAACCCGGCACGGAGCCCGCGGTCCCCGCAACGCGCGTCCCGCAGTCTGGCACGGACGCATCTCACGCAGCGGGGACGCGTCCCCGAGTGTCAGCTGGGCCCGCTCTCGGCCTCCAGCGGCCCCGCGGCCTCGTGTCACCAGGTGTTTCCGGTGCTACGTCCTCTCCGGGGGCACTTTGGCTTCTAACCGCGTCGGACCCCCGTGCTGCAGGGACTCGCACCGGAGCCTTCCGTGGCCTCCCGGGCGTCAGCGTGAGGGACACTGTCCCCGGCAGGGGTTTGTGGCCCGAGCACAGCGTTACGGGAGCTCGCACGGGAGGCGCCGGGGCCATCACAGTGACATGGCTTCTCTTTTAAAAGTGTGAAACGTACGTGTGGCATTAAGGAAAGAGACAGTCTCGGTGACGCTGGGATCATCTCGTGTCCCAGGCTGCTGGCAGCGCGGCTGAGAGAGACAAGGGGGCGGGGCGACAGCAGCCTTTGCTTTCTGTCCCTGCTTCTCCGTGACACAGAGCGTACCGGCCTCTCGTTCCACAAGTGATGCATCTTCCAGACGAAAGACCATCCTCTAGGAATAGGCAGCTGGGTGCTGCCAGCCTGGGGGAGCGGGAGGTCCCTGTCCCCGCACGGGACCAGGTGGCAGGCCGCGGCATGCGGGGCGCAGGGCCGGGAGTCCGCACAGGCGCCGCCGCCTCACTCAGCTGCTCTTGTCCGCGACCAAGGCCCGGCGGGGACAAGGGCCACCGGCTCCAACGCACACGCCGGTGACCCGAGTTCCCTCCGTGGGGGGGGCTTCGGAGCCCACGGACCTTCCCACGGGGGCGGGGGACAGCCCCTCAGCCCGCCCCTGTGCCGCCACCAGGCCTGTCTTGGACTTTGAAAATGCTCCCAACTCACGGTGCGCTGGCAAGTGACACACAGGGACGGCTCGGAGCATGTGCATGAGCGAGAGCCCATGTGGTGTGTGTATGAGTGTGGCGTGCAGTGTGTGTGATGTGTGGTGTATGAGTGTGTGTCATGACTATGGTGTGTGATGTGTGGTGTATGAATGTGTGATGAGTGTGGTGTGTCGTGTGTGTAATGTGTGGTGTATAAGTGTGTGTGTATGAGTGTGATGTGGGGTGTGTGTAATGTGTTGTGTATGAGGGTGTGTGAAGAGTGTGCTGTGTGGTGTGTGTAATGTGTGGTATATAGTGTGTGTGATGAGTGTGAGGTGTGGTGTGTGATGAGTGTAGTGTGTGGTGTGTGTAATCTGTGGTGTATGAGTGTGTATGAGTCTTAAGTGTGGTGTGTGTGATGTGTGGTGCATAAGTGTGTGTGATGACTGTGGTGTGTGCTGTGTGTAATGTGTGGTGTATTTGTCTATGATGAGTGTGGTGTGTGGTGTGTGTGATGTGTGGTGTATGCATGTGTATGAGTGTGGTGTGTGATGCATGTGGTGTGTGGTGTCTATATTGTGTGGTATATGAGTGTGTATGAGTGTGATCTGTGGTGTGTGTGATGAGTGTGGTATGTGGTGTGTGATGTGTGGTGTATGTTTGTGTGTGATGAGTGTGGTGTGTGGTGTGAGAATGTGTGTGATGAGTGTGCTGTGTGGCGTGTGGAATGTGTGTGATGAGTGCAATGTGTGGTGTATGAGTGTGATGAGTGTGCTGTGCTGTGTGTTTGATGTGTGGTGTATGAGTGTGTGGTGAGTGTGATGTGTGGTGTGTGTGTTGTGCTGAGGGTGTGTGTTAGGCTAGAAATTTCTGGATCCTTCCAGCACGTTGATACAAGTCTCGGGTTTTCTCCTATGTTATCTCATTTCATCCTGGCACAGCCTGTCCAATGTGTGTTGTCCCCATTTCACAGATGGAAACTGAGGCTTGTGGGGACTTCAGCATCCCCCAGAATCCCGCAGATGATCGATAGTCGGCAGTGCCAGCCCTGTCTGCTGATTCCCCAACCGCGATTCTTTCCCCAACGTGTCCCCCCACCCAGTTGGCTCAGCTGACAGCGTGTAGAAAAGGTGTCCCACGTCAGTCCACAGCTATCGCTGCTTTGGATGTGGGATGTGCCACCCGAGCCAGCAGGGGAGAGGGGACCGGGGTGTCCCGGGTTCCAGGGTCACAGACCCCCTGGGAGGCAGAAGAAGTGAAGAGCACCCCCCCACCTGCCACCCTCCTGCGTGACGCCCAGGGCCGGTCACCGGCACTAGGTTTTGTTCCCCAGGCCCCAGTGCTATGGGAAGAAAAGGTTTTAAGTGAGAAAAGGAGCCCTCAGTCCAATAAAAAAACTTCAGAAAAATGCTGATTTTTAAACAGGGGTGTGTCCGCTCGCGTGTTACATTTTGGGGTCACCGCGGGGCTCCTGAGAGCCTTTGTGTCACTGCTGGGAGCTGAGACGTCACAGGGGCGTGTGGGGTCCGGCGCGTCCCCGACACGCAGCAAATACTCACGTGGGACTTTCAGACCCGCCTTGGAGAACTTCCTCTGCGCCACTGCAGTTTGGAAGTTGCCTTCCCATCTACTCTTGTCGCCTCTGCTGCCTGCACCATGTCGCCTCAGCAGCACTGCCGGTGGCCCGCGACTCTCGGAGGGCTCAGAGCCTTCTGGGGTCAAACAGCCAATCTAGGAAGGGGCAGCGTGGTGCTCCCGGGCCCCTTCTGGCAGGTGCTGGCCCTGGTGGCTGGCGACAAGTGGAGGCGCCACCAGGCACCTGATTCCTCCTCCTCTCGGGCCCTGCGCCTGTATGAACCCAGGTCGGAACAAGACCCCGGGGTCGGGGGCGGCGAAGGCCAGCTCCGGGCGGCGACTAAAGGACGGTGTTTAGACCGAGAAGGCGGCACCATGCTGCGCCCCGTCACCTGCCTCCTCTGTGACACGGACGGCCTTCTTCTGGGTACGGAACGGCTGTGTTCAGTGGTGTTTCGAGAAACATGTGGCCGCTCTGGGAGGAATCACACCTGGGACGTGCAGTCCCTGGTCAGGGTAAGAAGGCGCCGGAGGCCGCGCAGATCGTCACAGACGTCTTGACCCCCCGCGTCCAAGGAGGAGCCGCGGGACGAAAGCCAAGCGACGTTAAAGGAGCTGTCCCCACGGCCGCACTCATGCCAGGGGCTAAAAACTCGTCCGCCACCTGCGGAAACACAACATACCCTCTGCCGCCGCCGCCAGCTCCGGGTCTGCGTCACTCGAGATGAAGACAAGCAGGAACAAGGAATTCTTTGGTTTGTTTCGTCACCTCGTTTTGGGAGACGACCCGGGAGTGAAGAGCGGGAAGCCGGAGCCCGACATATTCCTGGCTTGTGCCAAGAGGTTGTCCCCGCCTCCTCCCGTGGAGCAGGGCCTTGTCGTTGAAGATGCTCCCAACGGGCTGCAGGCGGCCCTGGCAGCCGGGATGCAGGCGGTCACGGCTCCAGACGGACCCCTGAGCCACGACCTGACGGCAAAGGCCACGCCGGTGCTGGATTCCCTGCAGGACTTCCGGCCTGAGCTGTTTGGGCTGCCCTCCTACGGGTGAGGGAGGACGTGTCCTGCACTCCCTGCCCACGCCGGGCCACGCTGCTGGGCAGGCGACAGCACCCAGACCGCAGCCTGCATATTGATCCCGGCCTTCCTGTTGGCGTGGCCCACTCCGTAAAGTGTTGATAGAACATGGCTTGGCAGTTGACAGAAAACAAAGTAGAGACAGCCCAGAACAAAGGTGAAACTTGAATGACCATCTGAAAAATCGAGCTGGTGTAGCATGTGATAGACAAGCGAGTAGACATGCTTGCGTGTGTATACCAGTGTGCTAACATGCGTGTAGGCATTATATACATATATATATATGAAGGTATATACATATATATATGTATATATATATGCATGCATGTATGTGTAGAATGTATACCTCTCCAAGACCAAATAAGTTATATTTGTGTTTGTTTTATTTTAGTTTTTCTGAACACTTGACTGGGAAATGTGAACTATGTATACATATGTGTATATGTTTTTGTGTATATACGTGTACACATATATGTTATTTTTTATATATTGTACCTGTTTCACTTTCCCCTGTATTGATAATTAACATGCAGGAACAACTGATGCAGTGAGATGTTAATTCTGTCTGGTTGTAATCTGAGTGGGAAAGCCATGTTTTTGATGAGTACTAAGAGGTAATTGTCCTTATTAGCTACTATTAAAATTCTTTTTGTGACCTCAAAAAAAGAAAGAAAGAAAGAAAGAAAGAAAGAATGGTGTTCATCCACAGTCCACAGGAGATCCTCCTGGAGGACGCCCAGGGGTTGAAGTTCTAACAACAGCAGGTGGAGATGAGGACCAGAAAAATGTCCTTCACGGCTGTCAGAGTAGCCCTATTTTTAGCCTCCTTTGCTGTGGCCTGAGGAAACACAGATTATGAAAAACGCATTTTACTCCATGCAACACAGCCGTAGCTAAGGCCTATGACTGGGAATCTACTAGAAGCCATGGCTCTTTCAGGCAGAAGCCTTTTAAAATTTGTCTTTGTATCTTCAAGGCCTGTAACAGGCCCTGGTATACAGGAGGTGCATAATACATGGCGAGCAGAGGGAGGCAGGAAGTGTGTCCTGGCTGGCAGGAACAGTGCTGTCGTCAACACTGTCAACAGTCTCCTGAGCAGGGAAGCCTGTCTGGAGCAGAGTCCCCTGTGTCTCTGGGGGAGCTTCTCCCTCCACCCTCAACCAAGGGGTGGCCCCGGGGGGCGATAAGTGTGCTCCAGTGTGGGCACGTCGGTACGGAGAAGCGTCCTCCTCTTTCTCATTCGGAGAGAGCAGAGGCGGGCTCGGAGATGAGCCCAGAAAGAAAGAGGAGCAGCACTCGCCTGCCAGGAGTTTGCAACCAGGGACAGGAAGATCATGATGTACATAGAGACGGGGTCTCGCTACGTTGCCCAGGCTGGACTCAAGCTCCTGGGTGCAAGCGATCCTCCCGCCTCAGCCTCCCTCCCGAGTGGCCGTGGCAGGTTTAGACCATCGCCAGGCCCAGAAGGCAGCAGCGCGGGGCAGCCCTGCAGCAGGAGGCCAGCAGCCTCCTGCGGACACAGCTCCTCCAGTCTCCTCAGTGCCAGGGGCCAGGGGCCACTGCCTCTATTCCCACCCATGTCGCTCCCTTGTCTACCTGGACTTCCTTGTCCTGGGGGACATCATCCACTGTCAGGTCCCTGGGAAGACAACAGCTCTTCTCCTGGTTCCAGATAAGCAGCATGTGGCCCTGCAGACAGCAGGCACACACGGCAGGAGGAGAGGGGACTCGAGGGAGGCAGTGGGAGGGACACAGACCCCACACCAGACAACGGGCTTAAACTGGGACTCCACAGCGTCCCACTGGTGTGACCTTGGGCAGGTTACTGAAGACGCAAAGCTGCCATTTCCACGTCTGTAGATGGGGATTTAGAACATATTTAACGGGTTTTCTCAGGGGTGAATGAGAACGTGCGCAAGACACACTCAGTGAAGGCTGGACCCCTTTGGTGCGAAGGCTGTCACACGGCTGTCCAAACCGTGTGTCCCTGCAGACTGCCGACACACAAGTCAGCCGGGTGGAGACGCTTTCACAGCCGGTCTCCCTACCCCCGTCCCCGGTGGCTTCGCCTTGTCTGAGACGCCAGCGCTTGAGCGGAAAAGTCGGTGATGGACACGAACCCAGGAACCACGCGGTCGGGCCTGCTCCCAGAGAGGGTTGACGAGTCACTGGAGCCTCGGCCAGCCACTCACCTCGCCTGCAGAATGAGGGGACCAGCACGTCCCCACCCAGCTGAGCTCGTCTATACAAAGATGTTTCTGAGAGTCGCCGTAGACCGCGACCCGGAGCCGCTCGGAGGCGGTGAATAATAGCTCTTCAAGTCTGCAGTAACAAACGGCTCCAGGCCGGGCGCGGGGGCTCACGCCTGTCATCCCGGCACTCTGGGAGGCCGAGGCGGGAGGATCGCTCGAGGTCAGGAGTTCGAGACCAGCCTGAGCAAGAGCGAGACCCCGTCTCTACTAAAAATAGAAAGAAATTATCTGGCCAACTAAAAATATATATAGAAAAAATTAGCCGGGCATGGTGGCGCATGCCTGTAGTCCCAGCTACTCGGGAGGCTGAGGCAGGAGGATCGCTTAAGCCCGGGAGTTTGAGGTTGCTGTGAGCGAGGCTGACGCCACGGCACTCTAGCCCAGGCAACAGAGTGAGACTGTCTCAAAAAAAAAAAAAAAAAAAAAAAAAAATTGGCCTCCAATAAAACTACATTGCAAAAAATGGGAAAGAAACAGAATGGGAAGAGTAAAAAGGTTGAAGAGGCAGAGCCTGAAGAATTTGTGGTGGAAAAAGTATTGGATCGACGTGTAGTAAATGGGAAAGTGGAGTATTTCCTGAAGTGGAAGGGATTTACAGATGCTGACAACACTTGGGAACCTGAAGAAAATTTAGATTGTCCAGAGTTAATTGAAGCATTTCTTTCTTTCTTTTTTTTTTTTTTTAGATTAAGAAATAACTTTATTTTTTGTGTGTCAATCTCATGATTGAAAAGACATGTTGCTCTCAGACAAGAAGCATAATTTGAAACAAAATTCTTTCTGAAAATTTAGCTTATGAACTCATTACACTGCAAATCAGAGAAGGATCAACAAAAAGCTGCAGCCAACATTTAAAACTGGTAAAACACTCTATCCTAGGCTTAGTAGCAGAAATTTTAAAGCTTTATCAAAAGCACATCAGCCACAGAATAGCAACAATAGAGGCATTAACTGTTGTGCCTTCAACTTAAGAAAAGCATTTAAAATATCATCCCATTTCCTATAAAAAAGTCATTTCCCAGAAAAGAATTTATTTATTTAATCAAAAGACTGTTAGAACTGGAACACTCTTCTTCCACTTCAGTCTAGGTTTGCCTTTAATCAACATCTCTAGCTAATACTTTGACAGAATTTGGCTTCTCAGAAGTCTGTCATTTAAGCACAGTGTGGAATGGGAAAAAGTGTGTATACGAGGAAACTAGAAGAGTACAAAAAATAGTCACTTCTGAAACTCACTGGTGCTCAAGACATCAGAGGCTCTCTATTAAAGTGGGTCCCATAGGCCTGAGAGCTTTGTGCTTGAGGAAATACTACTTAGAGGTAGCTCTGGTTCTGGTTTATATTTAATTACAATTTGCTGTGTCCTGTCACAGGAAAGTTCTAACATTTTCAGCAAAGTAAAAGCACTCTAAACTTCCTCCTTACCCACCCTATAGCTTCCCCATAGAGAAGGGTAAGAAAAAGCTTAATGTGACTCCACATAAAATAGCAGCTAATTCAGCAATTCATACCTTATAGTTGGCAGGACTAGGAAAGGCAGCCTGGTGCCCCAAGCTCTAGGAGCTGGACCTACAGAAGCATGGAGGTCTGGTGTGTTCACAGCACTCAGGAAAAGGAGGAGAGGGGACTGATTAGGGTGCACATATGGAGAAGTTCTTTTATGCATTTCATGGCACATTCTGCCACAGCAACAAAACAACCAAATCAGGAAGAAATTTGACTGTACTCTTAGATTTCAAAGTCTGTGCCCCTCATCCACTCCCTACCTACACTTCATGCAAGAAAGAATGATCACTATTATCTATTTGAATATAGGGCCTAAGAAGAGGTGGGCCAGTATGGGTACAAACACTATATTCTATAACAAAACACTTTTTGAAAAGATTTATATAACTTTAAGTATGAAAATGAATGCTTCACCTCTATATAGGTATCGTTGTATAGTCTTGCACCAGTCTTGTATAGTCATGACCATGAATATGGTCATGTTTGAAAGAGAACTCAAGCACACACACTGAATCCAAAAGGCAGTTTTACAGGAGATGCGAGTCGCTAATAACTTTGCCCAGAGCATCAACCATGCCACTCTGAGCCTCTCTCCTTGAGTCAATACTCTGAATGTCAAACTGAAAGGGAAAGCATCAAATATTCAGACCAAATTAATTAGGTGCCACAAACTTTAGCACTCAGGGTATCATTTCAATGATACTGAAAAAATACCTACTGCCTAAAGTATTCATTTTTAAGAAGTTAATAAACTGAAAATTTCAAAGGAGAAAGTGGTTATGAGAACCTTCCTCCCACTCCCTCTTCAAATAAATCATTAAATACAGTCATTTTTATCATAACAATATAAATAATTTCCATCATCCTGAATATTACTTTATAAAGGTATATATTTCAAGAGGCTTTAAAAACATTTTTCAACCCAGCATTTGAGAATAAAGCATTAAAAGAGTTTTGTGTATAGTAACACATACATGTGATAAGTGTATGAATTTACAACCATACATGATATATGTATATATATTTATATAAAAAACAAACTTGGCCAGAAGTTAAGGCTACCTACAAAGTTGTCCAAGTAAATTATGCTTGTCAAAAAAATTACAAAATTAAAATCACACATACATTTTTAAATCATCCAAACCACTGACAAAATAAGGTTCAGCATCTAAAGTTTTCAAATTAACTGCAAGAAAGTGCTACAGACATTTACATTTTCTTAGTATAAGTCAGTGTTCCCACAAAGTTGCATTTAAATTTTTCACCAGCCTCAAAAGTAATACAACTAAAAACAAACTTCTAGCACTCTTAAGAGAGAATAGGTTGTAAATGGCAGGCAACAAGCATCATTTACAAGTGTGCTGTCTCACACACCAAAGTCCAGTTCGTAATACTATTTGACCTGCCACATGGTTGAAATTCTAAGCCTCAAAAGGGACTGAGAATGAACATTTCATTAATAATTACACATATCAGCAACCACATGATAAAGGTTTCAGGCTTTTCCCATTCAAAGTAAATAATTTAAATATGAAACAAAATAACACCAAAATGTAAGTTTCCTCATTTCAAAACAATGAAAAGTCATTCCTGACATTTGCCTAAATATTTAAATCCTTTAAAAAAAGTATTCTGAATAAATGCCTTTTAAAATTAATTTCAGAAAATATATTTATAAATATAACTCAGAGCCTGCAAGCTTCTCATAGAGTTTTAAAAGTACAGAATTCACTAAGAAGGAGAGAAGTCATTTAACTCATGTATTATTTTAGAAAATAAACTGAGATGGCTAAATCTATCTTACTTTTAGTTTGGTATTTTACATTTCCAATTTGCACATCTAAAAGCTATTTTTATTTTTATTTTTTGTCTTCCAAACTTTGTACAACATATATTTTAGGATGAAAATTTCCATCAAATGGTAACAGGAGCAAGATTTTTAACACAATAATGTTTAATGCTAAGGATGTTATGTCTCTGTTGATCAAAAAGAAAATCCTATCTTAGACTTGATTAAAATTTAGTGTTTTAGGCACTATCTTAATAAAACTAGCAACCTCAATTGTTAGCTCATGCCTAAATAGGTTACTTTCAACAAATTACTGAAATAATTTCTCTCTTTTAAAAGAGTTTGTTCCTATTTAAAGATAAAATATATTTATTCACTGAATCAATAGAACATTTTGAGCAACTCATAGCTTTTTTATGAGAGCTGATTCACCAAAAGAAAATCATTTCAATCCTCTACAGCAGAGCTTCAGCTATAGAATTTAGGCATCACTGAGAAGTTAGGACAGGTAAAAAGACATTTATTAACACTTAGTGACATAACAGTTTTTTTAAATAACTTTAAACATTATTTCTCTTAATAATTTTTCAGGTAACAGTGTCTAAAGAATACAATTTTTAAGATTAATATACAAAATCACCTTAGGGAATTACTGCAAGATGCTACTTTGCCAGCATGGCCCAGCATCTGTCTTAGTTTGTTTTCCCTTCATCTTTGCTTTAAAAAAAAAAAACAACCCAAAACTAAAACCAAAAAAACACCTAGAAGGTGAGGCAGGTGATTGTCTTCGTGAGCTATTTGATATAGACTGTGGCAGAAGATGAAGAGAATAGAATGATATATTTAAAAAGCCAACTCAAGCACAGAATGCTTCCCATGTTATGATCCAGTGGAATGCAAGCTAGAAATAGGATAGAATTTAGAAATACGGCTCTGTGTTGATGGGTTAAGGCATTCAGACTCCCCAGTCCTTTTAAAGATCACTTCCTGTTCCTGGAGTTTCCTGACAAACTCTTCTTCCAGTGTCTTTTTCCTAGGTCTCAATTTCTCTCTCCACTCCTTTAATTTTTGGCTGTGTTCCTCATCTAACTCCTTTAGTTTCTGTGTCTCATGCTCAACCAACAGGTGGCATTTTTCATTCTGCAGCTGATGCAGTTCTCAGACATTGGCTTCACACTGCAACTGAAGATCCCGCATTTGATTTTCATGTTTCTGATGCTGAGCCATTCTCTCATTTTTCTGCCTCTTTTCTTCTTGTGCAGCAAACTGTTTAATTTTGTCGCAGTCCTGATCTGGCGTAGCTGTTGAGTTAATTCTCAAACTTTTCTTAAACATGGCCATTCGAGTCTTAGCTTCACTGTGTTGAATCTTGGGTAATATTGTTCTTTCTTGAGTCTGCCTGTTTTTCAATTCCTCAAATAAGTCATTGATTGTAACACTCCATTTGTTCTGTTTCCTTCTCATGGCGCTTAAGTAGCTGATGTCTTTGTATGAAATATTGATCTTTAAGTTGCTTCAGTGTTTTCTTTTGTCTTCTTGTTTCTTGTAAAGATATTGATCCACTGTCTTTAGTTTTACTGAGGAAGCTAGAGACGGATAAATTCAAGTCAATGCTGCTGTTATCAGCAGTAGAACCAATGCCTGAATCAGCATCATGTTCCTTTTGATTCTCAGATTCTGGAAGCAGCATGGTTTCATTTCTTGACAAAGCACTGATTTCTCCTTCATTTTCTGCATCTCCAGAGTTGATATTAATACTGGGTATTAGAACAGGCTGAGGTTCACTGGGCTGTGAAACTGCAGTAACCTGAGGTTCTGTTTTAATTGGCACTTCATATGGCATTTCTTTTTTCTCTGTATCTATCTGAGTAGTGGCTTTATGAGCATCCTGAGTGTCACCTCCTAAAGCCTTTTGGTCAGCATCAATCACTACATTTCCAACCTCTGTTTTTTCTGTGCTACTTCATTCAGTAATTTCTTCAAACTCATTTGTCCCTAGTTCTTCACTGGTCTCCAATATGTTCTCTGAACTGTTTATTAATTGTTCCTTATTTTTATCTTCTACAGATTTTTGATCTATCTCATTAGTTTCAACTATTTCTTTAATAGAAACTTCCTTAGTACCACCAGCCTCAGGACCCTCCTCAGGCTTGCTTATTAATTTCTGGTCTACTTCAATCACTTCTTCCCCATCATTACTCTGAGTATCCTCAGCACTGTTTTCAACAACCTTCTGAACATCTACTCCCTTGTTTATTTCTACCACATTACTTGTATCGTTGATGACATCTTTTTGAGTTTTGTCATCTTTTCCTAATTTCTCTTGGCTGTCTTCCTTTTTAAGGCCAACTTCACTATCAATTGCTTGAATAGCTGCCTCTTTTTCTCCAGTCTCTTGAGTAACTGAATCTATTGTTTGAATAACAGTATCTTTAATTTCTTCAGATTTTATAAGCCTATTTTCAAATGTCTGTTTCTCTTCCTGATCCCTTTCTTCCTCAGATTTTAGATTATCTTCAATGTTTGTTTCTAAAGTTATCACTGCATTATTCTCTTTTCCTTCACTGACTGAATTAGTGTTCACAGTTTCTTGGTTTTTTGTATCAGGTAGATTTTCAGACTCAGGTCTCTTCTCTCTCCCATTCTCTTTGATTACTGTTGTTCTATTATGGAGTTCAGCCATAGCTTCTAAATGAGCATCATTAACAAGTTCATTAATTCTATCCATAGCCTTTTCAGGTTCACCAGTGGTAGATTTTTCAATAAGAAATTTGTTGTTGAATTTATCTTCAGAAGTATTACGTTCTGTCTTTTCTGAGACAGATTCCAAAATACAAGCATTTTGTGAAAGTTTGTCTTCTTCAGAGGTGGCAATACTAAGATCAGAGGAGGCATGCTTATCTGAAGGTATTGGCAGAGAATTTTCTGCTTCCTCATCATCATCTTCCTCTTTACCATCTTCAACTTCTGTTACTTCAGCCTTTGCCTCTGCAATCAATTCTCAGATTGGTTTATTGGAACCAACAGTAACAAAGGGATGCTGCAGTAGCTGAGATGTATTCCACCTAGCATCCACATTCTTTTCCAAGCATTTCTTTAGAAAGTCCTTAAAATTTGAAAACCATTTTGATGGCTGTGCTCAGTAGGGGGCTCAGATTTTGCTATTTTTAGCAGCACTCGCATTGGATTTAATTCATGATGAGGTGGTTCTATCTCAGTCATTTCTATTAAAGTAATACCCAGGGACCAAACATCAGCTTTGTAGTCATAGGGTCTGTCCTTAGATGTTTCACAGGTGACTACTTCAGGAGCCATCCAATATGGTGTGCCAATAAAGGAATCTCTTCTTTGAATTGTCCTCGTGTTTTTAGCTGATACTCCAAAATCTGCCAATTTAATATCTCCATCTAAAGTAAAAAGAATGTTGCCAGCCTTTAGATCTCTGTGGATGATTTTATTATCATGTAAGTAGTTCAATGCCTCCAAAGTCTGTTTGCAAACTACTTGTATTTGGGACTCAGTTAATGGTCTCTCAAGTTCAAGCATCACAGCATCTACTTCTCCACCTGCACAAAATTCAATAAGGATCCAAAGATTATTCTCATAATAGAAGGCATCTAGAAGCTTGACTATATTTGGGTGATCACAAGATGCTAATATATCAATTTCAACCATGTAGTCTTCAAGTTCTTCAGATTTGGTGCCAATCACCTTTGCAGCAGCTAAAACGCTGGTCTCGTTATTCTGGGCCTTGTACACTTTCCCAAAGGCTCCGTCATCCAGTTCTCCTATAATCTCCCTAAACTCCTCGGGGTGCAGGTCCCTCTTCACATGTTCGTACTGCCTCTTCTTCTTCTCACTCTCCAACTTGAAGATCTTACGGAAATTGAAGAAGGACATTTTTCCTTCCAACACAGAGTTCCTTGCACTTAACGGCTAAAAACAATAAAGGGCAAAGTTTCTCCTCCCTCCTCTCCTGCACGCAGCCAGCGTGGGGTCCCCCGGCTCCCACAGCTCTGACCAGCCGTCCCCCAGCAGGCGGGGCGGCGACTCGGCTCCGGCCCACGGTGGGGGCCGCGCGGGTGGGCGCCTTGGCCCTGGCCCACCCTCTGAGGGGCAGCACCTGCCTGGCCCGAGGGTCCGAGCTGTCCAGACGCCCGAGTCGCGGTGGCTTAGGCCCGTGTCACGGCGAGTCTCCCTGAAGCATTTCTTAATTCTCAAAGAGCTGGTAAAGAAAAAGATGGTACAAAAAGAAAATCTTTATCTGACAGTGAATCTGACGATAGCAAATCAAAGAAAAAAAGAGATGGTGCTGACAAACCAAGAGGCTTTGCCAGAGGTCTTGATCCTGAAAGAATAATTGGTGCCACGGATAGCAGTGGGGAATTAATGTTTCTTATGAAATGGAAAGATTCAGATGAGGCAGATTTGGTGCTGGCAAAAGAAGCAAATATGAAGTGTCCTCAAATTGTAATTGCTTTTTATGAAGAGAGACTAACTTGGCATTCTTGTCCAGAAGATGCAGCTCAATAATTGTGTGCATTGTTTTTTATATATATTTATATATACGCACACAATCTGGGGCTTGGTTTTTGATTTACTAATGTGAAGAAATAACTACATCTAATAAATCAAGTTTGATACATTTGTTTTGAAAGTAGTATTGAGAGAATTGTTGGGGGGTGCATCAATAGCACTGGTTACTTTGAACAAACAAAAGCTTTCCGTAGTTGCTTCCTTTATCAGAAAAGGACATATGATACCATGGTATATTATTTCCTCTGCACTAGAGAACAGCTCTTCTAAATGCTAGGGGAAATTTCCATAGCCATTTTTCAGTCAGAACTTGTGTTTAACTCATGCCTAAGGACCATTCTGGGTTTTTTAAATTTGTTTTTGTGTGTGTATACGTAAAATGCATATGTAAATGATTCTCTTTATTTTTAAACATTCACCGAAACAAAAATCATGGGTAATCCCATGTGTCTGTGATGCTATCATTCTGAGCAACCTAAGAACTGAAAATTTTCCTGAAGCTGTAACATTTCAAACTAAATAGTTGGTTCATAATTAATTGGATAATTTAAAGGCAGCCATATTAGAATCCGTATCTACATGGATATTCATATAAATGCAACATTGTGTTTGCAAAATTCCTAAAAGGAAAAGCTTTATCGCTACCAAAAATCTCCCCACCCAGATGAGGAAACTAGACAAATTCTGGTGTGTTCTAATACAGTAAACGAGACTTAGTTAAATGAACATTAAAGATTCCCCTAGTGAGCAATTCTTTTACAAAAACTTGAAATCCCTGTGCTGCATTGACTAAAAGTTCATGATTAATGGAATAGCTGAGGTTTGGCCCATGGAAACTTATTCAGATGGTTAGAAACGTTGGCAGTTTCAGACCTGCTGACATAAATGAGTGAACAAACTTTTTGTAATCTAAACTATTGACCTGCATGTTTTTTCTTACCCCAATTCATTTCTTACATGTAGGCTCAATCTTTTCAGTATTTGGGTTACTGGTTCTGCAGAAGCCAGGAAGAACAGCCTTGTAGTAATCAGAATGGTATCCAACTGTATACTGTTTATTGTAAATACTGGTGAACAGCGGTCAATAAATATTTTTATATTCCTAAAAAAAAAATGTTTCTTAACTGTAAACCCCTGGACAGCTGTAATAACCTAAGACTGACACTGGCTCAGGGTCTCTCCCCTGCAGGTGCCATGCCCTGCGACTGCCCGTGTCTACCGGATCGAGACAGTCTTCGCCTCGCAGGAGGAAGCGGGGCCCAACCTCTGCGTCATGTGAGGTCTCTCTGCGGCAGGTTGGCTGCTGTCTTTTGTCTTGTACATTCTGTTAAGAGAACATATTTTTAAAAATAAAATCAATCTTTTGAGGTGGTAGTGAGTGATTTGTGGGGCTCTCAGAAACTAACCTCTTCTCCTTATAAGCACTGAATGAAGCCGAAAGAAATAAACTTTTGTTCTCCGGAAGTTGTCATCCTTTGTTTGAGCTGGCCACCTTTCTATTTTCGGGGCTCCTGATAGGGTCTCCAGGAGGTGACCCAGGACGAGAAGTGTCTGAGGAGCTAGTGGTTCCCGAGGGTTTGCTCGAGCGATGCGTGGTGACAGATGGGGCTTTGCTGAAGACTAACCCACATTCTGGGGGGAGCCTTCCTCCTCTGGTTCTCCTCTTCAGAATTCATTCCTCCTTCTACAGGAGCCCACAGACCTTATTTTTAACTTTTTTTTTTTTTTTTGAGACAGGGTCTCACTCTGTCACCCAGGCTAAGGTGCTGTGGTGCCATCATAGGTCACAGCAGCCTCACACTCCTTTGCTCAAGCAATCCTCCTGCCACAGCCTCCCGAGTAGCTGGGACTACAGATGTGAGCCGCTGAGTCCCGCCCGTCTGTCTTTTGATTCACCTTTTTGGTCAGTTTGGGCCCCTGACAACTCTAGCGTGGTCTGGTCTTGTCACCGTACCTGCGGGATCTGGTCACCGCAGACTCAGCGGTCAGGGAGCGTGGGCTCCTCCGACTCTCTGTGGCCCGGGGCAAGTCACCCGCCTTCTCCGGGTCTCCGTCTCCTCACCCACCTCTCAAGTGAAAACAGAACCAGGTGCTGCTCCACTGCTGCCGTGCGAAGGGCATGAGCTGGTGCAGGCGATGTTGCTAGAAGCGTCTGGAACACAGGGCCCCTCAGTGCGTGCCGACGGCACCCGCAGCGCAAGGCGGGAGCCTGGCCGACAGCAGTGTGACCAGGGCCCGCCCGGCCGGCCAGCGAGCCCGCCGCCCTCCTGCCGCCGCCCAGCCCCCCGGGGAGGAGAAGGGCGTCCTGTCCGGTCCTGCCCGCGCTGCTCCTGCCGCTCTGATGGCTCCGGCGGCAGCAGCCCACCGGTCCCCAGGGCAGGAGATTCCAGTCCTCGGCTTCTCCCGCTGCCGTCGCGTCCCCTGACTCTTCCTGGCAGCGTGCCCCGGCTCAGCCTTGAGCCCACCTTCCCACCCCTCGCCTGCCCTGGCCCCACGCCGGGGCTGTGGGCCTCTCTGCTCCTCCTTTGACCTCCCAGGGTCTGCTGTCCCGATCCTGTCCCCAGAACCCGCTCTGGTGGAGGAGCCGTGGCCCGGGACACTTGGCTCCACCGAGCCCGCCGTCCAGACCCAGGGTTGCCAGAAAGGGCGGCGGCACCACCCCCTCCAGGGAGCCCCCCGGGCCTGGAGGAAAAGCTGCCGCTCTGAGAGGCCCGGGAGGCTGTGGAGTCGGCAGGGGCAGCCCAGGAGCTCCCGGTCCCCACACGGCACGTGCTGCGAGGGAGGCCAGCGTCCTTCCCTCCCGCCTGTGGCCGGCTCCACCCCGGCCCTGCCCGTGCAGGGCCTCGCGTCTTTGGGCCTTTCTCTCCTTCGTGCCGTGTGGGGTGAAGGCCCAGGAAGGTCGCAGGACACAGGCCCGGGGCTAGGAGCAGCCGCCAGCGTGGATGTGAGCACACTAAGGCATCGCCACACGGCCCAGAAGCATCCAGGCTGGACTCACTTGCGTCCCTGGGATGCGCCAGGTGCAGGCAGGGGACACCCGCACCTGACCGGGAAGCAACTGCTACAAACCCTGCTGGGCGGGCCGCGGGTGACAGCTCGCTGCTGCCGCAGTCCTGCCTTGCCTTCCCCGGCTGGTGCCCTGGGACCCTGGGGAAACAAACCGCATGGAGGTTTGTAATAACTTCCGACTGCTGTGAGTGGTGACAGGCAGGTAACTGCTCAGCGACTGGCTGTCTCCTGGCTGCGGCCAAAACCCAGCAGTCTCAGCGGGCGCCGCCTCCCCCATCCGAAAAGAATGGTTTCCGCTTCCCCGTAAGACAAACATCTGTAAACATTTCTCCTTTGATGTCGCTACGCTAGTCCCAAGTAATCCCCCTCCACCCCGGCCAGCCGCAGAGGAAGAGGTCGCTGTCACCTGAAGCGGGGGCGGCCCGGACGCTGCTCACTTGCGCAGAAAGAGCCGGTTCTGCGCAGCCTCCGCGGTGGCCCTGGGGGACCTCGCGCTGCCCTTACTTTTAAACTCCAAAGTCCATCTTGGAGCTAAAGCCCTCTTTCCCCACGAGATGCCGAGGGTCGTGCACGGTGTGAGGGACAGTGTGGACCTTGGACAATGACCCGTAACCCCAGAGGCAGCAGCAACGCTGGGAGCTGCCCGCCCGGCCCGCGAAGCGCTGGGAGGTCCCTTTAGCTCTGAGCGCGGGGACCGAGCCGCCCCCTCCCGCAGCGCCGCCGCAGCTCAGCCTGGGCCTCAGCGTTCTGTCTGTTTTTCCCACAAGCACCCCACTTTCTGATCCACTTGGGTTTGCTAGTGGTACTGTTAGAACTGGTTCCCTGTTCTGCCCCAGGAACAGAATGGCAGAGTCCAAGGCTGCAAAAGGCAAAGGAGTTTATTGGCTGGCTCGAGCCAGGGTCCAAGTCCCAGAGCACCAACGCAGTGGTCTCTTTACGAACTAGGACCCCGCTCAATGGGACATATGCCCTTTTATACTTTTGCTATAGCTTGTTACAAAAGATTGTCCAATATTGATTGCCCAAACCCACACACACACACCCTGCACAAGCCGTCTACGTGCGATTAGGAACGTTGTCCTGGCTGTTAGGCTGTTTACGTGCTGATCATGCCTCGGCCCCTTTATCAGTAAGTTGTTTGTAGTCACCCCCCCAGGGCCTGGGCCTTGTTTACCAAGCATTTGAGTAAGCAAGCACCGCTTCTAGTCACCCCCCCCAGGGCCTGGGCCTTGTTTACCAAGCATTTGAGTAAGCAAGCACCGCTTCTAGTCACCCCCCCAGGGCCTGGGCCTTGTTTACCAAGCATTTGAGTAAGCAAGCACCGTTCACAGAAGCGGAATTTGGCCGTTAGCTATAAGCAAATTATTTTACTTTTCAACACACTTAGTTCAATGAAATAGCATAACACACTTGAAATAGCACAACACACTTGTAGGGGCTGCAAATTATTTCTGCTCTTCAGTACTGTTTAAGCGGAACCCAAAAAAATGTGGGGAAAAAGCTTTAACAATCAAATGAAGGTGTTAATATGAATCCTAAACGCTCACTGTATTACTCTTTGCCTAACGTACACATAAAAGATGGAAGGCAAAACAGTAAGATGGAATCTTTAAAACTCGAAATAGAAAGGTCATCCTCTACAAAGCTCATTTGGGCTGAGCTGCTGCGAAACTCCCTTCTGAGGGTCAACGCTAGTGGGGACTAAAGTTCCCCCCAGCACCGCCTTTCTGTTGCCCTTCTCCCTCCGGACCTCATCACAGGGGCCTTCGGTTCCCTCATCTGCTCCTCCCCCTGTCCCTGTCCCTGTCCCTGTCCCTGGGGGGAGGGTCCTGGCTGCAGGCACAGCAGCAGCAGATGCTGGGACACTGAGTCCTACAGGCTGCCCTCCCACCTCCCACCTCTCTGCTGCCTTCTCTGTCACACGGCCAAGAACTCCTGTCCCCAAGTCCCCTGTGAGTTATCATTTCTCATGATCCAGACACCATGGGGACTCTTCTTGTGGAAGCATCTGATACATCAGAGAGGCTTTCAAACTTCTCTGCTCATGGCCCGCAGTAAAAGTGCATTTTCTATTGCAGCTAAGTGTTCTCTCTCTCTCTCTCTCTCTCTCTCTCTCTCTCTCTCTCTCTCTCTCATCTAAAGCAGGTTTCAGGAAGCAATACTTCCTTTGGCTACCTGCAAAGCCTCCTGTTGCTTTCTATTCTACCCTCCCATGGGGCACCAACCCCCACAGCTCAGCAATGCTGGCTGAAATCCACTAAACTGATTTCCCAGTCCCCCAGCGGTTTATGGCAGCAGTCTGGAAGGCACCGGCCGAGACACTGACGACAGGGCGTCAGGGGCCCTCGCCAGGGGGCAGGGGGAAGGAAGGCTTCCTAGCTCTTGTTCCCACAGACGGGCTCCTCTTGCCCTTTGCCCCACCTGCCACCTGCCACTTGCCGGTAAATAGCAGTTTAACACCCCAAGCGCCTTTCATGCAAGGACTCACTGGATTAGGAGGAGCCAGCGGGAGCCTAAAGCAGATTAAGGGGAGACAAAGGAAGCTTTGGGGTTTATCTTCAGCTTTCCTGTTTCCAAGAGCTCCGCTCTCTTCCTATGCTCAGCCCGAAGCACCAAAGGGAGGGACAGAACGGAGGGACGGAGAGAAGGAAAAGGAGGGAACCCTGCCACCCCCTCACCTGCTGAGGCCAACCAACACTAGATGGTCACCTCCACCCCTAGCCCCACTCATCCTAAGGTGAGCGTGGCCTTCCTGCCGGGGCTGAGACAACCTCTTTTTCTCCCTTCCTCTGTCCCTGCCCCAGCCCCTCCGTCCCTCCCTCCCTTCTCTCTCCCCTTCCTCTCTCCATCCCTTTCTCCCCTCCTCCATCCGACCGTCCAGTGTCCAGTCCTGGACACCTTGGGGAGGTTCCTTCCCTTCCCGGATCCCTGTGGGGCTGGGGCTGGAAGGCGCAGACGGGTCGGGCAAGCAGCCGCCCTGGCGGCCGGGCCTCAGCTTCAGCCGGAAGGTGGTGGCCCCAATGCAGAGCTGCCCTCTGTGCCTGGCTCAGCTGTCTTCGTCCTGGTGCTAATGGTTCGCACACCTCTGTGTCTCCTTTGGTTTTCAGGCCGCAACACTAAATGTGACCCCAACAGCCCTCGGGCTCCCTGTCTCACAAGGCCAGGCTGGGGGAAAGAGGAGGTCCCTGTCAAGAGTCTCCTCCTTTCACCCCCTCCCTGTCTGGGTGTTCTTCCGTCAGCTCTTACATCTGACGCTCATTGTCAACAGGTCCCACGTTGTGTACAGGCGCCGAAGGGACAGATGACTGGAAGGGCGGAGCCCATCCGGCCGACTTTCCCTCCTTCGCTGCATCTCTCTCGGGATTCTCTACATTTCATGTTTGAAAAGGAGGGCTCTGGGCACTGTCCCTGGTCACAGTGGAAGCTTCGTTGACCCGGAAAGACACCAAGCTCTGTCGTCTCTGCAGCCCTGCTGCTGACTGGACGGCGGATCCCAGGAAGGGAACACGGGAGCCAAGGCCGGCAGGAGAGCGAGGCTGGGTGGGAAGACCTGCTCCGCGGGAGGCTGTGAGGGTTCTGGAAGGAGCCCACCAAACCGTGAGCTCCTCAGGAGAAACAATGAGGTCAGGTCTTGAGATTCTTAGTGTGGGAGGTAGAAAGGGGTGGGTTGGGGTGGGGGCGAGGTGGGCATTTCTCTGCCATTTTAGGCAAAGAAGAAGAGTTATTCACCCCCCGTCCCCCTCCCTAGCCTACATGTGTGCACAAGCACACACACACAAACGGGTAAAAAATAGTAATCCACCAGACTGGTAAACTAGCTGTGGAAAATTCAAAATGGTTTTGGGTAAAGTTCCAAGGAAAGGAGGAGTGTGGCTGCACAGCAGGCTTTCTCCAGAAGGATTCTGGGCCCGTTTACAATTGCCGTCCTTCAGCTTCTCCACAGAAACACCAAAATGGCGTCTGGGTGGCGGCCACACTGGCGTGTCCACGCGGGTCACTGCCGTGCACACAGCAGCCCACCCAGGGGGTTTGTGTTTACTCTGCCGCACGCCACAATGGTCTGAGGAGGCTTTCAGCCAAAATAGGTACGGGGACATGCTAACACAGGATTACAGAGTTTGCTGAAGGACAGACATCAGAAAACTGGCAGACTAGGAAGCTCTAAGCTTTCCTTTTCCCACAGAACATTAAAAAATAAAAAGAAATTTTTTGAACCACTTTTGTCTGAGTACTGGAAAACAGTCAAAGGTTTACAGCAACCAAGTGAATGCCCGATCAAGAAAATGCCATCTTCAAAGTGAAAATTTCTGTTGTGTTTTTACTTACCCTGGTCCCACCTTCTTCCCAGTGTGGTGGCTGTATCAGTCTTGAAGCAGCAGCAACCAGCCTCGTTTCCAGTTCCTTCCCTGGTGCTGAAAGAATCAGAGCAGATATTACTTGCAAATTGTTATGCACATCTCTTCTATACTGTCTGGGAGATACCTGAAGGACTGACTCACTAGTCTGTGTCACATAGCACAGAACACACACAGGTGGGAACACAGGGGGACAATGTTCATGAAAGCTGCAAGATGACTGCAGACTCACCGATGCCTGGGGTGAAAGATTATGAGTGGAGACATACAATAGACCACCTGAGGCCCAGACTGGAAGCTGGAGTGAGACTCTGAGAAATTGGGATATTCAAAAGCAGCTGTGTCTGCAGGGGAATTTACATGCTCAGGGACAATGTGTGCTCACAAAGTTCTGAGAGGACCTAGACTTTCACCTCATGCTGATCCCTGGGCTCTGAGCAAGCTTCACTGATTTTGAAGGAGTGCACAAAGACAGTCTGCAAAGACCAGGAGACCCCTTGGCCTTCAAGGAAATCTCTGTCCAAACATTAGCTGAACACAAAGTAAAGGAACAAAGACTTCAGCAATTACACATGACAAGGAATAGTCTTATAAAAAAAGTTTGGAAAAGTCTCAAACAAATGGACTGGTGCTACATGCTTCAACAATTTTTACAAAAACCAGCAACCCCTGGAGAAGGTAAAGATTCTGAATGTCAGAGTTACCACATTATAACAGTAAGATGCCCAATTCTCTCTCTCTCTCTCTCTCTCTCTCTCTCTCTCTCTCTCACACACACACACACACACACACACACACACACACACACCCCACAATGTGTACAAACAAAGAGGAAAACATGGCTCATTCAAGTAAAAAAATATTAAACAGAAACCATTCCTGAGGAAGCCCAGACATCAGACTTACTACACAAAAAAGTTTAAAACGTGCTCAAATAACTAAAGGAAAACATAAGCAAAACCACTAAAGGAGATCAGGAAAATGATATATGAACAAAATGACAATATTAACAAAGAGATCAGAATTTTTGAAAGTACCAAACAGAAATTCTGGAGCTGAAAGTACAACAACTGAAATGAAAAATTCACTATAGGTGTTCAACAGCAATTTGATTTCAGCAGACAAAAGAAAGATGAGTGAACTTGAAAAAAGAACAAATGAAATTATCTCATCTGAGGAGTAGAAAGAAAAAAGAAGGAAGAAAAGTTAGCAGAGCCTAACAGACCTGTGGGACACCATCAAGCAGAAAAACACACGTTATGGAATTCCCAGAAGGAGGAGAGAGAAAAGCAAAACAGATGATTGAAAGAAATAATGGTTGAAAATGGCCCACATTTGCTTCTACACATGAATTCACAAATTTAAGAAACTTGACCTCTAAGTAGAATAAAGTCTGAGACCCATACCAATACACATTATACTCAAATTGTCAAAAGACAAAAAAAAAAAAAAAAGAATCTTGAAAGTAGCAAGAGAGAAGGGACTCATAACATACAAGAGACGCCCCATACGATTATCAGCAGATTAATCATCAGAAACATTTGATGTCAGAAAGCAGTAAGAAGATTTTTAAAAAGAATAAAGCAATGGGAAAGTAGTTTAAAGTACTGAAAGAAAAATAATTTGTCAACTGAGAGTTTTATATTCCAAAAACTGTCTTTCAAAAATATGCAAGAAATTAAGACATTCCCAGATAAACAAAAACTGAAGGAGCTCATTACTGGCCCTATAGGAAATGCTAACAGAAGTTCCTTAAGTTAAAATGAAAGAAAACTAGACAGTAACTCAAAGCCACGTGAGGACAGTGCTGGGAAAGGCTCCTTCATTTCCAACGACTGCCTTCCCTTTGGCAGGGAGGTGAGAAGCCTGGGTGGTGGCAACTAGGGCAGGGCTGGGTCTCTCAAGCCCCCCAGGGCTCATCTCACAGCAGGAACTCGGCCCTGACAGTCCACATCTTCTGGGCCTGAGAGCAGGTGGAAGGCATTTCACTGCAGGGCCAACAGCACACCTGCTGTCACTCCAGCAGGTCCAGTTGATCTCTGACACATGTAAAGCAAGGTGTGAAGATAAAAATAAAAGCTTTGGAAGCTGCGTTTAAACAGGAAGCCAGTCCTACCTTCCAGCACATCCCCACACAGGCACCTCAGAGATAGTGCGGGTTTGGTCCACACCGTCCAAGAAAGCAAACATCGCAATAAAGCAAGTCACACCAATTTTTTGATTCCCGGTGTATGTAAAAGTTGTATCTATACCAGACTGCAGTCTATTAAGTGTGCAATAGCACTGTCTAAAAACAAAACGTAAATCCCTTAATTAAAAACCACTTAATTGCTAAAAAATGGTAGCGATCATCTGAGCCTTCAGTGAGTTGCAATCTTTTTGCTGGTGCGGAGTCTTGTCTTGACGGTGATGGCTGCTGACTGATCAGTGTGGTGGTTCCTGAAGGGCGGACGGCTGTGGTAGTTTCTTAAAACAGGACAACAATGAGGCCAGGTGTGGTGGCTCATGCCTGCAGTCCTACCTAGCACTGTGGGAGGCCAAGGCAGGAGGATCACTTGAGGCCAGGAGCTTGAGAGCAGCTGGGCAAAACAGTGAGATCTTGCCTCTTCCAAAAATAAAAAAAAAAATTGTCTGTGCATGGCAGGGCACACCTGTAGTCTCAGCTACTTGGGAGGATCGCTTGAGTCCAGGAGTTCGAGGCTGCAATGAGCTATGATCACCCCACTGTTCTCCAGCCTGGGTGACAGGGCAAAACCCTGTCAATCAATTAATCAATAAAGGAAGGAAGTTTGCCACATTAACTCTTTCTTTCACAAAAAAAAATTCTCTGTAGCATATGACACTGTGGGTAACAGTAGAACTTCTTTCAAAGTTAGAGTCAGTTCTCTCAAACTCTCCTGCTGCTTTATCAACTAAGTTTCTGTAATATTCTAAATCCTTTGTTGTCATTTCAACAGTGCTCACAGCATCTTCACCAGGAGTAGATTCCATCTGAAGAAACACTTTCTTTGCTCACCCGTAAGAAGCGGCTCCTCATCCGTTCAAGTTTGGCCATGAGATCACAGCAATGCAGTCCCATCTTCAGGCTCCACTGCTAATCCTAGTGCTCCTGCTATTTTTGCCACATCTGCAGTTATTTTCTCCTCTGAAGTCTTAAATCCCTCAAACTCATCCACGAGAGTTGGAATCACCTTTTTCCAACCTCCTTTTAATGTTGGTATTTTGATCTTCTCTCATGAATGGCATCTAGAATGGTGAATCCTTTCCAGAAGGTTTTCAATTAACTTTGCTCAAATCCACCACAGGAATCACTACCTATGACAGCTGTGGCCTTACAGAATATATTTCTTAAATAATAAGACTTGAAAGTCGAAATTACTCCTTGATCCACCGGCTGCAGGGCGGACGTTGTGTTGGCATGAAAACAACATCAATTTCCTGGTACATCTCCATGAGGGCTCTCGGCTGACTGGCTGCATTGTCAATGAACAGTGACATTTTGAAAGGAATCTCTTTTTCTGAGCAGTAAATCTCAACATTGGGCTTACAATATTCACTGAAACACGCTGTAAACAGATGTGCTGTCACTGCTGTTTCGCCGACAGAGCACAGGCAGAGCCGAGTCGGCCTAAGTCTTAGGGCCCTGCGGCTTTCACAGTGGCAAATGGCACCGTCTTCAGCTTAAAGTCGCCAGCGGCATTGGCCCTGACAGAAGAGTCACCTGACCTGTGAGGCTTTGAAGCCGGACATTGACTGCTCCCGTCCAGCTGTGAAAGTCCTGGATGGCACCTGCTCCCGACAGGAGGCTGTTTCATTCACATTGAAAATCTGCGTTGAGCGTGGCCGGCAGTTACCTTGGCGAGATCGTCTGGACAACTTGCCGCAGCTTCTGCACCAGCACCGGCTGCTTCCCCGTGAGTTTTACTAATGTTGTGGAGACGGCTTCTCTCCTTCAACCTCGGGAACCAACCTCTGCTGGCTTCCGACTTCCCTTCTGCAGCTTCCTCTCCTCTCTCAGCCTTCACAGAACTGAAGAGAGTTAGGGCCTCGCTCTGGATTAGGCTTTGGCCTAAGGGAACGCTGTGGCCGGTTGGATCTTCTGTCCCCACCGCTAACACTTTCTCCGTGTCAGCGAGACTATTTCACTGTCTCATCACTTGTGTGATCGCTGGAGCAGCAGTTTTCATTTCCCTCAGGAACTTTCCTTGGCAGTCACAGCTTGGCTGACTGCGGGGAGTTAGCTGCGCTCCCGCTCCCCGCAAAGAGGTTTTGTCTCTTTCTTCGGATCAGGTCTCTAAGTCGACCACGCCAGTTTGCGGGGAGTTAACTACGCTCCCCGCAAAGAGGTTTTGTCTCTTTCTTCGGATCCGGTCTCTAAGTCGACCACGCCAGTTTGCGGGGAGTCAGCTGCGCTCCCAGCAAGGAGGTTTTCTCTTCCGATCAGGTCTCTCAGGCAGGGGCCATCGCAAAGGATGAAAAAATAGTAGGAAACAGAAATAATAGTAATAATACACAGAGCCAAAGATATAGTTTATAAAGTAAAGGTTTATGAAAATAGATAAAGGAGGGTATCCGGATGCGAATATTTCCTCCTGCCAAAAATATATCCAAAACTGAAAATCCACACAGGTGTTATATAGGGTAGATACAAGCTCCCGTTGCCCTTGGCAGTTTGCTTTAGGGTCAAAGTCTTCTAAAAGGCTACTACAGATCCTTCAACTAACTCTAACTAGGGGAACAATGAGTTGTAAAATCTTCTTGGGGCAAACTTCTAAGTTTTCTGATAAGGCTATTACTTTAGCAAAAACCAGAGACATCTTGGCTCCGTGATTGTGTTCTTGGAGACAGAGATGATCTCAGAAGTCAACATGAGCTGTGCTTTGTGTTAATTACTTTAACCGCATGGCTCCTTCTGGGCCCGGCGTGGGCATTAGCATATCTCTCTGATCAGCTCTCATCTCCGGGGGTCCTTGCCAGCTCTGGCAACCCCTGGCTCTAGGAAGAGGCCTGCCTTGTCTTTCAAAACAGGTGAGAACCATAGGCCCAGTTTACAGCTGTCTCTTTGAAGTGCAGCTTTTACTGACCAAGGAGACGCCCTCCTGAGACGAGGCAGCTTTTGAACTAACACATTTCTTTTTTCTTTAAGGCAAAGCCTTATGTGACTTCTGAAATCAAATCTTGTCTCCGGAAATACAGGGGGCATTTCTATGACTCAGTATTCTTAGGCTCAACAGCTGACCTCGGAGCAAGCTGTCACCTGTCTTGGCTTCAGACTTGCCTTCCTTGCTAAATTTAATCCTTTGTAGCTTTTGACTAAAAGCGAGAGACGTGCAACTTCCCTTCCCTTGAACACTCAGAGGCCCCTGTATGGTTATTAATTGCCCTAATTTCTATTTTTTTATGTCTCAGGAAACAGGGAGGATTGAGGAGAGGGAGAGAGATGGGAGACTGTACTCCCCCCACAACACGACATCAATGCAAAACAGCCCTCGGAATGAACCCCACCTCCAGGGAGGAAGAACGGTGCTGTGAGATGCTTGGCCTCAGACCCGTCTCCACGCTGGAGCACCCACGACAGTAGACACAGAAGCTGGAACGTGGGTCTCTGTGGAAGGAGAAAGGTGGCAGTCTCGCACTTCCCACCCTCTGCCTGTCACCAGCTAGTGCAGCACTCTCGCTCCCAGGCTCCCTTCTCCCTCGTCACCACTCACCCCTCCCGGCTCACCTCTCCTGTCTCCACTCTTTGCAGGTCAGGACCGGCCCTTTCCCCTCCACCCTCTGTGCAAAGCCCAGAAGAAATCTGAAAGTGACACGGGGGGAGGCAGCTGTTGAGACTGACAGAATCTAGGCAAGAGAACACCCTCCCACTCCACGTGGTTTAGCAAATTTCCAGAGAATACCGCGGGACGACAGCGCCAAAGTGTCACCTTGTAATAAAGTGCTCTCATACCTAGAACCATTCTCTGGGCTCATCTCTCCCAAGAGGCTCAGGAGTTGTCCCCTGGACACCTGGTTCCCGACCCTGCGCTCTTAGGACTCAGCTGCTCTCACTCCCGACACACGGGAACGAACTTCTTTGAACTGGTGACTTTGCAAAGCAACGCTATAGTGGGGTGAACAGAATTGAATTCATACTAAGGTATAGAATATCGGCAGGTTATTGAGCAATTAAGTTAAACATAATTCTGGAGAACTGCAGTTGTGCGTCAACTTTAACCCTGCATGTACAACACTGCGCTGTGAGCCTGTTACTAACTTCCACCCCCGCTGGCCCCCGCCAGTGGCCTGGCCCTGGTTTGCCCAGGCCCATTGCCTTCGTTACCTGTCTCTGTCCTCCTGTGTGTCCCAAGCTGGTCCAGACGAGCCCGGGTGGGATTCGTCTCCCGCGGTGTCTGCGGACTGGCCGGCTGCAGAGACTGTTCAGTTCTCCGTTGCTGCAGCTGTGAAAGTACAGAACTCCCTCCTTAAGCACATGGCACTGTCAAACAGGGTCACAGTCCCGCGCCTGGTGGTCTCGTGCCTGTGCGAAGGATGACAGGCCTGAGAGTTCCCCTGTCTGTGCTCCCCTGAGTGTGCATGTCCCCAAGTCCCCCTGCCGCTGTGAGACGCCTCTGCCAGAGGAAAGGCCCGGCTGGCCCCCCACAGGGTGGACAGAGATTCGCAGACCTGGTGGGCGCCAAGAGGGGACAGTCCACCCTCCCGCCGGGGCCCCCGCAGGACCCGATTGGGCCAAACAGAAGCCTCTTCTCTGGGTGGTTTCCTGTCTGTCCCTCAGTCTCAAATCCTCCACGTGCCACCTGCAGCTCAGACACCAGCGCTAAAAGGTAACTGCTCTGGACAAAAGGCTGCTTCCCCGCAGTTCGGGGTTTACCATGGCCTTTCCCAGCGTTAAGTGCCGGGGACACACAGGAGGATGAGACTGTCAACGAGACCTTGTGAGGAATGATGCCGGAGAACCGTAAGGACCCACCAACTGGTGTTGAACAAGGAAAGCGCCCAAAGCACTGGGGGATTTTCGGTGCCCTCCCAGGTGTCAGTCTCCAGTTCACTCTCCTGGTAGATTACGTGTAGGACGGAGGACCAGGTGGAATCTTCTTTCAGTGTTAGGGGGCTACGCGGTGGCTCACGTGACCTCCAGGGGCCTGAGCCAAGGGGGAGGAGCAGGCAGTGGGTCCCGAGCTGAGTTCATGGGTGGTTGTCTGCTGCGGGGTTAGACGTGGGGAACCCCAAGTGCATCGTTTTATATGCTAGGATACAATACCAGATCTTGTGCAACTAAGAAATTCCATTCCTAGGCCGGGCGCAGTGGCTCATGCCTGTAATCCTAGCACTCTGGGAGGCCGAGGTGGGTGGATGGCTCGAGGTCAGGAGTTTGAGACCAGCCTGAGCAACAGTGAGACCCCGTCTCTGCTAAAAATAGAAAGAAATTATCTGGACAACTAAAATATATACATAGAAAACATTAGCCGGGCATGGTGGCGCATGCCTGTAGTCCCAGCTGCTCAGGAGGCTGAGGCAGGAGGATCACTTGAGCCCAGGAGTTTGAGGTTGCTGTGAGCTAGGCTGACACCACGGCACTCACTCTAGCCTGGGCAGCACAGTGAGACTCTGTCTCAAAAAAAAAAACAAAACAACAGAAGTTCCATTCCTAAAAACAGTGTGTTGTTACACACTGCTGTTGGAGATCATCTTGAATCGGCTGAGACCTAGAAATCATCTTCCTTCCTTTGTTTACTAAATGCCTAATATGAACTGGTTTCTTATCAGTTGCCCTTCTCTGCAAAAAAGCCCGGTATGGAAAAGGTGGCGTCTGCCCAGCAGTGATTCCAGCCTCCGTGGGCCTGTGTGTGTCTGGGAGGGGCCCGTTTTCCCTGCGGCCTCCGACTCACCCATCCACCACCCTCCTGCTCTTGGTTGTTTCAACGACCGTGGGATGGGCGGCCAGGAGGGAGCGACGTCTGCTTCTGAGCGAGGCTCCTACAGGTCTCCACCCGCCCTCAATGATCATTCGCTTCCTCAACTGCCAGCATCTGATCTAGCTGGGACTCCAGAGGAAACAAGAAATGTTCACTGGACAAGAATAAAGAGTGTGCTAATGCACTGGAGATTTCTCCCTCGCCCTAGTCACTTGTCTCTTCCCCTCCCTCCAGCCTCCCTCCAGCCCCCACTGGCCCTGCCAGTGCTGCGTGTCTGCTTCAGGGGCCCGGGTCTTTCCACATTTCAGGAGGCATCCCGCCGAGCCCTCCTGAGTTCACCGGGGACAGCGACACCTGCTGCTGCTTTTCTGCTGCAGGACAATTTCATTCTCCCAGAAAACACACTTTGGGTCCCTACTGGGTGCCAGGCTCTATTTTAAACACTAAGGCTACAGAAACACACACACACACACACGCGGTTCCTGCAGTAAAGCCAGTTATAGTGTTGTAGGGCAGACGGGTGACTGTAACAGAGTGACGAATGCTGACAGCAGTCAGGACAGGGATGGGGGTAGGATCCCAGAGAGAGGGACATCTAGCCCAGACAAAGAGACAGGCATAAAATTCCTGACACATCCCGCTACAGCTGCATCCTGGACACCCAGTGGCTTTGGCAAGGAAGTGAAGATGATTTAGACATTTATCTTCACTTAGCTTTGCTTGGGGACAAGTGGCCTGCAGACTTGTCTACCTGGCCCAAGATGACTCAGGTAATGAAGACGGCCACTCCGCCCCACACAGCCCCATCCCACCGTCTACCTGGGGCTTGGGTGGCTGCCATTGCATGAATCTGGAAGCAAACCAGTCCCGGCCACTAGAGAGGAGTATTTGCTTCCAAAAAGTCACGTGCCCTCACCCACGCTCTGTAATCTGCCTGCGACTGGCTAGTGGTGAGGGTCCTTTTTCCCCTACGGGCTGAGCTCTAGAGGCACGACAGGCTGGTGAGGGTCTTGTGTCTCAGCCCCACTGCCCCTGGATCCACGGAGGCTACTTTAAGAGGGGGCCGTCAGCGGGCGAGGGGAGAGCTCCTCGGGAGCACGGTGTTCACGCTGTCGTGTTTCCGTGCCTCGGTTGCACCATCCCTCACTCAGAGGAAATGTGCTAAGTAGTTCCAGGAGACAATTAAGGGGAAAATAATTGCACAGCATTTTAGGACAATGTATCAACAAGGGAAAATATCAGCAACTTCACTGGAGGAGGCGGAGGACGGCCCTCTAGTTGGGAAACCAGGCCTTTGGCAAAAGAGTTTAAACTCCCTGACTACATTTTATTGACAAGGTCAGTCTTTATTCTTGCTGCCAAAATTAGAATCTAACCTTTTTTCTCTGTCATAACAACCCCGGTGTTTAATCACCAATTGTGCAGGGTGGTAAAAAAAAAAAGTTGTATCCTTTAAGTCTGGAGATTGACAACACAGAGGAGGGAGCTATTAATTTCCAGAACCACCCTGTCCAAGAACTATTTTCCTTTCCTTTCTTCCCAGATACCCAGATGGAAATCTGCCCTTCAGAGAAGGAAGGAAATGACACAATGGACAAGACTTCTACGAATAAGTAAGCTTTGCCCAGGACATGGACGGAAAAGTAAAGACAGAGAGAGGGGGAGAGAGAGAAACTCGTTAACCCCGCCTGACGGCGCGTCAGATGCGGTGTGTGTCCCTCCCCATCCCAGCACTGGACAACCAGGACACTGAGCAGCCTATGAGCCTTCTCATGTTCACCACACGAGTTCACGGAGAAACAAGAACAGCGTGCTGTGTTTCCAGACCCTCTGCCTGGCTGCCTGAGGATGCAGCCCCTGCCCACATCCAGCCAGGGCCACGGCTTCGGATGCTCATTCAGGGACCTCACACTGTCGCTAGGACAAGGGCAGCAGGCACGTGGCTGAGCCAAGTCCATGGCAGGACGTGCGAGGCAACTGCGGTGTAGAGGGGGCGAGGAGGTGGAGGGAGGGCCGCCACAAAAGCAAAGCAGGAAAGACGTGGTTTCCTGGAATGAGGGCAAGAGCACGTCAGAGAAGCTCGATGGTCAGGAAGGCTGCGTTCCTGCCCGAGCTAGATGCAGGCAGAGGCAGGTCTGGGATAGAAGGACAAACGCTGCCTGTAACGGGATATGAAATCTCAAGTCCCTGTGTCTCTTTTTTCCTGCCTTAGATTTGGCCCGTCCTTGGCTGGACAGGGAGGGAGAGTGACCCTCCCTGGGACGTGCTGACCAGGCGGCTGGGTCTGCAGGGAGAGCCTTCCTCTCGGCAAAGAAGGGGGAGATACATTCGGTCGTGAACGGCTCAGAATCCTGTTTTAGAAGTTCTTTCTGATTTGACCACCATAGCTTTTTGTGAAAGAAAAGCCAGGAAGATGGCTTTGATGTGAAAGAGAAAGGGGGATCCAGGCACAAAGTGGAGGAAGGTGAGGAAGAAACCAAGAAGTGGAGAGAAACCCCAGCTCTGAATCTGGGAACTCAGTGGCAGCAAGGGAGGGAGTGGCCCCAGCGTGGGCGGGAACTCAGCACTGCAGCAAGGGACGAGCCCCTGGGGGTGCAGTTTAAATACCCAGGAAGTCCTTCAGCTCAGGCTCTGCCCACAGAGCTCCTGGCCAGCACCGTGCACCCACCCACGTGCACCCACCCACGTGCACACACATGCATGCACACACACCCAGGTGCACCCATGCATGTACACACACACCCAGATGCACCTACTCATGTGCGCACACGCGTATGGACACACGCCCACACGCGTATGGACACACGCCCACATGCACGCACACCAAATACAAAGAAGTCTCCTGGCACCACACAGGCTGGTGGACAATAGCTCATCTGGGCCAGGGGTCGGACTGAGCAGCCTGGGCTAGAACAGCGGGAATCAACACACACCAGGATACGCATTCCTTGAAAGACAAAAGGATTTTGTGACTATCTGAGGTAAAGCAAGTTTGGAGAAAACCATACACCAAGGTTGAAAGGTATCATGATGCCCCAAAGATCTTGCCTCTGGGACTTCAAGGGCTTGTGGAGCCCTCCCACAATGCTGCGGGGCTGGTGGGGGTGACCAATAGAGTCTGGGGGAGGTGATGCCTCCTGCAGCTTCTGCCTTGTCCCTTGGGGGAAGCTGGCCACCACAGCGGGAGGACCCTGAAGCAGCCCTGTACAGAGGGGTCCGGGGAGAGGAACCGAGGGCTCCACCAATCACCAGCTTGTGGGCCGAGTGAAGATCCCCGGCTCCAGTCCAGCCTTTGGATGACGCGTCACCAGCTGACACCTTGACTGCAGCCTCCGGGGAGACCATGAGCCAAAGTCACCCAAGCAGGACGCTCATAAATTCCTGACCCGCAGATGCCGTGAGTGGCATCTCACAGTTTATTGTTGTTTCTAACCACTGGCTTTTGGGATAATATGTTCTATAGCAATAGATAGCCAATATAAATATATACTAGCATGTTGAAATCTTAGAGGGAGTCCTGCAGTTTCAGATAACGTGTTCAGCTTTCACTCAGTGTTTGGCAAATGCTTTTGTTACACAACATTTCTTTCAAAGAACGCCTCACGAACACCTTAGGGTGTTAATGTCGCACCCGAAGTGTACTTTAGGAAGATCTGGGCTGGCTCTGGTTGTATTTGTGGTTAAAACTTATATCACATACACTTTATGCAATAGTTTGCATGAGATAAAATTGCATCTAAAAATATTTAAATAAAGACTTAATTGTAATTTTAGAAACATAACTACATCACATGCATTTAGGTAGTTCCCCATTTAAAGGAACTCTTGTGTCGAGTTAGCATTTGGAACACGGAAATTTGCTTCCCATCCCATCGTCTTTTAATATTAATATATTGCTTTTTCTAGGCTAGCTGAAGGAAATAAAAAATAAAATAAGAAATAATGTATTGGCTTTTTTGTAAAATCAAAGCTTATTTTTATAACTGTATTTAAAGCATTTGTAAAATGAAAAAATAAAAATAAAAGACCACTCTGGTCATTAAAAACTTTAACCCCAGCTTCTGGTTAAAATGGGAAACCTGAGCTGTTTGCTGCTCTAAGTAGTCTGGTTGTCTGAAGAGGAGAAGGTCGAGGAAGACTCGGCACAGCCCCAGGCGTCCCGGAGGGCTGGGAGGGAAACACTAAGCCATTGTCCTCCGGGCCACCGTGGAATGAGCCCAGGACACTCACCCAGAGAAAACTCATCTCCTCTCTTGAAGGATAAGGGGACTCGATTCTGAGAATGGCTTCAAAGAGCTAGAAGTAAGAGCGGCCTGAAATTCCAGAGCCTTCAAGGTTGTTCCCGGGCAGAGGGCTGCAGCGCCCAGGGCCTCCTTCCAGGCCGGCGGTGAAGTGGCCTCAGACCGAGTCCTGGCCCAGCCCCTGCCAGCGGGGCCACCTCAGACTCCTACTTGGCCTCTTCTGGCCTCACTTTGTTCACTTGGGAAAGGGGGTAGTGACACCTACCGCACAGGACTCCCAAGTGGGTCACGTGAGAACAGGAAGCAGCAGGTGCTCAATTCACCTGCCCCCCCACTGTGCTGCTCCCCCCCTTCCCCCTCCCCCATCTGCCCCTTGGAGCCACGTGACCCCGCTGACCCCAGTGCACTCAAGACCCCCTACGGCAAGGGAAGCCCAATTCACCAGAGGCGTCGATTAGGGGAGATCATTCTTCACTACAAAAGGATTTTTCTCTTTCCCAAAGGATTCACTTAGAATAGCTTGTCGCCTCGGATAGGAACCCCAACTTCCCCGGAGTTTACAGACAAGTAACTGCTTGGGAACCTCAACGCGGACGCCGGCGGGCACTCCACGATCAGTCGGCCGTGCAGCCTTCCCGACACCGTGACGCCAGCCCAAGGCAAATGCTCATGAAAACCAGTTGTGCACAGTTTCTCAGGAACATTCTAAGGGAAGCAGACCCGCCACTGCCCGGTGCCCCAACACGACAGGCCGCGGCGGCTGCCCCCGCGCTGGCCAGAGCAGGCCGGTGCCCGGCCACGGGGTTTTAGTTGAGTGAGGAAAATGAGCTATAATTACATTGTCAAGAAGTCAGCTCGTGTAATCTCCTCAGCTTGGGTCTCGAATGCCCCTCACTAAACAGAACGCGCCTGTTCCATTAAAACAGCCCCTCGCACCCTGTCCCAGCGTGTTGCCATGGAGACTCCACAGGCCTGCAAAGCAAGATGCTGGCCGGCCCCTGTCACCCGGCAAGATGAGGGGAGACTAAGTGCCCTCAGGGAGCAGCTGGGTGCCCAGGCCACGGGCCTGCTGGGCACATTCAGCCCTGGGCATCTGCCAGGTGGCAGGACCCCTGCAGGAGGGCAGCCCCGGCCCTAGATCTCATGGGGGCTGCCTGCGGGGCTCTGAGGAGCCTGGGGCTAGAGGACCTGGACTTGATGTGGACAAAGAAAATCCCCCAGGTCCCCCTCAGCTCCAGCCAGGAGAATTTCTGAGAACAAGGGGCACAGAAAAGGAAGAAGAAGAAAACACAGGCTATGTCCTCACAGTGTGCAGTCTAGCTCAGGAGCTACATCTAATCCACTCACTGCACGGACAATAATCCAGGACCGAATGTCACGCCTCAGCGCGGCAGGGCTCGGCTGCTGTGTGGCCAGAGAAGTCAAGAAGCCCATGAGGCAGGCAGGTCCCACTGGACCTCAGGAACGGAGGAGGACTGCGACCACGTCTCGAAGCTCCCCATTTACCAGACCCTGTGACGAGTGCTTCTCGTGGGACTCTGCACGTCACTCTTCTGCCGACATCGTGCGGGTGCTGGTACCATTTTCATTTTACATGAGGTGACCGGATTCTGAGGGTTCAATGAAGTCACACACATGGTTTTAACACGGATCTCTTTAGCCCCGAAGGCCCCTTGGTCCTAACCTCATTTAGATGGGCAGGAGGCAGGAAGTGTTTGAAAAAGATGAAAGAGGCCAGCACAGCGGCGCACACCTATAATCCCAGCTCTTTGAGGGGCTGAGGCGGGAGGATCACTTGCGGCCAGGAGTTCGAGAGCAGCCTGGGCAACACAGCAGGACTCCATCTCTACAAAAATAAAAATTAAAAAATTAGCTGGAACCTGCAGTCCCAGGCACTCAGGAGGCTGAGGCAGGAGGATCACTTAAGCCCTGGAGTTTGAGGTTGCTGTGAGCTAAGCTGACACCATGGCACTCTAGCCCAGGTGACAGAATGAGACTCTGTCAAAAAAAAAAAAAAACACAAGAGAATCTATTGGTTCTGAAAATGAGAAATGGACCCACAGTTTGAAAAAGTCATCCAATGCGACCTCGTCCACCAAGGTCCCGATTAGCACTGTCTCGTTACTTCACATTCAGATTCATGTACTGGTTTCCTACGGTCTCCCTTGATGTTGAAGCATCTTTCCCACCACGCTCCAACACCCTTGGATCAACCCCCAAGGCGGAAGGCTTTAATCTTGAAAACAACTTTCCACGAGTCATCGTGATCCCTGAATTAATTGACGCTTCTTAGCTGGATGTCTCAGGGCAGGTGTCTGAGACACGGGTCTCAGGGCTGGATGTCTCAGGGCTGGTTGTCTCAGGGCTGGGTGTCTCAGGGCTGGGTGTCTCAGGGCTGGATGTCTCAGGGCAGGTGTCTGAGACACGGGTCTCAGGGCTGGATGTCTCAGGGCTGGATGTCTCAGGGCAGGTGTCTGAGACACGGGTCTCAGGGCAGGTGTCTGAGACATGGGTCTCAGGGCTGGATGTCTCAGGGCAGGTGTCTGAGACACGGGTCTCAGGGCAGGTGTCTGACACACGGGTCTCAGGGCTGGATGTCTCAGGGCTGGATGTCTCAGGGCAGGTGTCTGAGACACGGGTCTCAGGGCTGGATGTCTCAGGGCTGGTTGTCTCAGGGCTGGATGTCTC
This sequence comes from Lemur catta, assembly GCF_020740605.2. Taxonomy (NCBI): domain Eukaryota; kingdom Metazoa; phylum Chordata; class Mammalia; order Primates; family Lemuridae; genus Lemur; species Lemur catta. Next base: position 1,959,817 of record NW_025423850.1, on the reverse strand, counting down.
AGGGCTGGATGTCTCAGGGCAGGTGTCTGAGACACGGGTCTCAGGGCTGGGTGTCTCAGGGCAGGTGTCTGAGACACGGGTCTCAGGGCAGGGTGTCTCAGGGCAGGTGTCTGAGACACGGGTCTCAGGGCAGGGTGTGAGCAGCGTCCACCAGAACCACACATTTGGGCCCCGCAGGGTCTGGCTCGCCTGAGAGGGAAGAGGAAGTGAGTGGCCTGAGTTGGAGCTGCTGATGGGCGGCTCCCGGGTGCCCTCACAGAGTCGAGACCAGCTCTCAGCCCTCGGAGCATGGAACTGGCTTTGGGGGACACCTGTGTGACAGGAGAGTGTGGCGAGCAGGAACCTGTGCAGAGGGATGGTCGTGAGTGGATGGCACAGGGAATCACCCCACCCCAGTGGACTTTGCCAGGTATGGACTAGACGAGGGAAGTTGAGAGAAAGGATAGAAGAGAAACCCTTTGGGACAAACCTCCAAGGAAAGATAAAGGCAGATGCTGGGCTGCGTCTGGGACCGTGCAGTCCGGATCCCTGGGGCGCTGGTGAACTCCTCAGACCTCCTCGGTCAGAAGCTCTTGTTAGGCAGAGATCAAATCTGCAGGTGGCTGATAGAGGCCAGGATGACAGTTCTGAGGGGATGGAGAAGTGGGGAAGGGACTGCAGGAAAGCGCAGCTGACAACCACGAAGAGCAGGGACTTGAGGTCTGAGGCTCACACAGCTGCGGAGCTGCGACTTTGTTATAAGAACACCTGTCAAATCACATGTGTCAATCATCTGGTGACACCCACAGTCCCCGTAAGCCCTGCCCCGGACCAGGCCAATCAAAGGAAACCACCTGGGAGTCCTCAACGTCATTCCCCACTCGTGGAGACCGACCCGTTCCTCTCTGGAATGTGCTCTCACTTTGTATAGCTCCCTTCTTTTCTGCAATAAAAGCTGTTTGCATGGAATTGCTTCCTGTCTGTGGTCACTTGGTGGCACCGGCCCTGCTTGTGAATTTTCCAAGCAAGGAGCCAAAGAAGCAGGACAACAGTCCACCAGGAGGCCGGACCTGACACTCTGAGAGGGGGAGAGGAGCTTTGCATTCTAACAGGACCCCAGGCGGTGTTGACGGCTCTGGGGAGTGCTTCAGCTGAACAGCAGGGAGGTGGGGCCTTCAGAGAACACCATTTGTGAGCCAATAACTGATCTTAACATGGGCAGGAGGAGGCCGTTTCTCGCCATTTACAGGTGGCTTCACCACAAATAGAGTGTCTAGCTGAGTCAGGGCCCCCAAGACCACCCACAGGTTTGATAATTCTCTAGGGGGACTCCCAAGACTCAGTAGAGAGCTGGACCCATGGCTGAGATTTGTTATAGCAAAAGGATGCTATGCACAATCAGCAAAGGGACAAAGTCACGGGGCAAAATTCCGGAGGGAACCAGGAGCAAGCTTCAAGGTCTCTCCCAGGGGAGCCATGCAGAACATACTGATTTTCCCAGCAATAAGTGGGAAATGCTGCTGACCAGGAAAACCTCGTAGAGGCTCAGTGCCCAGGGTTTTTATTGGGGCTGGTCACATGGGCACCCTCTGTCTGGAGAGAACCAAATTCTAGATCCCAGAAGGGAAGTTTGTACTCCGCCTAAACCATACTGTTTGTACAATTTGTGAGCCACTCATCAGTTAGTTAATGTGGGATCCTCCCAAAGTCTAAGTTCCCGGATGCCAGCCAAGGACCAAGCTTGCAAGCAGGCCTTTCTAAGGAGAGCAATTTCAGATCGCCTGTGTTAACTCTTTCCTGCACACTAGCCAAAACAATTACACAAGAGAAGGAAACAATAACTATAAAAGCAGCAAAGGGCTGGGCATGGTGGCTCACACCTGTAATCTCAGTACTTCGGGAGGCCGAGGCAGGAAGCTTGCTTGAAGCCAGGAGTTTGAGATCAGCCTGGGCAATACAATGACATCCCATCTTTACCAAAAAAAAAAAAAATTTTAATTAGCTGGCTGTGGTGGTACACATCTGTAGTCCTAGTTACTCGGGAGGCTGAGGCAGGAGGATCGCTTGAGCCCAGGAGTTTGAGGTTGCAATGAGCTATGATGATGCCACTGCACTCCAGCCTGGAGGACAGAGCGAGACCTTGTCTCCAAAAAAAAAAAAAAAAAAAGGCAGCAAAGGAGGCACAAAATTAACATTAAGTTGACCCTTGAACATGGCAGGGGTTGAGTGAGGGAACTGACCTCGTATAACATTTGACTCCCCAAAAACTTAACTACTGATAGCCTACTCTTGGCTGGAAGCCTTATCAGTAACATAGTTGATTAACACATATCTTATATGTTATATGTATTATTAGCTTACAATAAAGTAAGCTAGAGAAAAGAAAATGTTATTAAGAAAATCATAAGGAAAAGAAAATATATTTACTATCCATTAAGTGGAAGTGGAGCCTCAGGAAGGTCTTCATCCCCGTCGTCTCCATGCTGAGCAGGCTGAGGCGGAGGAGGAGGAGGGTGGTCGGGCTGTCTTGGGCGGCAGAGGCGGAGGAGAAACCACACGTAACTGGGCCTGTGCAGTTCAAACCCGTGTTGTTCAAGGGCCAACTGTATTTCCAGACCGTATGGTTGTTGACCTGAAAAAGAATAAGAAAATCAACCGAAAATTATTCAAAATGAAATTTCTACTTGGAGCGAACTAGGCTAGAGCCCCGACCCAGGCTCCTACCTGCAGAGGCCCCGGCAGGAAAAGCTGGAGCTGGCGGGACCTGAATGGAGTTAGAAGCTTTCGCTGTTCCGCAGGCCTGGACGCTCTCATTGTCACCCAGCTGAGATGCACTTGGGGATTTTCTAAGAGAAACCGGAGAAGCCGGAGGGCTGCGCAGGCACAGCCCGCAGCGGGGCGACCTGGCTGGAGGGGCCGCGCCTCGGCCTCGCTCCTGCGGTCCCCCGGGGCCCGCGAAGGGCTCCGGCGACAGCATGTGCGTGGCCCTGTGTCATCAGACATTGCGAAAATTAGACAGCTCAGCTGTCGTCAGTTCGGAACAGTCTCTCACGCTGACTTTAACTCCTGCCTGGTGGCGCTGGGCAGGGCCACAGGACCGGTTCCTGCACCCGCGGTCAGCAGCGGAGACGCGCAGCGAGACATTCCCGGGAGGCGTCCCAGACCCGGACGGCCACCAGGAGCTGAGCGTGAGGAAGTGACTGTGACCCACTAAACTCAAACCGGATGAGTCCCCACCTCCCGTCAGGGTCCCAGGGATGTGCCATTCAAGCCCTGCAAGGTGACCAACCAACATTTTAACATGGCTCTAAAATGTGTTTTCAGAGACAGGCACGAGAAACTTGGACACAAACAAAAAGCAAAACGCTTATTCAAAACTTATTAAAGCCTAAGAGCTGCTCGGCGCTGGACTCGCCCCCGGGGCCGTGGGGGCAGCGAGCCCCCAGCGCCACGCGCCACGCTGCTGGCTGGGAGGACACTGACTCACCGGCGCTGAGTTCTCGCTGGCGGAGGACGGGGCGCCGCACTTCGCCTGCTTGACGGGCCGCCTGACCCAGCAGCGCCTCTCCAGCCCGACCCCTGCGACGTGGGCCTGGTGCGGGTGCCCCAGCGCAGCGTCTTCCCGGCGCACACGGGCGCGCGCGCTGCCCACAGCCGGTTCTTCCACTCGCTCTTCACCCAGAACGAGCAGCTGCGGCGTGTGGAGCTGTCCCTGGAGGCGCTGGCGCCTGGTGGCCTGCAGCAGATCCTCAGCTTCATCTACACGCCGGAGCTGCTGGTCAACGCAGCCAGCGCCCACGAGGTGCTCAGTGCCGCCTCCTTGCTGCAGATGGCCGGCATCGCCGCGTCCCGCCAGGAACTGCTGGACGCCCGCTCCCTAGGCCCACGGGTCCCGGCACTGTGGCCCTGGCCCAGCCGGCTGCCAGCTGCACCCCAGCTGTGCCACCCTACTACTGTGACATCAAGCAGGAGGCGGACACCCCAGGCCTGCCCAAGATCTGTGCCCGCGAGGGTCCTGACCCCTACTCAGTGCGCGTGGAGGACGGGCAGGGACCGCTGGCGGCACAGTGCCTGCCACCATTGGGCCAGCCCAGCCCTTCTTCAAAGAGGAGAAGGAGGGTGCTGTCGAGGAGGCCGGCAGGCCCCCGGCCAGCTTGTGTAAGCTGGAGGGTGGGGAGGAGTTGGAGGAAGAGCTTGGGGGTTCTGGCACCTACAGCCGCCAGGAGCAGCCCCAGATCATTGTGGAGGTGAACCTCAACAACCAGACACTGCACGTGTCCACTGGCCGAGGGGAAGCCAGGCCCTGGGAGGAGCCGGCCACCATGATGCTGGGCCGGGAGGATGTACTGCAGAGACACTCAGAGGAGGAGGAGGAGGAGGAAGAAGAGGATGAGGAAGAGGAGGATGGTGGCAGTGGAGGAGAGGAGGAGGAGGATCAAGAAAGTGGCAGTGAGGGAGAAGAGGAAGAGGAGGAAGAGGAAGGGCACAGTGAGCAGGAGGAAGAGGAAGAAGAGGAGGAGGAGGAAGGGCCCAGTGAGCAGGATCAAGAGAGCTCTGAGGAGGAGGAAGCAGAGGAGGGGGAAGCTGGCAGCATGCAGGGGCCACCAGGGCGCCGGGGCAGCCGTGCTGACCCCCCTCCCCACAGTCGCATGGCCACGCGGTCCCGGGAGAATGCCTGGCGCCAAGGCACCTCTGAGCCTGAGGAGGCTGGGCCATGTAGTGGGAAGCGACCCAAGCTGTCTCCCAGAGTGGCCTCTGCACCAGCCCGAGGGCCTCCAGCCACTGATGGGCGGGGGGCCAACGTGAGGCTGGAGGAGAAGCAGCACCACCCGTGCCAGAAGTGCCCACGAGATTTCAACAACCGCTGGTACCTGGAGAAACACATGAATGTGACCCACAGCCACATGCAGATCTGTGACCAGTGCGGCAAGCGCTTCCTGCTAGAGAGTGAGCGGCTGCTGCAGCGGCAGACGGACTGCGAGCGCAACATCCAGTGTGTGACGTGTGGCAAAGCTTTCAAGAAGCTCTGGTCCCTCCATGAGCACAAGAAGATTGTGCATGGGTACGCAGAGAAGAAGCTCTCATGTGAGATCTGTGAGTTCTATACCATGGCCCATGTTTCGCACATGGTTGCCCACACCAAGGACATGCCCTCCACCTGTGAAGCCTGCGGGAAGTCCTTCAAGCGCAGCATGTCCCTCGAGGTGCACTCACTGCAGCGCTCCGGGGAGAAGCCATTCAGATGTGACAACTGCAACGAGCGTTTCCAGTACAGGTACCAGCTGCCGTCACACATGAGCATCCACACTGGCCACAAGCAGCTCCTGTGCCAGTGGTGTGGCCAGGACTTCAACATGAAGCAGTGCTTTGATGAGCACACGAAGACCCACACAGGGGAGAGGCCGGACATCTGCGACATCTGCGGCAGGAGCTTCCCCAGCCCGCCCAGCGTGAAGCGGCGCCGGCGCCGCACACGGGGAGAAGCCGGAGCCTTGCGACGTGTGCGGCCCGCGCTGCCGCTGCCCCGACGTGCTCGAGGCCCACAAGGAGAAATGCTTCCTTGTCAGCCGCCCGCGGGCCGGCGACCGCCCGCCCCGCCCCGGGCCTGCCCCCCGCCCAGCCTCAGGCCCGCGCTGCCCCTGCTCCCCGGGCTCCCCCAGACCCCGCCGCCCCGCCGCCCCTCGTCCCCACCGCTGCCGGCACTGGCGGGGCATGAACGCCACCAACTAGCTGCCGAGCTACACCTGCTGCGACCTGGAGCCCAGGGCCCGCTCCGGGGGGGACCCCGCTGCCCTCCCCCCTTGCTGGGGGGCAGCAGCTCGGGCCTGGGCCGCCGCCCCCTCCTCCAGAGGTGGCTGGATGTGCTCCGCCTGAGACCCCGACCCGGGGGGCGCGGGCCGGCAGCCCCCAGAGCCGGTGGAGGACGCCTCCCTCGCAAGTGCCCCCCTTCTGCGGCTCCCTGAAGCCTTTACTTTTTGGGTTTTTTTTGGAAGTGAAGGAAAAAGAAAAGAGAGGAAACTGTTTGCAGCACCCCTCCAGGCGAGGGGGGTGCTGGAGGCGGCAGGTCCGGCGGGGACGGAGGGGCCCGGGGCAGGTGTAGTGGCCGGTCACGCTGCTGAGGCCGGAGCCGGAGAGGGTTGGTCAGGCCCAGCCTGGAGCGGCCTCAGCGGTTTAGCCCCACGTGCTCGTGCCCCTAATTTGCTCCTTCTTCTTGCAGGGTTTGGGGAGAAGTTGGGGTGCCGCCCCGTAGAAGAGTTGTGGACCCAGTCTGAGGGCTGTGGACACCCCGCCAGGGCTTGAGACTGGACACTGGCGGGTGCGGGTGGGGAGCGTTGAGCAGCGGGAACTGCAGTCCGGGCTCTGCACCAAGTAGTGTGGGGGAGGCAGGGGCTGGACCCCAGGGGCTTGCTTTCCCCACTCACATCCCTGCCGGCAGGCCCGGGGGCCCCCAACCTGCACCAGGCTGCACCGTGGGTCTTGAGTCCCGGCGATGTCCCCCGAAGCTGCTAGGCCTTGGTGCTGTGGGCCAGGCCCTAGGTGGGCAGACAGGTGCCTCCCTCAGCACCAGCTCCCAGGGGCTGGAGTCAAGGAACCCCTGCAGACAGGCTAGACCCCAGGGGCAGGGTCCAAGGAGGACCACTTGGACAAGTGTTTTGGGGTTTCAAGGTGCTCTCGGTGGGACAGGGGGCAGGGCTGCCGCTCACAGAGCACCTCTGCCCCTCACCAGCTACCCTGGCCCTTTCACACCAGAAGGAGACGTGTGTGTCTGTGTCCGTCTCTGCTCCCCTGTGGCGGCACTAGGGCAGCCACAGCCTGTCCCTGGCCGGCTCCAGCATCCTGGCTCCTCCCGGGCCTCTGCACAGGTGGGTGGGCCGCTCACAGCACTGCTGGTGAGAGAAACCCCCGGGGACAGGGGACCCCAGCCTGTGCCCGGTGCTTGCCCTCATGAGGCCTGCACTAATAGGAAATCCTATTTTGTTGTCATTTAATGTCTTCATTCCTGCTTTTAAGATGGAGTGGAAGGTTCCGTAAACTACATGTTTCCTAGTTAAGCTCTTTCCTCTTGTGTTTATACAGTTTTGTTTGTTATACTTTTTGCACCTTAAACTCCCACTACTCCCCCACGCTACCACCTTCCCAGTGTGGCCGGGGTGGGAAGAGGCCTGGGCCCAAGGGGCATAGTTGGGGGCGCTGAACCCTTCTGACCTCCTTGTGAGGCCCATGGCCCTGGGGCAGGGGGCTGGGGACATTTTAATCATCAATAAATGAAGCACTTTATTCTGAAAAAAAAAAAAGCTTAAATATGCCATTATCACTATAATTGAAAGATGTTTTGGAACATAATTATATATTCCTGATTTGGGCATATATAAAAAGGACTTTATTTTCTCATCTTTAAATTTATTAAAAAGCTTAGAGGAAATCCACATATAAAATTAATGGCATATGAAACAAAAGTGACAAATAGAAGCAAAGAAATTGATAAAAATTGTTCTAACATCAAGAAGGAAATTGTAACCAAAACAAATTTCAGATCATACCAAAAGCAATAATTCATTAAACAGGAAAAAAATAGATCAATAGTAGAAGTAATGAGTTATGATGAATAGGCTCTTGTGTTGGGTGATAATTCAATTGGTGAAGAGGAATCAATCACGATTCATTGGAAAAATATTTAAATTTTTTGTTGATTTAACACAAAATGGTGGCATCAACATAAATAACAAAAAACTCCTAATATACTATACACATAGAGGGATATCCATGACAAATCTGTTAATAAGTTCTGTCAAAGTAAAGGATACTCAACATTAGCTACTGCACAAGAAAACCTGAATTGACCAGTAATAAAGAAAGAATTTACTGTATGAATAAATATTAAAAAGAAGAGGGAACAAATTAATTTCTAATGATTTAAAACCCTCATTTAGTTTGCCTGTTTCACAAACAAGAAAATTCAAAATTAACATGCAGAAATGATTAGCTCAATATCCTTCAATAAATACAAATTACAACCAGTTAGAAAATATACTAAACAGGAATTTACAATAGCAAAAAGAAAATCTACTTGGAAATAACAAGAAATAGGTAAGATCTATATGAAATAAAAACTTTAAAATGTTATTAATACTATTGGACACATAATAAATGTCCTGAGCAAATAATAAGGCATAGCATATTCTTGGAATGGAAACATCATAAATGCCATTTTTCCTTTACTCTATAAATAGCTCATAAATTAAAAAATCCCAATAAAATAATGAGGTGTTTTAAGTAGATAAGCTGATCCTAAAAATCATATGTAGAAATAAACAAGCAAAATAGTCAAAAAATTTCTGGGAAAAAAAAAGTAATAATGGGTCAGCCCAGCCAAATATTGACATTTTACAATTAATCACTGAAATAGTAGGATACTGATAAATAGATAAATGGGACAGAATATAAAATCCATAAATAAATCCACACATAAATGAAAATGTAGTATATGAAAAGGACAGCACTTCAAATTAGTGCAGAAAAGATGCTTCTGAAATAACTGGATAACCATCTGGAGGAAAACATGAATTTGAATTCACACCTCACTAGGCAATATTGAAAAGCAGATGGAAAAAGGAAACAAAAAAACAGAAGATGAATTCACACTTCACATCTTATACCAGGATAAATTTAATATGGATTTAAATTTTTAATATAAAAAATTAAATTATGAAAGTGTTAAAAGACTTTATGGGAAAAATTTTTAATAATCTTAGTATTGGCTGGGTGCAATGGCTCACACCTGTAATCCTAGCACTTTGGGAGGCCAAGGTGTTAGGATGGCTTGAGGCCAGGAGTTCAAGACCAGCCTGAGCAACATACTGAGACCCCATCTCTACAAAATTAAAAAAAAAAAAAAAAAACTTAGCCAGGTGTGATGTTGCACTCCTGTAGTCCCAGCTACTCAGGAGCCTGAGGCAGGAGGATCCCTGTGTTTGGGGCTGCAGTGAGCTATGATACGCCCCTGCACTCTAGCCCAGACAACAGAGTGAGAAACTGTCTCAAAAATAACAACAATAATAATCCTGGTATAAAGAATATCTTTTTAACTATGAAACACAACAGACACCATAAAGGAAAAGATTGATTCATTCAACAGTATACAAATTTCTTAAAGTCCCTGAAGCAAACCAACGCAAGTAAAACTAAATGACAAATGAAAAAATACATTTGCAACTCACATCACTAACAAAGAGCTAATCTGGCCTAATATATAAAGTGCTCCTTGTAAATAAAAAGGAAAAAATAATGTAACCCAATAAAAAAAGAGAAATGGATACGGGGGGAGCAAAATTCCTCCAAAAGAATATGAAAATAGATTTTAAACATACAGAAGGATGTTGAAATCCACTTATAACACGAGGAATGAAGATTAAAATTTCAATGGGATACCTTTTGTTTTTTTTACCTACAGGATTGCAAATGACAAAAAATTGATTCTTATGGTGGGAAGAGTGTGACAAAATGTACAATTACATTAACACATTGTTGGTGGACATGTCAATTAGTACTTCAGTGGAAGGCAGTCACGTGTCCATCAAACTCTCAAAGCTCACATCCTTGTAGCCAACAATTCTTACTTGTAGGAATTTAACCTGCAGCTATACTCATGTGGATGTTATACATTTTATATGTATGTTATAATGGGAAAAATTTGGAAAGGATCTACATGACCACTAATTGGAGACCAATTAGTTAAATCACAACCAGGGATACCGTGGATACCATACAGTCGCAGAAACAAGGAGGAGGTTCCTCATGATAGGAAATGATCTCCAAGAGATATTTTCAAATAGATGAAAAAAGCAAAGTACAATGGTATCTACGATGTACTAGAATTTTTTTCCAAAAAAAAAAAAAATGACGAAAAGTATATATGCCTTAATATACAGAGACTATCTCTGGGAAGATACACAGGAATCGAGAAACATCGGTCACCTCTGGGAGGCATCATGACGGGGGGGCTGGAATAGCAGGAGCCCTATTCATTGGGTCTTCTTTGATAGCTTTGATCTTTCAACTACAGAGTGCATTGTCTACTGAAGGAGTAAACGTTAAAGAAAATAAGCAAATAAGAAACAAGTAAATGCAGCCCCCTCTGGAGAGCAGAGGAGGAGTCAAGACCTTGCCTGGGGGGAGCAGGAAGAGGAAGCCTGGAGGTGATGGCAAAGGCAGCCAGGCAGGGGCGTCGCACATCCAGCCAGAGAGAGCGGCCTCCAGCGGTGGAAGAGGTGAAGGTTCCTGGGGATCTGGAACCTGACGACTCCAAAGGCCATGGGGGTGGGACCCGAGGGTGGGTTTCCAACTATTTCACTGGTAAGGGCTGAGACAAAAGCTTGAGTTGTTTTGTCATCATCATTATTATTATTTGACTATTACTATTAGGACCCACATTCCCACTTCTTATCTGCAGAAAATGGGTTCTCTACATTCAGGAATTCCCTCCCATCCCCATCATCTGGAGCCCGACTTTCTTAACACTGCTGTTTCCCAGTCACTTCCCTTCGTGCAAACTTTATGGCAGCTCCAGGCTACGCTTGCACCGTCCTTGTTGGCGGTGAGACCAGGCCTGGGCCGAGCTCCCTGAGAGAAGGGAGGCTCTGTCTGTCTGAACTATATTCTCCACGCCTTGCAAAGTTCCTGGCACACACGTGGGATTCATAAAATAGTCACTGAAAACACAGATGAATAATCCCAAACACCTTGTGTGCTTCACCCTCCCACCTTGCTCCTGCCCCTTTATCTGGTGCTCCTTGTGTGCGCGCCCTGGTTCGCGGCGCCTGCTTTCCCCAGCACGTCATTCAGGAACGGCATGTCAATATCGGACCAGCAGCAGCAGCAGCGTCACCACTGTTGCCTGTGCCACCGTTTATGGGCCACCACCTTTGTGTCAGTAATGTTACCTTGGATTCCTGGGGGCTTTGAGTGACTACAAGATCATCTCTGAGGACACCATGTCACTGTGTCAGTGAAGAGACACAGGAAAGAGCAAGGGAGTTCAGCACAGCTGGCAGTGTCACTGGGTCTGGGCAGGTGACTTAATCCTAAACCAGCCCTAGTTCCTGCCTCAAAACGGTTGGCTCAGAATCCAGTTTGCCCAGGGCAAGCATAGCCAAGACCAGCCAGGGCTACAGTCATCCTGCCACCCCCGAGATTTTGCACAAATCTGCTTGAAGAAGTTCCTCTTAAAGTGTCATCCACCAACCAGCTCACCCAGAATCATCTGAGGCGCTTGTGGAAAACGCAGATCGTGGGGCCACGCCCCAAACCTCCTGCAGCAGACTGCCTGCCCTGGGCCTGCTGAGTCGAGTCTAAACACACAGCAAATTCTAACGCAGACAGCTGGGAAACACACCCCAATAAACATGGTCCTAGGAAGCCCATATCCTGTGATTTTTATTTTTTAATTTTGAAATAATTTTAAATTTTAGAGAAGAGATTCATAAATAATACAAAAAACTCTCTTCTCCCCTTCACTCAGCAACTATTCACATTTTGCCACATTTGCTTTCTGCCTCTGTCTCTGTCTTTATCTCTCGATCTCTCTCCCTCTCTCTCAATATGTCTCTCTCCTCCGCCCCTCTACATATATGGTGTCAACCTTAAATAATTGAAAGGATCAGAACACAGTTTAAAAGGGTTTATTAAAGCACAAAGCTGAGAATAGCCATTCAGGTAACACAGACTCCAAAGAAATGGGGTCAGTACTCTGAAGTTTAAAGTTAAGGTCTTGCTTATATAGGCAGAAAACAAAGGAATTTAGTGGGATTGTGACAGAAGGGCCTGAAAAAGATCAAAATGTATTACAAGTTGTCTCTTTAAACCCTGCCCCTACTCTTTTTGGGAATTAAAACCTGCGTTCCTGCCCAAGGCCAGTAGTCAGAGGGGCAGGGAGTGTCCTTTGTTCTTTGCACCACAAGAGACAGCCCAACTGAACTGCCGGGCAGAGGTCAGGACCGTCTTCACCCAAGGTGCTACAGCTACACAGCGATAGCCCAGCGCTGAAAACTCCTTTTAAAGGCTCTGTATTTCTGCTTATAGGAGGACAATGATTGTTTAAGATGAAAGTCTGCGATCCTCCTCATTTGCCAGCAAATTAATAAACTTCTCTTTCCTTTTCCTTAAACCACTTGTCCTCATTCTTCTGATGCAGCCTTGGGGACAGGTGTGAACTTTTTCTAACAGTATTGTGACATTTTCTATACAGGCTGGTTTATGAGTTACAGCAATTTAATTAGTTACAGTTTGTTTTCTTTTCTTTCCAACTTAAAAGAGTGTATTTAACATTCCATCTTAGACAACGTGACAGTCATGGAGTGTCTGGATGAGAGTCAGGAAGACTTTGGGAAGTTAATCAGGTAAGAGGGAAGGGGTCTTCCTTGTCACCCTTCAGTCATTTACAACATTTTACATAACAATGTAGGTAAGGAAACAGCTAATCTATAAACAGTCAGAGAAATAAAAGTTACAGCTGCCTGTTGTGGCTCATAATATTTTAAAGTTTCAACAGCTTAGATTTTTAATTACTTATTTTCACAATATGTATAATAAAATTTTGTGATTTCTTCCTGAACCATTTGAAAGTGAGTTGCAGAGCCACCATTCCCCATCCCCCTAAATATTCCAGCATTTCTTTCCTAAGAATAAGGATGTTCTTTCACATATAACAGTATGATTTTCAAACTCAGGAAATTTCAAATAGATACAATTATCTACTCTACAATCCATATACCAGGTTCTTCAATTATCCAGTAATGTCCTCTGTAGCAATTTTCCCCAACGCAGAATCCAATCCAGGCTACACATCTCATTTACTGGCCATGTCTCTTTAGTGGGGACGATTCCTCAGCCCCCTGCCTTTCCTGACATGGCCACGTGAGAACGCAGGGCAGAGGTGCTGCAGCGCATGCTCTGATTGGGTTGTCTGCTGTTTCCTCCTGCAGAGACCCTCCAGAGCAGCTGGGAGGACAGAAGATTGACACGCAGAGGACAAGGACTAAAATCCAAGACTCTGAGCCTGAAGATATCTCTCTGAGGTGGTCACAGCTGTCCATGGTGCCAGAGCAGTGGACACGCGGCTGGCCGGTGTGTGCAGACACCAGGCTATCCCAGCACCCGCTGCCCAGACAGCTACGGGAGAGACAAGGTTGCCAAACGCTTCCTTCTCATGAATAATTCAGCCTCCCAGACTCCAGTTCACGATCTTAAGGAGAGCCCATTTCAGCTCCACTGGAAGCCGAGGATCTTCCCCCTTCCTTTCATGGCTATAAGGACAATCGCTGCAGCCGGTAGCTGTCTGCCCACCCCATGCACCCCCAACCCCCAACCCACTTCTTTTTTTCCCCTTCTCCACTTCTACCTTTGTTGCTATTTTCCTCGCATTTTCACTTCAAGACCAAAGCAGTGGGACTCTCTCCTAAAAACTGTTGCTCCTGGCCTTTGCACAGGCCCTTAAAGATAAGCATGTCCCTGTTACTGAAAGTTCAGTACTTGTCCCTGAGGCCGAATGAAGAATGAGGACAATTGGTTTGAGGAAAAGGAAGGAGAAGTTTATTAATTTGCCAGCAACTGGGGAGGGTGGCACTCTCATCCTAAAGTCTCAAAGAATCATCATCCTCCTTTAAGCAGAAACACAGAGCTCTTAAGGGGCTTTTCAGCTTCAGGCTGTTGCTGTTTAATCACAGCGTCTCCAGTGAGGACGGTGACCTCTGTCCAGACAATTCTGCTGAGCCATCTCCTGTGGGTTAAGATACAAAGAACAAAGAACATTTTTCTACCCCTTTGATTACTGGCCTCCAGCAGGAATGCAGGTTTTAATTCCCAAAAATGGCAAGGCGTTTTAAACGGTGTGAGCTAAAATGAAATCTGTAGACTCCCCCCACCCCTCCTACCTGCTGACAGAATAGATCCCCTCTTGGCCAAGGGGATGCCCTAAAACTGAGCTGGTGGCCATGAGAAGAGAGGTCAGACCTGACTCATCACTCCCCCTTCCCTTCTCGGGGACATCCTCTGTAGCTCATTGACAGGCCTAAGGCTGCCCAGGACAAGCCTGCAGGGCCTCAACTGACACAAGTACAGAGCCAGTAGCTTATCTTTGATTAACAGACTTTCTTCTCTTAACTTAAAACATTCCAAGCCTTCAGACAAAGCTTCATTTCTTTAACCAATTACAAGTCAAAGAGTCTTTAAAGCCACCAGTAACCTGTGAGCCCCCACTTTGAGATGTCCCACTTTTTCAAGCCAAACCAATGTATGCCTTCCATGTATTGATTTATGACTTTACCTGTAATTCCTGTCTCCCTAAAATGTATAAAACCAAACTGTAACGCAGCCACAGCGAGTCCACTTGCTCAAGACTTCTTGGACGTGGCTCTAGGTCATGGGCCTCAAATTTGGCTCAGAATAAACCTCTTTAAATTATTTTACAGAGTCTGGCTTCTTTTCCATTGACAAGAGACAACTTGTAAAACATTTTGCCCTTTTTCAGACCCTTACTTCTGCTACATCCCCAGATTTGGTGGGAGGATCAAGTTCCAGCTGCCAGCTGCCATTACCAATGGTTTCAGAAGACAGCAGGTGACAAAGGAGACACTCATTCAAGGAGCTGCTGCAGGGGACCTTCCAGGGAAATCACAGGGGCCTGGAGGTAGGTTTCTGGGAAGCCAACACAGCTTAAGCTTCTGGCCAGAACCTGGGAGGAGCTTGAGCAATGCATTAACATAGTCATGTTTGGGGAAATTTTTGCAAAAGTAAGATATTTTGTATTTTTCCCTTATGTTGGGCCACAGAAACTGACACCCCGCAATACAGTACTTGGGCATGCTGAGTGCTTTGAACTGAAGAAAACTGAAAGACCTCAGAAATAGGCCTTAGAGCCAGGTCTCTCTGACCTTCCCCCGACACTCCCATTCCCTCCGGCCCCCACTGTGCCCTCCTTTCCTGCACCTGGAGGAACCTGCTCCAGAATTTCCTTATCTGACTAAGAAAGCTTTCTTCCAAAAGAAATGCGATTGTCTTAAGAGCCCCTCCCTAGGAATCTCATCAAATAACCAGGAAAGATGAATGAAAGAACGAAAGTCATCACCAGGCCCAGACAGACTTTCCACCTACCAGAGACGACCTGCAGGACTTCACCTGCACAGTCAGACGGCCTTCGCTCCCAGCGCAGTTCTCCTCCCCTGCCCACGGCCTCCGCGGGGCTCAGAGGATCCCTGTCATTTACCCACGTGGCCCAGGCCCTGCCCTGTGGAGGAGGGTGTGCAGGCACCTGGCCCCCACGGGGCACTCGCTCCTGCAACTGCCCCTTGCTATGCCTGGTGAATAAGCCTGTGTGCCTTTTGCTCCTTTTAATCTGACTTTTATCAGTTCATTTTCAGTGAATCTTCAGAGGGAGAAGTGTAACCGGCCCCCACTGAACAAACCTCAGTGACCCCTATATAATCCTCTCCCTTCACTACTTGACCTTTGGAGTTGTTTCCCAGAAATGGTGGGTTTTCTGCAGGACAAAGGAACGGAGATTCTGAAGGCCCCTGGGCAGACTTCCTGATGCCAGGACCCACTGTCCCCCACACGCTGCCCCCAGTGCCCGTGGCCCCTTGCCAGCTACACCACACCCGCCGGCCTCCGAACGCCGGGGCCTCCCCCAGCTGGGGGTGGATTTGAGGCAGCTTCTCCCCTTCCCCCGACAAGACAAGACATCTGTCACATGGAAAACTGCGTTCTTCCCTGGCAGTCCTCCCTGTCTCAGTACTGCAATGGGCAACCGGACCTAGACTGACAACGCCTTGTGGTTTCAACAGCAGAAGGGGAAGCTTGCCCTCTTCGACCCTACGCTGAAAAAGGGCCACCAAATTTTATAAGCTATGACCCCTCAAAACTATTAGTCACCTGAATGTATTATATATTTATATACTTACACTAGATACATATATACTACATACATATATATTATATACCATATATTAACATTATATGCTTGCATATACAGTATATATGTGTATGTATATAATAATAAAGAATCCTCCAATGAGTTCTTTCAAGGAAAATAAAGATTTAAATAAAGACTATTATTTTTTACATTTTGATTTGTTTTCAAACAGGGGCTGAAGGTGGGAGGAGCAGCCTTGCAAGAATAACAGGAAAATACACCCCCCCCCCCCCCCGTTTCCCCAGCACCAGTTACAGACCACTCCTGCGGGTTCTCTTGCTAAGGAACCGGCAGTTCTGTTTTGCACAACCTCTGAAGAAAGCTGAATGAACAGAAAAGAGACGTAACTCTCCCTCTTTCAAACTGTTTTTTGAGAATCTGCTTTACCAGAGGTCCTGAGTAAACAGCAGGAGAAGAGCTCCAGCCTCAACCACGTCTCAGGATGAGGACAGAGTCGCATCTCCTGTGAAAATCCCTTCTCCAAGGAAAGGCAGGAAACCAAGTCTTGGACTTTGACATCCTTGCAGTTTTTGTCATCCACCTGCTGCCGCTTTTGTTCTCCACCGACGGCCATCACTGTTTTTTTCTCTCTTCATCCCCCTTAAAATCAGCAGCCACCCGGCCTCGCTGCTGGAGCCTCTCCTCTTTCTTTGGGCTGCCACGTGTCTCCCTGCCCTCTGTCCCCCTCTTCTCTCTTTCTCCCTTTCTCTCTCTCTCTCATTCCCACTGTCCTTCTAAAAGACAAAATAAATTTTACTTTTTTGTTTAATCTCTGAGTGAGAAATCTTCCTCCACCCGCACCGTGAGCACCTGCCAAGCTTTCCACCCTAACAGAAGGAAAACCAAGCTGAAGGCCTATTAGCAACTCGCCCCGAATCTTCTGAGCAAAGTTCCAGACTGAAGGAAGCTTTTACCCTTTTCTTTTTTGGTTGTTTTGTTATTGTTGTTGTTAGTTTTTTTTGGGGGGGGGGTGTTGTTTGTTTGTTTTTTAACATTACTAGATTCTTCCTGGTTTTTCTAATCCAAAACTTCCTTCTCTGGCTTTCTCTTTATGGGACACGGCATAAACCCCACGGTCAGGGTGGTGCCTAGGCATACAGTTGAAATACAGCTGAAATGCACAGTCTTCGGCCGAAGGAAGAGACAGAAAAATAGAACTAACCCAAGGCATGGCTTAGAAATACCATATACACACAACATGCTGTTGGTCCCATTTTTCATATCCATTTCTGGAATGTTAAATCAAGGAACAAATATTGTTCAAGTTAACTGTCTTCCAACCTAAAATGACGTTTATTTTGTCCTATTCTCTAACATGCTGCCTCACTCAAGAAAATAAAAATCATTTTCATCCTCAGTTATTCCATTTAAAATATTCTCTTCCTAACTAAATTGATCAAGTGTTAAATAAAGCTGTTTTCCAACATTTCTAGAATAATCCAAAGAAAAATTTTGTGTCTCTTCACTATACCTTTTCTTAGAAGAATTTGTAGGCTATGAGCAAGTTATTCTCATTGCTCCCCTTTCTATGGAGAGCTTATGTTTGCTAGGCTAGGTAACAACACCAACGGGATAGTGAAAACCCAGGCAAGAACAAGACCCTAAGAAGTTACACAGAAAGGCCTCCCCATTCTGGGGTAGCCTACAAGCCATGCTGCCTCCCCCTCCCACGAGAATCTCAAAGCTTGACAGGACCGAGAGCAACATAGGACCTTCCCAGAGCTGAGCTGAAGGTCCAGAATCCGCCGCTGCCGTCCAAATGCAAACCTTTGGAGCTCCAGGGCCAATGTTATGTGAAAGACAACTGGACACTTGAGCAGCGTCTGAGGAAGTCGTCGTCTGCTCTATTTCTACAAGAGAGAGGAGAACCGGAAATAACAAGGGCAGCTGGCATTTACTGAGCAAGGCGCTATGCTGCACTAAGTGTTTTTCATACATTCTCATCGGACCCTCAAAACAAAATCCCAGGGAACTATTACTAAAAAAAAGAAGAAGAAAATAACAAGTGTTGCTAAGGATGTGGAGACATTGGAACCCTTGTGCATTGCTGGTAGGAATGTAGAATGGTGTAGTTGCTGTAGAAAACAATATGGTAGATTCTCTAAAAATGAAACATTGAATTACCATATGACCGGCCCAGCAATTCTGCTCCTGGGTATATACCTAAAAGAACTGAAAACAGAGACTTGAACACATGCTGTTACACCCAGGTTCACAGCAGCGTTATTCACAGTAGCCAAAAGATGGAAACAGCCTAAGTGTCCATCCACGGATAAATAAAATGTGCTGTGTCCATACAGTGGAGGATGAGTCAGCTTTACAAAGGAAGGAAATTCTGACACGTACTACACCCTGGATGAATCTTGAAGATGTTTCATTAAGCGAGATAAGCCAGTCACAAAAGGACAAATATTGTGTGATTCCACTTGTATAAGGTACTTAAGAGTAGTCAGATCCACACAGACAGAAAGTGGAGTGGGGGCTGCCAGGGGCTGGGGAGGGGGAGATGGGAGTTGGTGCTCACTGGGTACGGAGTTTCAGTTTGGGGAGATGAACAGAGTCCTGTGGATGGATAGTGACGACCGTGTACAATGGGAATGTACTAAATGCCACTGAACTGTATGCTTAAAAGCACTAAAATGATAAATTTTATGTAATGTTTATTGAAACACAATAAAAAACAAATCCCATGAGTGAGGTGCTATTATCTTGCAGCTGTGGCAACTGAGGCAAAAAGGTTGAGCTGCAAGTCGGAGGAAGAGCCCACATTCTCACCAGGCAGCTGGACTCTAAGTGGGCTCTACCCACCACCGCATATATTACGTCATGAACCATCTAACACCAGCCGTCACCATCCACCTGTGCCATGTGCTATAGACCATCTACTCAGAAACCATCCTTGCTCCGGGCACTCAGGGATCCCAAGTCACCTGAAAGAGTTAACGTGGCCTTCCCAGGGTAGCTAGTTCCAACCAGAGGCTAATCCACTACCCCACGTCAGTTGTAATGTAGCCACAAATTAGTACTTGTCTCACTCTTATCTATAACATGAAATGGAATTTGAACCCAGAACTTAAAAAACTAGAGTAAATTCTAAGAATTCTTCAGTCAATTTCCTGATTTCCTGGGCTTCAGTGAGGAGGCAGGTGCCAGTCCTGTCATTTCCAACTCGGTCTTTCCACTGGACGCATCTGCCCCAGAGCCCTCTGGTGGCTGCCCAGGGGTGTTACGGGGCAAAGAACCCAAGTGAAACAATCATCAGAAAGCCACAGAAACGCAATGGTTTCATCCCTGATGGAACAGTCATCCCAAGGCCATTTAGAACTTGGTCATCTTCAAGGGTCACCAAGCACTGGATGACTTCATCTGTTTTCCTTGACTAAGCGCTAAGTCCATGTCCCAGTGGTGGCAGTGGCTGAGGTCCCTGGCCTGCACTCCCCCCACAGCAGCCGTGTTCCTGCCCACGGCCAGGTCTGCTGCTCCCCCCGGCCCACTCTAGCCTAGAGGAGAAGGGGCTGTGCAGGCCTGACGCATCTGTCAAGAGAACCTGTACCCAGCCCAGGGTCACGGCAGGAAGACAGCTAGTTTAAACTGTGGTATTTAAAACCAAATCAAACAGGGAAGGAGTCAAGTGGAGATTGCTGGAAAGCAAACATTACAAACCCTCCAAAACCAGAAGCCCAGAGGCACATTGTCTTTGGGGATAGGCCAGCTCTTTGTTCTTCTAGCGGGTGTGGTGTTTATTTAACTTGAAAAGAGAGGGTGCACACAGGTGTGTGCGTCTGCACGTGGAAGTGGGAAGGTAACAGGTTTCCTACAGCTGGTCCGAATTTCCCCTCTTTCATGTCAGAAAACAGACCAGCACCCTGAGGTCAGTGGTTGAACATGGGCGTCATCTTCCTTTTTTATTTGCGTTTCTGGAAAGGCAGGGTAGGAGGGGTACAAATAATCATAGTTAAATGCCTATCCCGACTGGGGAGGCGCCAGGCCAATGGCTCTAAATGTTTTAGGAAACGCGTCTCTGTTGCAGCCCCCGTACACACACACATTCGCACACACATTTGCACAGATATTTCAAGCAAACGATGTTAACCCTTCCTAAATGTAACGTGCTCTGATAGTTTCTATCTTTACACCTAATTTTCGGGTTGAGGTTGAACATACCATAATAACATTCACAAATCCCAGAGGTAGGGCGTGATGGGCTTTTTAAGGGCTCTCTAATCTTTTTTTATGAACAATTTCACTGAGATGTGATTTATATCCCACAAAATTTACCCAATTGAAGTCCACAACTAAATAGTTTTTAGTATATTTCCCGAGTTGTGCAATCACCATCATAATCTAATTTTAGAACATTTTCATCGCCCTCCAAAAAAACACCATATCCCCAATATCTATTCTATTTTACTTAACTTTTTTTCCCCTGGGTACTGATTGACAGTTTTCATAATTTACTTAACGTATTAAAAATGTTGGTCACAACTCACCAAATTCATTTCATTCATGGGTCACAACTGCAAATTGTAAAACTAGTGTAGATGTTTTACTAAAACGTCTCATTTATTCCTCACAAGAGTCCTGAAAGAGAGGCGTCACCCATGCCCGGGTCACAGGAGCACCAAGGGGCAGGGAGAAGCACCAACTTTTCCAAGGTCACACCCTCACGGGTGGCAGAACTGAAAGTCAAAGCCAGTCGGCCAGGCTCTCTTGGGAGGGCTTCCAGTGGACTGAGACAGCAAGAGCCACTTCCGTCCCCTGAAGGGCGAATGCTGAGGTCACAATAGCGAGCTGGCCTCACACAAATCCCTCCACTGCCGGGAGACACTGGTGGTGGTCGGCAGAGGCGGCACATCGCACAAAACAGATCACAGTCGCAAATCCTGCCAGACAACCCGGATTCCTGAGTGAACCGTGTTCAGACCTCATTAATGCAGAACTCAACAATGAAACTCATAACTGGGCTGGGCCGGGATGACATTTACCGTAGCAGGACTTAGACGATGACTTGGAGAAGCAAACTAACAACACAAAGCCTTGAGGAAGAATGCTGTGTCAAATTCTGTAAACACAGAGCAGGTGACCATGTTTTAGAAGCTACAAACCATAACAAGTATATACATATTGAAGGGCAGAAGGGGGAGCAGGAGTGACTCCATGACAGGCTGAATCTCCTGACACAGGCCTAAGTTTCGGTTTCCCCAAGACGGGTGGGCCTAAGTCACGAGTTCCTGGGATGGGTCCTCTTCCCGCCCAATGACTCTGCAAAACAGCTGGAAAAGTATTGGGACATGGAGCACCTTGGAGCCAACCAATCAGGAGACAACTTGATCAAGCCACCTTTGAAGGAGCAAATGAACTAAGGGGGGAGGGGGAATGGTGTGCACAGCGTATGTAACCTACTGAAAAGCATAAAAGCTTAGCTTTTACCCCAGGGCGGGGTCCTAGTTCGTAAAGAGACCACTGCGTTGGTGCTCTGGGACTTGGACCCTGGCTCGAGCCAGCCAATAAACTCCTTTGCCTTTTGCAGCCTTGGACTCTGCCACTCTGTTCCTGGGGCCGAACCGGGAACCGGTTCTAACAATATATTTTTATAGCATTAAACTATTGCCGTCAAGTAAAACTTGGAGCAATTTTAAGCAGACATAACATTGAAAACTTCTGTACGAAAACTGCTGACCAGCATGTTGCATGACAATTAAGTGCAGATGGAAAGTTCATGTCTTCTCTTATATCCCAACCCCTCAGATGGTAGGAGGGTATCTGGGGGTGTATTTTCATGTGTGCCTGTATACAGTGTGTTTGGATACATATGTGTATATGATTATGTGTATATGGGCATGTTTGTGTGTGTGTAGTGTGTGTTTGTGTATATGTGTTTAGTTTGTATGTATGAGTGTATGTATACATGTTTGTGTGTGTTTGTATGTGTGTATTTGTGTGAGTGTATGTATGTTTGTGTGTATTTGTGTGCATGTTTTGTGTTGCACTTGTGTATGTTTGTGTTTGAGTATGAGTGTGTGTCTATGTTTATGTGTGCTGGTGGCTAAGTATGTGTCTGTGTGAGTGTATGTATATGTACGTGTCTGTGTGTGACTGTGTCTGTGTGTGTGACCGTGTGCGCTGCAGCGGCAGCAGAGCGCGCGGGGCCGAAGCGTCAGGGACGCAGGGGCGGGGAGATGCGGGCCAGCCTCCCTCGCGCTGACTCGCCTGCCCCGTCTGCCCCGTGGCCTGAGGGTGGCGGAGGAGAGTGCAGGCCGCGGGGGGAGGACGTGCACTAGAAATGAGCCTTTTCCCTTCCAGCCTAGCCCTGTCCTGTGTCTAGACACCCCTAAGTCACTGAAGCTGGTTCCGCGTGGAGGCGCTTCCCGCTCTGTGAGTGGGTCCGTCCACCCTTTCAACGCGCGTCCCGGGCACCTCGCCGCCGCCGCCAGCTGAGAGCACAGGACTGTTTCCTGTTCTCCCAAGACTCCCCGTCTGTCTGGAGTCCAAGATCCTGTCTGTCTATGGACCACCCTGGATTCTGGGGACACGCTGGAGTTTGGCCCAGGCCTGTGGGGTGCAGGACCCTGCAGCCACCCTGAGCACAGCTGTGCCCTGGGCTCGGGAAAGCCGAGCGCACTCTGCCTCCCACCACGCCCAGGGTCGGGACCCGCGGAGTAGCAGGAGGGGACGGGCGCAGGGCGGTGACAGGGGCCGCCTTTCGCCCCGCTCGCTCCGGGACGGGCTTGGCGTCGGGTCACGGCCCCTCCTCCGCTACGAGGCTCCCCTGCAGCACGGGGTTAAAGGGCACGGCCCGGTCCCCAAACAGAACGGAGCCAGTCTCCGCAGAGCTGAGGGCACAGGACGCTCCGCTGGAAGCCGCGCCGGGCAGGGGCACAGTCCAGGCCGGCAGCAGCCCGCGGCGGGTCCCCAGCACCCGGGCCAGGTGCGTCACTGCCAGGTCTCCACGCGGCTGGGTGCAGGGGCCGATTAGAGGGAAGGCGCAGGGCCGCAGCCGGGGAGGTGCGGGCCGGGCCCCAGCGCCCCACTCCCAGCGCTGGGGGGCGGGCGTGAGGGGCTCCGGGACAAAGGCAGGAAGCTCTTCCCAGGCCTCCCCCTTGGCGATGAGTCTGCTCTGACCCTCCTGCTGCAGAACTCCCCGTTCACGAGGTGCCCTGAGAAACGTCGGAGGAAGCAGTTTGGGCGGTGGGCGGGGACGGCCGCTCCTCCCCGTCCAGCGGGGCAGCATTCCCGGTGCCTGTCACACCCCAGAGCCACACAGCTCCCTTGCAGGGATGTAGCCTGAGATCAACGCCTTGCGTGCTACAGCCCACAAGGCGGCCGACCCTCCCAGTGCGGCCAGGACTCAGGGGCTTCCTGGAATGCAGGATTGTCAGGGCTGAACCCAGGACAAGCTGGTCACTTTACCCACCCTTTCCTTATCCCTCCACTAAGAGACCCAGGCCTTCGAAGGAAACAAACTAAGCTACCCCTGTGGACAGAAGGCATCAAGACCAGCCCTCCAGTTGCAAGACAGACCCAGTCTTGTTTGAAGTTTAGAGGCACGGAGCCTTCCAGACCTGTCCCCAACCAAACCACAGGTGTCAGCCCTGGCCTACATGGCCCCCTGAACTGAGCCGAGCCGAGCCTGGGCGCTGAGCCTCACTCGCCTCCGACCCAGTTGGAGTCGCACCCTCGGCCCACGCAGCCACCGGCTCCGGCTTCCGGATCCCCAGAGCAGCCCTGCCCACAGCTGCCAGTTAGGTGTCCGGGATGGCAGAGACGCCCCGCCCAGGGCGAGGTCCATACGGCAGCACAGTTCTGCGCACCAGGTGTAAAGAACGCTCTTTTGGGGGGTTATCCTTGCTGACATCTCTTAGCCCCCGTGGGGCAGAACGGGGTGAAAGTCAGCACAGTAGGAGGCTGGTGGCTAATTTTGCTTGAGGTGACCAAGGGGGCAGAGGAGGTGTGCAGCGTGCATAGCCAAGGGGACGTGGCGAAGGGCTCCCCTTAGCCTTCCTCGCCTCCCTTCTGGTTGCTCAGCCTCCCCCGGGCTAGCCCGGGCCCACTCCTGGAGGCCCCTCCTACCTCAGGTGTGGGTCTTGGCCCTCAGATCCAGGGGATGGAGAGCAGAAGAGGAGAAGTAGAGCTGGGAGGGAGAGGAAAAGGAGGTGGGAGGGTCAGGGGAGAGAAAAGATAGGGCCCCGACATTGCCTCCGTTCCCCTGAGTAGGGATGCAGTGATGACGCCGGCAATTGCAGAAACACCCAGTGGCCAATATCGCTACATCTGTCAGCTACAGCAAGATTCTTCCAACAATCCCAGGGGCCACGCTGCCTTCTGCCCCATTTTCACAAAGAAACTGCCTCAGGGAGGTTAAGCACCTTGCCCAAGGTAACACAGCTAGTCTCTTGTGGTAGGTATAGTGGCTGCTAAGCTCCCAGCAGGTATAATCTGCAGCTTTCTGTCCTTTAAATTTCTGTTTGCATAAACACACAGAGATTCTCCAAGCCCAGGCAGTTTTCTGTCTTCCTGACTGCAAGATCTGCAGGGCTGATCTCCTTTAGAGCAGCCCCTGGCAAGTCAGAACCCCGCGCCTGAGAGCGGGAAGGCTGATTGGCGTTCCCTGCCGGCTGCTCCGAGAGCAACCGAACAGTGCTAGGGGTGGCAGCCAGGACCCGCAAAGACGCCTCACAAAGGACAGAAACTGGCAGCCATGCTGGAGACTGTTCTGTGCTCAGAATATTCTGGTGACATGAAAGAGAGGCGTGATTGTGCAAGGCTGCTTTCCTAGAGGAGCGCTGAGAGGATCCTTCCCAAGATGCAAGCGATCTTCCAGGCTGAGAAGCTGCAAGGGCAGGTCGATGGCACTCACACAGCCCGAGTTCAGAAAACCCAGGAAAGACAAGAAATGAGCTCTAATCCTTGACTAAAAACAAAAACAACAACAAACCCATACATAGATATATAGGAATCTTAGCAAAAACATTATCTGAGTGCTTATTTTGTGCCAAGCACCATTCAAAGAGCTTTGCATGTATTATCTCATGTAATCTTCACAGCAATCCTGTGGGAGACCATTAATTTGTCAGAAGTGGAAAATGGGGACAGAGGCAGGAAATGTTAGAGCCAGATTCCCTCGGCCCCGGGAACAGAATGACAGAGTCACTGAGGCTGTAAAAGGCAAAGGAGTTTATTGACTAGTTCGAACTAGGGTCCAAGCCCCGAGCACCAACGCAGTGGTCTCTTTCTATGGGCAGGGACCCCGCGCAGCGGGAGTACAGGTCTTTTATGTTTTTTTTTTTTTTTTTTTTTTTTTTAGCTCTTTATCGCAACCAAGCGTTAGGCAAGCCATCCTTGTATACAAAAGCGGACTTTGGCTATTAGCTATTAGCTATAAATTAAGCAAGCAAGCCTTGTATACAAAAGCGGACTTTGGCTATTAGCTATAAATTAAGCAAGCCATCACAGAATTAACTAAAATGTTGTTTCAGTCCTGTTCTACATTTTCCCCCCTTTTCTTTGTTTATACGAGCACTCCTGCTCGTATTTGGTTTATGGGCCTCTTATGTCTTTCATTTCTAAGCTCTGGTACTGCTGTCGCAAAACCATTAATTGTACAGTGTTAACCCGTTCTTTTACAAAGGCAACCAGCCTATTTAGGATATATGGCCCGAGAGTGAGAATGAGCAGGATTACAATTAGGGGTCCTAGTATAGTGGAAAGCAAAGTAGTTAGCCAAGGGGAGCTATTGAACCATGACTCAAACCATCCTTCTCTTTGTTCGCGCTCACGCTTTCGCTTTGTTAGTCCCTCTCTGACTTTAGCCATAGTATCTCTAACTACTCCAGTGTGGTCAGCGTAAAAGCACCACTCTTCTCCAAGGGCCGCACATAGCCCTCCTTGTTGGAGGAATACAAGGTCCAGTCCCCTCCGGTTTTGCAGCACCACCTTAGACAGTGAGCTTAGGGACTTTTCTAAAAGGGAGATGGATTTTTCAATTCTGGTTATGTCTTCATCTACGGCAGCCCTTAGATGGTCAAATCCTCTATGTTGCATGGCTAAGGCTGAGATGCCTGTCCCTGCTCCTATTACACCCAGGCCAAAAAGGGTAGCCACGGTTATTGCTGTAAGGGGCTCTCTCCTTTTTCTAGCTAACCTGGCTCTGCCTGTGCCCTTTGTCCATGCATCGTATACTATATCTTCTTGATGGTAAATAACCTTAGGGAATACTAACACCTGGACACAGAATTCCTTAGACTCATTAAACACAGACAGGCTAAGACATGGAGTCAGGCCTACTTCAGAACAGAGCCACCACCCATTGAGTGCTGGAACGATCCATTTTGTCTTTACAGTCCGGTTTACCAAAGGGTGGATTTTGGCACAGAACTGTGTATGAGTGGGGGTTACCTTTCCTATACAGATTCCACTCTTGGCAACTACCTGAAGTGTTAGCCCGGGGCCCTTGTGGTCCCATATGCAAGATCCAGGGGCTTCTTCTTCTGAGTAGTTGAAGGGAGCAGTTAATCCAACTGCTTCATAGAAAGGGGGTCTAATATCATAGCATAACCAGCAAGCTGCCGTAGCATTGGGGTCGGAGCGATTTAAAGCCCCATATGCCGCGATCAGCATTTTCCATAAAGGGTCTTGTGGCTCTTGCACTTTCCATAGAAGGTTCTTTGCTACCGGAGCCTGTGTTCTGGGGGCCACCTGAGTTGCCTCTGAAGGTATAAGTGGGGTGCTGGTGGGTTTCTGGGTTGTCGGGCACTGGGTATACTGTTTTTCTGTCAGCCCCCTATTGGGCCCTACAGCGCCTTGGATGGGAGAGACCCGCAGCTTAATTTGTATTACAGTGCCTCGCCCCCCTTTGCTGTGATCATAGAGGGTGAATCCCCAATATAATCCCGTGACCCACCGTCTGTCCTTCTTTCCTTCCTCCGTAAACCTCACACGTACTAAGTTACAGTCAGAGGCATACCTGGTTCGTGAGCACGGCCGGACAAAAGACATTTCGATGAGAAGAGATTGGACCTGCCATTTCCACTCTCCATCATTGGTGGTCACACATCTCCAGGATGCACAGTAGAGGGACTCAATTCCCCCGCATGTGCGTCTCATTTCCCCTGTTCTAAATCCTGGACATACAAAAAACCCATTCCTACTTAACTCTATCTGGGCCTGGCGTCGAGTAAATTCGCCATCTTGGCGCCACACCATCCCCCCCCCCCCCCCGCGGTTCCTCCTATCCACCTGTTGTGCTTTGCAGGGTTATAGTCCATATCAATGCCCGGTAATTGTTCTAAGTTGAAATATAGGTCCGGCCATCAAGTGTTTAGTGGGGTCGTCCCTGAAGTCCTATTATAAACTTCATGGGTTTCCAAGTTAGTGATTTCCCAGGTGAGGTTATAAGGCACGTGGGGATTTGGATCAGTCACTAGCGTTTTCACAAGAGTTACAATTATAACAGTCACCACAAGCATCTTTGTTCCAGGCACTTCTATCACTGGGCCACACGAGTCAGTCTGGTCTTCAGGGGATTCTTTGGATCTGCTGAGGCCCTCCACTGATCTTGCTGCTGCTCCTGTTTACCCTCGCTGGCAGGTCTCACGTGAGAGTGGTGTATCCAGGTTGCCACACCATCAACCTTTAGGGCAGTGGGGGTGACAAGAATAATCTGAAAAGGTCCCTTCTACCTGGGCTCTAGGGTTTTGTTATTATGCCTTTTTACTCATATCCAGTCTCCCGGCTGGTAAAGGTGCCCAGTATCCTCTCTCTTCCCCTCTTGGGTTGTCTGGTAAAAAGCTCGGAGTGTAGGCCAAATCTGGCCCTGGACTCGCTGTAGAGCCTGTACAGCCTGTAGCACTTCTTTTGGGGCTTCAGGCGCAGCCCCAAAAGTTATTTTTGGCACTACTGGTGGAGGAGCACCATACATAATCTCAAAGGGGGTTAGGCCTAAATGATAGGGGGTGTTCCGTGCTCGGAACAGGGCGAAGGGAAGGAGGATCACCCAGTCTCCGCCAGTCTCTAGGACCAATTTAGTCAAAGTCTCCTTCAGGGTTCTGTTCATTCTTTCTACCTGCCCTGAGCTCTGGGGATTATATGCACAATGTAATTTTCAATCTGTCCCCAGTGCCCGGGCTAGTCCCTGACTAACTTGACTTGTGAAGGCTGGTCCATTGTCAGACCCTATGCTCTCTGGCAGCCCATACCTGGGAACTATTTTCTCTAATATTTTTTTTGCCACTATTAAAGCAGTTTCTCCTTTAGTAGGAAAGGCTTTTATCCACCTTGAGAAGGTATCTATCATGACCAGTAAGTATTTGTACCTATATTTCCCTGGTCTTACTTCTGTAAAATCTATTTCCCAAAACAACTCAGGTTGCCTCCCCCGTTCCCTGGTACCTGTATGGGTCCCTCTGACCTTCCCCGGCTGCATAACCTGGCAGACACGGCAGTTTTTGACAATGTCCTCTGCCGTCTTCTCTTGTGATTTGAATCTGAGTCGTGCCGTGGCCAGCAGCTGTAACATCTTCTTTTTGCCAAGATGCGTTGTCTGGTGCAAGTGCCCTAGTAGGTGATTCCCTAAGGCCTCAGGGACTATCAGGCGATGTTCTCCGTCTTGGAACCAGCCGTCCTTGTTCGGCGTCGCCTGCAGCTTTTCTGTGGCCCACCTTATGTCTGTGTCCGTCCTGGACGAAGCTGCTCCCATCCGTGAACCAGATCAGGTCGCTGTTTGCGAGGGGGCGGTCTCGCAGATCACTCCGGGCCATCTGGGTCTCAGCCAGGATCTCAAGGCAGCTGTGTTCAGGCATTGTTGGCACCGGATCTGGCAGAAGCGTGGCTGGGTTCAGGATGGCAGGAGTCCGGAATCCGATGCGAGGGGCGTCTAACAGAAGCCCCTGGTAGTGAGTCAGCCTCGCGTTTGTGATCCATCGTCCCGGCGGCTGCTTCAAGATCCCCTCTATGGCGTGAGGGGTGGTGATGTGCAGACGCTGGCCCAGGGTGAGCTTGTCGGCATCTTTGACCAGCAAAGCAGTAGCTGCAATGATTCGCAGGCACGCAGGCCACCCTGCTGCCACCGGGTCTAGCTTTTTGGACAGGTACGCTACTGGCCGTTTCCAAGGTCCTAATGTCTGTGTAAGCACTCCCTTGGCTATTCCTTTTCTCTCATCTATAAACAGGTGGAACTCCTTTGTGAGGTCAGGGAGCGCCAAGGCCGGGGCCTCTAACATAGCTTTTTTTAGGGCCCGGAAGGCATCTTCCATTTGCATAGTCCATTCCCATTTCTGGCCCACTTTATAGCCTTCATATAAGGGCCGAGCTTTTTCTGCAAAACCTGGGATCCAGAGACGGCAGTACCCTACTGACCCCAGGAATTCTCGCACTTTTTGACATGAAGTTGGGGTGGGAATCCCTAACACAGTCTGTTTCATTGCCTCAGTCAGCCATCGCTGACCTCCTTTTATTTTATATCCTAGATAAGTGACTTTTTCTTTGCAGATCTGGGCCTTTTTAGCACTGGCCCGATATCCCCGTTCATTTAGCACCCTAAGCAGGTCCTTAGTGCCTTTCAAGCAGGTCTGTGGGGTTGGGGCAGCTAGTAGCAGATCATCTACATACTGCAGCAAAGTCACTTTTGGGTGGTTGGCACGGTATTCACCCAAATCATCATGAAGGGCCTCATTGAACAAGGTGGGTGAGTTCTTAAACCCTTGAGGCAGCCTTGTCCAGGTCAGTTGCCCCTGAATTCCCCTTTCCTCATCTTGCCATTCAAAGGCAAATATTTCTTGGCTGCGCGGGGCTACTGCCAAACTGAAGAAAGCATCCTTTAAATCCAGGACAGTGTACCAGGTTTGTGTCGGGGGAAGGGTGCTTAGCAGGGTATAAGGGTTGGGAACCGTAGGGTGGATGTCTAGGACCCGCGCGTTGACCTCCCTGAGGTCCTGCACAGGTCGATAATCTTTCTCACCCAGTTTCCTCACTGGCAACAACGGAGTGTTCCAAGCTGACTGGCACTTTCGGAGGATTCCAGCATCTAGAAGCCTTCGAATGTGGGGCATTATGCCCATCTTGGCCTCCTGGGGCATAGGATATTGCCTGACCCGGGCTGGTTCAGCTCCTGGTTTCAGTTCAATATAGAGAGGCGGCCGATGCTTTGCCCATCCTGCTCCCCCTGTCTCAGCCCAGGCTTCAGGAAACTCATGAAGCCAGTAGCTCATTTTCCCTTCCTGATTGATCTTCATGGGCTGATACAGTCGGTACTCGTCTGCCTGAGCCAAGGTCAAGATTTGAGTAACCCGGGGGCTATTGATAAGATTGCCTTTATTATCAGTTATTATTATTCCTTCTTCTTCAAAGTAGATACGGGCCTTTAATTTTGTGAGTATGTCCCTTCCTAATAATGGGGTGGGGCATTTTGGAATGACCATAAAAGCATGACTCACTTGCCCCGAGCTCAAATCTAACTTTCGTTGAGTGGTCCATTGGTAGGGCTTAATTCCAGTCGCCCCCTGTACCCAGCTAGTCTTATTGGATAGTTTTCCAGTAGTTTTGGTAATCACCGAGTATTCTGCCCCTGTGTCCACCAGGAAGCTAACTGGGTTCCCCTCCACTTGCAAAGTTACCCTGGGCTCGGGGAGGGGCACCGAACCCCGTCTTCCCTATTCACTATCTTCTCCTTGCCCTGCTAGTAAGACTCTCTTAGGCGATGCTCTGCTCCCTGGGCCCCCCTTTTTCTTGGGACATTCTCTAGCCCAATGTCCATGCTCCTTGCAGTGGGCGCACTGATCCTTGCCTAGTCTTTCCCTCCAGGGTCGTTCTTTGCCATCTGCCCCTGACTGTCCCCTTCCCATGGCTGCAAGTAGGATCTTAGCCATCTCCTTATTTGCCTTACGTGCCTCACCGGCCTGGAACTTCCTATCTTCCTGTCTCATTCTTTCTAACTTTTCTTCCAGCGTCTCCCTATAGTTATAGACTTTTTTCGCCACTTCCAGCAGGTCTTTCAAAGTTTTTTCACTCAGCCTTTCTATTTTTTGCACTTTACGCCTAATGTCCGGGGCTGCCTGGTTAACAAAAGCCATCATTACTGCCGCCTTGCTCTCTTCTGCAGTGGGATCTATGGGAGTGTACTGTCTGAAAGCCTCCATAATCCTTTCTAGATAAGCCGCTGGACTCTCCTCGGGCCCCTGCCGAACATCCCCTACCTTAGCCAAATTGGTCGGCTTCCGTGCCGCCGCCCGGAGACCGGCCATCAGAGTCTGGCGGTAGACCCGGAGACGCTCCCTACCTTCAGCCTCATTGTAGTCCCAGGGCGGCCGTTCAAGGGGAAAGGTCTGGTCGATGACCCGAGGGTTGACAGTAGGCCTGCCGTCCTCTCCAGGAACTAACTTTCGAGCCTCCCCCTGGATTCGCTCCCTCTCCTCCGTGGTAAAGAGAACCTTAAGTAACTGTTGGCAGTCGTCCCATGTGGGCTGATGAGTGAAAAGGACAGAATCTAAAAGGTTAATTAGATCTTTCGGATTATCAGAGAAATTTGCATTTTGAGATTTCCAATTATAAAGATCACTGGTGGAGAAGGGCCAGTACTGATGTGCCTGCTCCCCATCCACTCCTGGGGGTCCCACGGCCCTCAAGGGAAGCGCCCTCACTGGTTCAAGATCTGGAGTTTGTCCGGTCCGTTGTCTAGTGCCGTACGCCGGCCCCCCCGTCGGAGGCCCCGTCTTCCCCTGGGCCGCAGGAGCCGCAGGAGCCGCCTGGGCCCCCTGGGCCACCCTGGGATCATAAGGTGGGGTGTATGACACTCTAGGTCTATTAAATCTGGATATAGATTAGAGTCTGGCAGCACAGGTGACCCTGTGGGCTGAGGATCCTGCACCCCACTCTTCTTTATCTCTTTGGTAACCAGGGCTTGTGTCCTCTTCCTTGATGCTGGCAGGAGGGCCCTTAGCCAAGGTGGCGGATCCTGGACCAAGTCTTGCCAGACTATAATATAGGGGGCTTGGTCCAGATGACCGTGATGACCAAAGACTATCCCTTTTATTTTTTTAATAAGCTCAGCATCAAATGTTCCTTCCTGTGGCCATCCTACCCTGAAGGCTGGCCACTCTGCCTCACACAAAGTGATAAATTTATTTTTCTTTAT